>NC_085136.1:107351069-107661069 GCF_035046485.1 Aedes albopictus
GACAACACATGATAAAAAAAAATTCTATCTGATATATTCCGCAAGGCTTCTCTCATCATGTTCATACTCCTAAGATTTCAATCGGTGATTATTTTTTTTTTAAGATTTGATGTGTTTTTCAGGGTATTATCAAAGTTACCCCAAAATGAAAATCTGATTCTCGCTTATATGGAAAACTCAAAGTCACCCAAAATATTTCAGATTATCGAATCTTTCAATTGCAATTGATAACTGATACCCCAGTACTTGTTTTAAAAATATAAAACTCTGGAAACTATCAAAGTTACCCCATTTTACGGTAGATATTTTTTATCTTGCTCATGCTGGAGACGTCCAGAATCCAGAAGAAGATGTATTATGACTTTGTTTTAGCTTAAACAGTAGTTCTGAAGCCTAGTAAGCTCCTTTGAAGGGAGCATGTCAAAGAAAGCTTTATTGAAGAGAAATGTAGAACATACTAAGTAATGCTTACAAAATTTATAATTTGGGCACTATATACTTCTGGAGCCTAGTAAGCTCCATACTCATCAACAATAGCAAAGTCAGTGTTTGTAGTTTGTGGTAAAAGTTTGATGTTGTGAACGAAAAGGTTTATCGTGGTACTCTAATGATGTTTTATAGTGCTATAGTGATGTTTCCCGCGACGTTAGAAGACGGATGGCGGCTGTGAGTCGGACCTTTTTTGGTCTGCAAAACCAACTGAATTCCAGTACAAGACCCTTGCTGACCTTGTTTAAGCTATCGTAGTTTGATGAGAGGTAGTACAAATATATAGTAAGACATGTTGAGGAAATTATTCGATAAAGTTCTTGATGATATTTTGTAAACTTATGTTTTATGATTTGATAAGAGATGCGTTTAACCATGATGTTACATTATAAAGCTAGATTTCTGTCAAACAGGAAGACGCTTCTGGAGACTGTGGCAACCTCCGCCAAAGAGGGCATAGAAAAGTGCATCATTACTGTTTTCTAAATGAAAGGTATAGTCTACTGTCAAGCTCTGTCCCAAAGAGAATGGTAAATGCAAATATTTCAGGTTAATAGAAATTTTGACACATGAAGAAAGACATATAGATTTTTTTGTGATTTCGTTCTCGATGCATATTCCTGGAATTCAGTTTATTGGCAAATATAATGGTAATGTCAACTTTTTGATGAAACGTTGTAGGTTTGGTGAATTATTAAATATATTTCTAAGCTGAAATATCGGACTTTTGATTTGAATAAGTCGTAAGTTTGCTGCGATTCCTATGCAGATTCAACCTATTTAAATCGAGCGCTACATATGTTCCTTTCAAGAGGTCATGAACAAACAGTTATCGCCATTACATTAAATTAGTAACATATATAGGAAAATCTTATATCCTGATATTATGCTAAGAAAAATCATACAGAAAAGCTCAAGAAGATTTTTTTAGATTCCAGAATATAAAACTGTATAATATACATGGCAATTTCTGCCCAAATAAACTATTGTAGTTGAAGTAAGACCTAAGGAGGAAATATTATAGTACAGTATAGATAGAACTGTGGTAAAGGCAGTTTATTACTTAATCAGTAGATAATCAAAAAGTAGAACACATACTTACACCAGCAGATGTATTTTCTACAGTTTTCACAAGTATATTTTGAAAGGCTGGAAATATCAAGAAACGCAAGAAAGCCTTTTAAGATTAATTATTTGAGATTAATGAGAGGTTGGATATATACTTTGTTTTCCTGATGTTTTATGCAATGTATGTAACATCGGATTATCTCTAAAGAGATACCAGTATGCGGAATCGAGCATAATAGCAATAGGGTTAAATATCATTTAAGCAAGAAGTACAACATCTAGTAGATAAATATGCCTGACAGATTATCTATGAAGGGACGTGGTGAAATTGCTAGTGTTTGACACAATTAACTGATCTGAGGTGTGCTTAATTTACTTTAATCAAGTTCAAATTCATGAGTAGAGTGGATAAAATGAATAATTCATGATGTATTTTCATTACGACTGATCAAGTTTATTGTCTTAAAATGGCTAATAAAATAAAAATTAAGTATTTTTTTAGAATGGAGAAGAGGGCGATTGTAGTGAGCACAGATTTATGTTAAAAAGATTTATAATAACCAAATTTTAGGAACAGTTCATTCATATCAATGATAGGAAGAAGGAATCTTAAATTTCTATTTAATTTGACTAAATTGGATTTGTTATAAAAAAAAATAATTTGAAATTATATTTCAATGATAAGTTTTGTGCGCGTTTTGTTCAGTGTACTGCTTGCGAAATAAACATCGCATAGCCTGTGGGAAAGCTTTGTGTTGTGCTTTCGAAACGAAAGCTTGTTCGAGCCTGCCTTCGGTTCGGGTGCGCTCGCTTGAGTCAGAAAGCAGAAACCGTTAATGGTATGACCAACGCATGAATGGAATGGATGAGAATGAGGGATGTGATAGAGTGAGACAGGAACATGGTGGTGCTGAACATGGCTTCGGCACTCGCGTCGGTCGACCGGAATGGTGATTGCCATGAACAGTTGGGGAGTCAGTTTGTTAACGATTTTTGCGTCGGACGGATGTTCGCTTATATGAAGTCAATGAACGGATTTTTCGGTCAGGTTACTATTGAACCGTCGGTTTTTACTGCGGATTGTGCGGATAATGCTGCGGATACTACAGTAATCAACAACTATTCGACTGTACAAGGGAATTCAACCTGCATACTGAAATTTATAACCAACTGTTCCAGATAAAACGTTTCGCTGGCCATTGTTTTCGGCGTTTGGTAGGTAACGTGTGATTCTACTTCGACAGTATATATCGTCCTCTTCGGGGATCTCGGTTGAATGCCGACCAAATTATGGTCCATGAAAAGAGTGCATTCAAAAAATCTGCATTTAATTTATTTGTACTGTAATTATGAAAATTCGGCAAACTCAAATGAAATGTTATTATCGAATACAAACATTTTAGCCATCGTGATTGATTTGCGCATGGCTCGACTAATGTTATATTTTAGTAAAATGTACTCATTTTATGCTTGGTGACATCTATGATATTGTTTTTGCTGTTTGTCAGCGGCTTACATAATTAAAGCCTAATAATAACATAATATGCTTCCTTATACACTTATATCACAGTTATAATACATCTTTTGCAGCTCTAATTTTAAAAGATGTTTTCGGTGTTACTTGGGTATTTTATTATCATAAAATAGGTTACCATATTCATGTAAAATTTGACCAAAAAAAATGCAAGCATGTGAAATTTCCCATACAAACTTCAACCACATTACAGAACGTGAGAGCGCAACCAGTTGCATCAAAATTTTATCCAGTAATTTTAGACGCAAAAAGGAATTGGAAAACTTTTTTTCGGGGTTGATGCGATTATTTTTAAAATTTTACCATACAACGTTGACTCATTCTACTGTATATTTACGCCCCAGGAATCTGAAATTGTGTAATTTGGTGAGATCTCTTCACGGCTAGCTAGACGGTGGTAGTGAGTAAACGTTAAACAAGAGCAAAAACGTGGCGTGCGCCGTAAGCGTTCAATTTGAGTACTGATGAATACTTGATTGAATCAACCGTTGAAAACAAGAACGATAGGTATTGAGTATAGTGAGACGTTTGTTTGTATTTGGGTTTAATTTGTCAAGATTTTGTTCTCTTACATATAATTATCACTTGTATTGATATTATTCACGTTCGTAGTTCCGGCTAAGCACTAAACGCTGGTTCTGCAACCCTACCGATAGCTTTTATGTGGCATGGGCCTATTTCCTAGCTAACCGTTTCTCAGGCTATTATAAAAACGTGGTTTGATGTGTCACATGGTACATTTGGTCACTTTCAGTGGGGTACTCTGAACTGGTTCCGGAGCACTACTGGGTCTCCCAAATATAGTCTGTATAATCATTGCTAATGTTCATTAGGTTACCTAAACAACACAATTTGATGTTTCGCCTGCATGCGTATGGATCACTTTTGCATTTTTCCAATTTTAGTGAGACACCCAGAACCAGTTCCGGGATTGTATCGATTGTTCCTGATTTTGTCTTAGACTAGCTCCATGCAAAGTATTAATAAATTTTCCTAAAAAGTCACGAATTGATGAACCGCATGCATGAGTGTGGTTCATTTTTGCACTTTGCCAGTTCCGGCGAGATACTCGAAACATGTTCCGCAACAATACCGGTAGTTTTAAATATGGCCTGAGACTATTTTCTTACTGACCGTTCTTCGCTGCGTGCATACGTTTGGTTCCATTCTACATTTGACCACTTCCGGTGGGTCACCGGTTTCGGCACACTATTGGTTTTCCAAAGTATGGTCTATGATTTTTTCTTGTTGACCGTTCATCAGGTTACCTAAAAAGTCATTTAATGTTGGTTCTCCTTTACGTTTGGCCATTGTCTATGGAACATCCGTAATCAGTTGCGGAACACTACCGGTAGTCCCAAATATGATCGGAAACTATCTTGAGCTAAATCAAGATACCTAAACAGCCGCGATGTATCGCATGTATCGCATGCATAGGTTTGGTTCATTTTTATATTTGCTAACTTTCGGCGGGGCACCCGGAATGGATTCTGGAACAGTACCGGTAGTTTCTGATGTTCTGAGATACTATTTTCTTGCTAACCGTTCATCAGGTTATCGAAAAAAACAAATTTGATGTGTCGCATGCACGGGTTTGGTTCACTTTCATATTTGGCCATTTCCGGCGGTTCACCCGGAACCGGTTCCGGATCACTACCGATTTAGATATGTTCTGAGAATATTGTCCTGCTTACTATTCATAAGGTAATCGAAAAAGCCGCGGTTTGATATGTCGCATACATGGGTTTAGCTCACTTTTATATTGAGCCACTTCCGGCGGGATACCTGGAACCGGTTCCAAAACGCTACCGGTTCAAATATGTTCTGAGAAAATTTTCCTGCTTACTTTTCATCAGGATATAAAAAAAGCCACCATTTGATATGTCGCATGCATGGGTTTGGTTAACTTTAATACTTGGTCACATCAGCGGGACATCTGGAACCGGTTCTGGAACAGTACCGGTTCCGATATGATCTGAGAATGTTTTCCTGCTTAATTTTGATCAGGTTATCGAAAAAGTCGTGGTTTGATATGTCGCATGCATGGGTTCAGTTCACTTTTATAATTGGATACTTCCGGCGGGACACCCGGAACCGGTTCCTGAACACTACCGGTTCAGATATGGTCTGAGACCATTTTCCTGCTAACCGTCCATCAGGTTATTAAAAAAGCCGCGGTTTGATGTGTCGCATGCATGGGTTAAGCTCACAATTTTATGTTTGGCCACTTCCGGCGGGATACCCGGAACCGGTTCCGGGACACTACCGGTTCGGGTAAGGTCTGAGACCATTTTCATGGTTACCATTCATCAAGGTATCGAAAATGCCGTAGTTTGATGTGTCGGATGGATGGGTTTGTAGCGTTTTAATATCTGGCCCCTGCCTGGGGTACCGGTCCACTATGGGCCAGAAATCAAAATTTCGCGACAAAAGTCAAAAAAGTTGTTTTTCTAAGATCAATAAATTTTCATATTTGTATGATTGTTTGGGCTATGTTTGATTATATACCGACTGATTTTTTCGATTTGTAACAAAATTGTATCGTTTTTTTGTATGGAGAAACTTCTTATGAGCGAAAATTCTCAATTTTAACCAATATCAAGAAAAATGTGATTTGTGGTGAAAAATGTGATTAAAAAATATAAAGCATACATTTCCTAAAAGTAAATTTAGTATATTTTGCATATTTGATGCACAAATTGCGATGCTTTTAAGTTTAAAAATAAATTTTACAATATTTACTCATATTTTACGGTTTATTTGCCAATGTGTTCAAAAAGTAGGAGTATTCGACCGTATTCGACATACAACCGGTCTAGGATGCTAGTTTAGACTCTTCTTTTTCGAATGCTACCGGACTTTTTTGCGGGAACTTGCGGGAAGCCAAGTTAGAGTGATTTTAGTGCTTGCTTAAATTTTACAATAATGTCTAAGACAATTTGGGCAGGAGCACCTTTTTTGGGCACTTGCTGTTATAACGCAGTCAATTTGAAACCGATTGACTTGAATTTTTGAACATAATTAGATACTCTACCTATCTGATCGTGTCTCAAAAATCAAGTCAATCGGATCAAAATTGACTGAGTTATAGCAGCAAGTGCTCAAAATAGGTGCTCCTGCCGAAATGGTCCCAGACCCTATTTCACGCTGTGCTTTAATAATCATCCACTCTTGCCATTACGACGCTATGACTTTATGGCTTGTAAAACAATATACAAAGCAACAAACAACTTTCATTCTGGAAGGTTTTGTTTCAAATATAAATGCGATTATAAGCTTTTAAATCAAGACCACAGACTTACTTAACGTACAAAGTTTCGGTATATCAATCAAAATTAGAATTTTAAATAAACTAAACGTACATACATATGTACAGATGAATACATTATGAGTGAAATTAGGAACAAATCCACAGCTCAAGTAAGATTTTAACTCACGACCCTTATATCAAAGAATAAATATATAAAGAATGGCAACTCTGGCCTTTTCCTATGATAACGTCAAGCGACAAGATAAGTGGCGCTCTCTAGGCGTATCAAGGTGGAAGCTCTTTGTATTAGTGTTTGTGATCTGTCATAAGAGTAGGTGGTGTGCGTATGTTGCTGTATCCGCATGCAAACAGAAACACACACTATTACATGGTGATTTAACATTCATCCGTAGATAGCGCTACTGAAGTGTCTCCCCGACCGCCAGGGGAGTGGGCATTCTTTATATTATTATTCTTTGCTTATATGCTACACAAGTGCTTTACCAGCTTAGCTACCGAGCCTATCAATGACACGGCATTTTAAATATCATAAGGAAAACCAAATCTTTTCCCTAATCGCAAATATATCCATCCAACTTGTACACAGAGCGAACACAATTTATTGTTCAAATACCGATTCCAAGTCATTTGACCGAGTGTCTTTTGACGGATTGCCGCTTGGCTGAACGCCATCTGGCCGAACGACATTTGGCTGAATGCCATTTGGCTGAATAAGAAACAATCGTGCCACTGTACACCATATCAGTATAACTCAAAATAATCTCCTTTGATTAAAAGGAGGAAAAATTTCTGATAAAATATTGACAGTTTTAACGCCAACTTAACCCCTGAATTGTAAAATAAGAAAGAATAGTCAATAATTAAAGGAAGGAAGAAGGAAAAATTAATGATGATCAAATTGGCAGCTAGAATGTGAAAAAAGGACACCTGAGCAGCGAATTTTTTCACCAAAAACTATACATACATGACATATATACCCAGTAAACATTTTGGTCTGTATAATTTGTGTTATACATATCCATATAAGAACCAACATACTCGTACAAAGTGCACGAAACGGCTATATACGTACCAAAGTGGAGGCCATATATATACTTCTGAAGACTTTTCTCGACTTCGTTTGAACAGTAATATGATGTACCAAAGTATCGTCGGAAAAATAAAAACGACTTTCAATGATAAGTAATACGATGTGCCATCTCTCTCTCTTCTTGGCGTAACGTCCTCACTGGGACAAAGCCTGCTTCTCAGCTTAGTGTTCTATGAGCACTTCCACAGTTATTAACTGAGAGCTTCCTCTGCCAATGACCATTTTGCATGTGTATATAGTGTGGCAGGCACGAAGATACTCTATGCCCAAGGAAGTCAAGGAAATTTCCTTTACGAAAAGATCCTGGACCGACCGGGAATCGAACCCGTCACCCTCAGCATGGTCATGCTGAATACCCGTGCGTTTACCGCCTCGGCTATATGGGCCCTCGATGTGCCATATTGCCGATAAAAAGTAAAAAAAAGTTGAAATGTCAGTATCCAGCATTGAACACAGAACCTCGACATTCAGAATCGAATGCCGTACCTCGGTACCAACTCATCTGTCTTGAAATGGCATTGAAATTTGGCCAAGTTGAACTCAAAGGTTTTCCGTTTCAAATCAAAAATATGTATACATAAATTGAGATTATTAAAAATCATAATTGACCACACGAATTGATGCACCGGAACTTTGAACTTTGAGTAACTGTGTTATATTGATTTAAACGTCTACAATCACAGTCTTACCTGAAACGATACCTTCCAGAATAATAGTAGTATGTTGTTATGTGTATTGTTTCGCAAGCTATAAAGAGATTGCGTCGTAAAGGCAAAAGTCTATATAATAGTGGATGGTTATTAAAGCACAGCGTAAACCATTAAAACATTTAACGCGCATAAATCATTATGTCTTGGTTTCTCGCAAAGAAGTCCGATAGCATCCGAAAAAGTTGAATCTCAACTTGCTTCCTAGATCGGTTGCATGTCGAATACGGTCGAATACTTCTACTTTTTGAACAAATTGGCAAATAAACTGTACAATTAGAGTAAACATTGTAAAATTGTAATTTAAACCAGAAGAGAATTTAGGCTTATAAGAAGATTCTCCATACAAAAAACAATACAATTTTGTTACAAATAAAAAAAAACAGTCGGTATACAATCAAACTTAGCCCAAACAACCATACATACATGAAAATTGATTGATCTTTAAAAAAAAACAACTTTTTTGAATTTTGTCGCGAAATTTTGATTTCTGGCCCATAGTGCGGTCCGGAACACCTAAATGGCCATAACTCCGGAACGGCTGGACCGATTCGAACTATTTTCAATAGGAAACAATGAGACCAGACTCCGCATCGAATGAACCGTTGGTCATTGAAATCGGTTGAGGTTTACTGCCAAAAAGTTTTGTGAGTTTATTTGTACACACACATACACACACACATACACACACACACACACACATACACACACAGTACCTGTACAAGATTCTCGGAAGTTACTTTCAGAATCGTGTACTAGTCTACGACACGGAGGTGGGTCGGAAGTGCTTTCACATAACCTCAGGAGTCCCGCAAGGTTCCATCCTGGGTCCGGTGTTATGGAATGTCATGTACGACGAGGTGTTGAGGTTAGAGTATCCAGTGGGAGTTGTGGTTGTCGGATTTGCCGACGACATTACGCTCGAAGTCTACGGTGAAACGATCAAGGAGGTAAAGTTGACTACCAACCACTCGATCAAGGTTGTGGAGGCGTGGATGCGGTCTAGGAAACTGGAGCTGGCTCACCACAAGACAGAGGTGACGGTTGTTAACAACCTGAAGTCTGAGCAGCAGACGGAGATCAGTGTAGGAGAGTGCACTATCCTGTCAAAGCGCTCCGTCAAACACTTGGGCGTGATGATCGACGATAAGCTTACTTTCGGTTGCCACGTCCATTATGCCTGTAAAAGAGCCTCCACAGCTATTGCGGCACTGTCCCGGATGATGTCCAATAGCTCTGCGGTGTACGCCAGTAAGTGCAAGCTTCTGGCTAGTGTTGCTACTTCCATTCTTAGGTATGGCGGCCCGGCGTGGGGCACCGCGCTAAGTACTAAATGCTACCGACGGAAGCTGGAAAGTACTTACAGGCTTATGTGCCTGAGGGTTGCGAGCGCATACCGTATCGTGTCACACGACGCTCTTTGCGTCATTACTGGTATGGTGCCTATCAGCATTCTTATCAGTGAGGACATGGAGTGCTTCGAAATGCGCGGCACAAGAGGCATACGCAGGACTGCCAGGATGGCCTCTATGGTCAAATGGCAGCGCGCGTGGGACAGTTCCACCAAAGGAAGGTGGACCCATAGGTTGATACCGAGGGTAGATAGTTGGATTAATAGGCGCCATGGGGAAGTTACATTCCACCTGACACAGGTCCTTACAGGCCATGGTTGCTTCCGACAGTATCTACACCGTTTCGGGCATGCGGATTCTCCCGAATGCCCAGCGTGCAATGGTTTAGAGGAAACGGCGGAACACGTTTTGTTCGTGTGCCCGCGTTTTCGCACAATGCGTGACCGCATGCTAGCCACATGCGGGGAGGACACAAACCCGGACAACTTGGTCCAGAGGATATGTAGGGATGAGTTTGGCTGGAACGCCGTTTCAACGGCTATCACCCATATCGTCTGGGAACTACAGAGGAGGTGGCGCGTGGACTCGGAGAATGGCTAGTCCAGATGCAGTACAAGAGGTGGTCCAGGGGTTCGGAGTCGGCTTCGTAGGTCATACCGGTGCCCTGCGGTCGAGATCGACCCTTACAACGATTAAGTGGCCGCGGAGAGGAAGTTCCGGTAGCGGTGCTGTCGTGGCGTCGGTCTTCTGGGTTGGATCCGAGCCCGCGGTTGGAAAGGGGTCCCCGGCAAGGGTAGGGGTAGGTGAGATCCTGCTGTCTGCAACCCTTCCTTACGGGCAGGTAAGATCGGGTTTATTTGTTTATTTGTCTAATCAACAGGCTCCATATAAGCCCCAATGATGTTTCTTAAATCTAAAGTCTAATATTACATACCCAAGGAATCACAGTCAAATATAAAACTTAAATATAAACAATAGAAAGACTTCACTAACAGTTAAACAAAAAATACATAAAAACTAAGTTGGCCAAGGCGCCAAGGTTAAAAAAAAACGAACTAAATCTTCGGCGAAGGATTTGACGAGAAACATTAAAGTCGAACAATGAGCAAACTCTGTTAAAATTACGCTGTAACCCATTTACACTCCCAAATATGCTGTAGTTCGTTCGGTTCAACGGTGGCCGCATCATATAGTTGTTGCGAAGAGCACGAGGTTGAACATTAATGTCGATTTGTCCCAGAATAGCGGGACAGTCAATGTGTCCCTGCAGAATATCTGAGATCAACAGAGCCCTAGCTGTACAGGGGATAGACAAAATGATCGGGACAGGCAAAATTTTCACTTTCCAAAAAAATGTTCAACTAGCTGTAACTTTTCGAAAAGTGCATCAAATATTCTCAAATTTTTACTGTAAGTTTTTCAACTTGTTGTGTATCAGTGGACAAAATTTGGAAACGATTGGACAATTCTTCACGAAGTTATAAAGATTTCTAAAAAAGATAAAATTATCCGATAGCCAACTTTGAGCTGTTATTTCTCCGGATTCATTGAACCGATTGCAATGAAATTTTGACCATTCATGACTTATATAATGAACTCTGGAAAACATTTAACTTAACTTGAAATTTTTAACAAGCGAAAAAGTTATAGCGATTTTATTTTTTTCACGATTTTTTAGTAAATTAGTCTATTTTTAATATGCATCCCGTTACTTTTTCAATTTATTGACGGCTATGTTGTTACTTTCCTTCAAATCGCATTTATATATAAGTCAATTAGAGGGACACTAAATGAACTATAATTTGCATCTTGAATTTTGAAACGATGTTGATGTTTTGGATAATTTGGTGTTTTTTTTAGAAAAATAATCTAATCGTTATAACTTTCTTCCGTGTTAAGAATATTAAGTTAAGTCAATGGTTTTTCATAGCTCATTGTATAAGTCATAAATGGACAAAATTTCATTGCATGTGGTTCATTGAATCCGGAGATATAACAGCTCAAAGTTGGCTATCAGATAATTTTACCTTTTTCAAAAATCTTTATAACTTCGTGAAGAATTGTCCGATCTTTTCCAAATTTTGTTCACTGATACACAACTAGTTGAGGAACTTACAGTAAAAATTTGAAAATATTTGATGCACTTTTTAAAAAGTTACAGCTAATTGAACATTTTTTGAAAAGTGAAAATTTTACCTGTCCCGATAATTTTGTCTATCCCCTGTATCTCTGCGGAACGATAATGGTTCTAGGTGGATCAGTTGACAACGGCTCTCGTAACTTGGTAAACGATACGGATTAGACCAAGGCAAACGCCGAAGAGCGTATCTCAAAAAGCGTCGTTGAACAGATTCGATCCTTTCGACGCCGTTACTGTAGAACGGGTTCCAAACAACCGAACAATACTCTAGTATGGAGCGGGATAGGGCACAGTACAAGGATTTTAGGCAAAAGATATCCGTGAATTCCCTGGCTGATCGGAATATGAAGCCCAGAATACTGGAGGCTTTCCCGACAGCGTAGCTAATATGCTGTTTAAAAGAGAGCTGCTGGTCCAAAACTACACCAAGATCTTTAATTTGGCTGACGCGCTCAATTCTGGTGCCTGACGAACTATAATCAAACAGTATGGATCGTTTTTTGTTCGAAAACGAAATCACCGAGCACTTGGACGGGTTAACTTCCATTCGGTTTAGTGCACACCATTCAGCAAACGCATTCAACTGACGTTGGAGAAAGTAGCAGTCTTCAATCGATTGAATACGAAGGTATAGTTTGAGATCATCCGCATAAGATAATCGTGGACCTTTGATCACCAAGTTCACGTCGAAATAGATAAAAAAAAAATCAGGGGTCCCAAGTGGCTGCCCTGTGGGATACCGGACGTGGCGGCAAACAAAACGGACTGACAAACACCTATAACGACGGACAGGCGGCGACCAGTGAGGTATGATTGAAACCATTGCAGGAGAGTTCCGTGTATCCCCAGCCGATCGAGCTTAGCTACAGCAATACGATGGTTCAATTTATCAAAGGCTGCAGTCAAGTCAGTGTAAATGGCATCGGTTTGAACGCGCTTCGACATGCTCTCGGTGATATAGGAGGTAAGGCATAGCAGATTAGTGACCGTTGAACGGCCCGGCATGAATCCATGCTGGTCGATGCTGATGTACGATTTGCAGTGGGTGAACAGCGGGTCCATGATGACGATTTCGAACAACTTTGCGATGGCACAGAGCGAAGTAATACCGCGATAGTTACCAACTTCTTGCCTGTTTCCCTTTTTGTGGACAGGGAACATGTGTGCGAACTTCCAGAAGGACGGAAATAAGCCAGTTGTCACGGAGAGTCGAAATACGCGAAGCAATGGTAACAATAGGCAGTTGATTTGGGCTTTGAGAAATACAGATGGAATTCCATCGGGTCCCGGATTGTGCGACGTCTTGAGCGTCAGGGAAGCCCTTTCGATCATGTTCTCATCGATGTCTACGCTGCTCAGAAATTGCCCAGAGTGTGGAACTGTGCTAGCGGCGAGTGCAACGTTGTTTTCATCCAATTCCTCATCAGTGAAGACACTAGCGAATTTATCACGTTGCACGTGGGCATCAGTTCTTGATGTCCGCTCAGCAGTAGGGCGCGGGCGGGGTTGACCCTGCCCGCCTTCCGAGGACAAAGGGAGTGGCGAGGACCACTCGGGAAACTGGCTAAGCGCCAGCATGCTACCGTGATGGACTCTCCAAAGCGAGTCATCGATGTTCGTTGCTGCAGGCTACGCAGCTAACCTTGTGGGTGCGATGTGCACTAGCCCCTCTCTGAAGCAATACCTTCTTGGTGGTTCCGGAGAGACGTAGGGTTTGGCGACCATAGGAATGGTTTAGTGGGTACGAGGAAAGAGTAGTCCTGGATTATACTTTTGTTGTAGAAGACGGCCTGTCAGACCTACACTACCCTAACCTTCTGTTAGGGTGTCTGTTGAGCAGATTATCCCCCTATGGTTTAGAAGAAAAAAAAATACACACACAGACATCACTTCAATTCGTCGAGCTGAGTTGATTGGTATATGTGGCTCGACCCTCACAGCCTTCTATCAAAAAGTCATTTTTGGAGTGAACATATAGCCCTTCCAGTACACTTAGTATACGAGAAAGGCAAAAACGGGAAATGAAGTGATATATTTCACAACGCAAACTAAAAGAACTGTGAAAAGCATTTTTTTTTGTATGACGTTTATTACATATACAAAAAAATTGTTTATACTTAGTTCTATATTATTTAAAAAAATATGAACATTATTATTCCGAAAGCTATTGAATTTTCTCCGTGTGATTGGAAGCTCTCTCTATTTCAATTCGATACAATGCCTCAATGATGTCATTTGAGACATTTTGCTGTTCAATCATTTTTGCGGTAAGATTTTTCAGCAGGCCTTCCATTTTTTGCATCCTGTTACTTAAATTGGAAACTTGTTGATAGTTGTTCAGATTTTTGTTGAGATTTTTCAGCTGTTCTTCAAGTTTTTGTATTCTGTCACTTAAATTGGTAACTTGTTGATTGCTATTCGGTATTTTACCTTCGCTTTGGCTTAAGCTGGAGTTGAAATTGGAAATCTGAGGCTGCTGTAGCTGATGATTTGGTGGTGGACAATCCAATCCGAAGTCACCCTTGCTTTTTACGTCACAAGACATTTTCAAATAAAATCCTTCGCGTAGGTTTATCTTGTTTTTCAATAAAGTATCTTTCCATGCACAGTTTAGTGGGTTTCTAGAAAGCAATAGTACTTCTAACGTACGAAATTTGTTGAATGCGAAATGTGTCAAATTGTTAGAACTGAGATCAAGGCGGGAAAGGAAAGGCATGTTCCAACTACATACGTTAAAATGTTGAAGTCGATTATTATTAAGATTCATTTCAATGAGCGATGGCAGACTCATCGAACCCTCACTGTAAATGTGTTTTATTTTATTAGAAGCAAGACTAAGTATTGCTAATTTGTCCAACCCATTCAATTGGTCCATTTGGACTGTTTCTATCAAGTTGTTATCAAGTTGTAAATGTTTCAAATTTTTTAACTGATCGATATTCTCCAGCATATGCGTCAATTTTGTTTTTCTACACCAAAAAACCTCCAGCTGGTAGAGCTTATTTCGTTCAATGATCACATTTTCAGTAAATGTTCCTTCTAAAGTTATCGCGTATAACTTAGGGTTTATGTGAATTGATTTAACTAAACCACCTTCAAACTCAATTCGCTTGCATTCCTTAAATGGCGCTGTAAAATCATATGGCAGTATGTCCACATTGGCATTTAAAAAAGTATAAATTTCTCTTCCAGGTGGGATTTTTCCCATCGTGGCAGCATCAGAGAGCCAAGTTAAGTTTTGTATTTTAAATTCATTAGAATGGTATGGACTTTTTCGCACAGTTAACGGTTTTATCCCGTTGAGTGAAATCATCACAAATAGTCTGCAAGAGATTTTTTTGAATAAATATAGAAGAACAACAATACTAGTAATAATTACACGGTCCGACAATTTTTTTGCTCAGCTCCAAATTTTACCTTTTCAGATTGCTCCCAACAAGAAACTCATAAATCTGAAATTTTGACCCTCCCCCACCTGGGAGAGGGGAGGGGCATTGATTTGAAATTTTGAAAAATTGAAAAATTCCGAGGTTTTTCGATCGCCATTTCGGCTAAATGCACGATATCAAACAAGGAAAAGGTTGACCACGGAGCTTAAGGGGTTGTGCAACTACCAACAAAATTTCACGAAGATTCGTCAAGCCATTCTCGAGAAACGGTGTTTTACGAAATGATGTTTTAAGAATTTCTTATATTGCACCCAAAGTATCCAACTACTTCTGGCACAATTGTTGATTTAACCATGCTGTTTAGCATCATGGTGTATTCGAGGAAGTTTTTCAATACAATAACATGCTTCTTTTAACCTGTTGATAAAAATGATCAATCTCCCTAAAATTGAGATAGAAAATTTACTTTTTGAATTTTTCAAGATACAAGGTTGATGTCTTCACAAGAGTTGTAGAAAATTCTGTTCCGAATAACTTTGTCGAAGACGCCAAATTCGTAGCTCCCTTAGTTTTCAAGATACGTTACGTTTTTATTACCGACGGCCCCTTGAAAGTGTTTTTTTTTTCTCAACAACTTTTTTCACTTTTGATTCCACAATTCTATTCCCACAGTCTCCAATAGGTCATTTTGACTTTCTAGAAGAGACTTGTACTTTCGCATTTGTATGAGGTAATTTGCTTACAATTGCATATAAAGTAGTGCGGAGCAAAAGTTCGCACCTAACAGTCTCCACAAAATAACTATTTAGCGGAAAGACAATAATTTCGTGTTTCATTGCTTAACGATTCCCTATCATCTATCTCTCTCTTATTGGCGTAACGTCCTCATTGGGACAAAGCCTGCTTCTCAGCTTAGTGTTCTATGAGCACTTCCACAGTTATTAACTGAGAGCTTCCTCTGCCAATGACCATTTTGCATGCGTATATCGTGTGGCAGGCACGAAGATACTCTATGCCCAAGGAAATCAAGGAAATTCCCTATCATGTAACCTTCAAAACAGCACTAGATTTTATCGAGTTCTTTTTAGTAGTTTTAGCTCTAGTAATAAAGCTTTTAATGCAAGTACTTCAATGCGAACTGTTGGATTTGATCCAACGGGGTGAAAATTTCCGAAATTATGATCCTTCGGTACGGAAATGAAAACACTTATTCCGTTGTGTTTGGGAACGATATAATTTTCCTAAGGAAAATATTGAAATTATAATTGTTGCAAACTATCATTATAATTATGTTTGCTTGTTTTGCAAACTGACTTTGAGAACCTCTGTACAGCAGGTTGTTCTTTGTGCAATATACGGTTAGTTCACATTGGTTTACACAACCAATGCCGTGGGTCCATCGCCAGCTTTTCAGGCGAATCCTTGGCGTACATAATACATCTCCCAACCACCCACTCCGTAGTACTTATGGGAGTGTCACTGAGTCGGAGGCCTCTTAAATAAAGTGTTACATCAACACTTTCTTCCCCTATCCCAAGTTACGGTAAAGATGGGCGTGGCCGGTAATAATGACATTTGTGCTTTTGGTATTCTTGCATAAGATTGGAGCAAAGTTAACTCCCCGGCCTTGTTCCGAAAAGCAATCCGAGCAAGATTAGCAAAAGGTACATGAATGTTTTAGTATCCAATCTACGTTTAGTATCTAGTATACCGTAACTACGCTAACGCTAACGCTATACGGTTAGTTCACATTCGTTTACATAGTTTTACTTACGTTGATGTTCCTTTGTGGCTTCGTGTCTATAGCATATGTGGTCGTAGTCCTAATAATTTGAGTTTAAGTTGTACATATAATCTTTCCAAGAAAATGTATTTTAGCTTACCGGACTTGGAAATAAGCAATTTACTATGTTCTACTTCACTTCTTGGGTTTGCGTCAACGTAAGAACCTCGACAACACTTATAACACGCGACGCGAGACAGACACAACACTTATTATTCTTACAAAACGGTCAAAAATAGATATAATTACCTTTTTGAGTCGACCGGTTTCGGGCTCGTTGTTGCCCATCGGGTTGGACATCGTCCTGTCGATGGGCAACAACGAGCCCGAAACCGGTCGACTCAAAAAGGTAATTATATTTCCTTTTTAACGTTTTGTAAGAATAATAAGTGTTGTGTCTGTCTCGCGTCGCGTGTTATAAGTACTATATTCTAGGCTCAGAGGAACATGAACGTAGCGGAATTTAGGTTACCTAGTAGGCATAGATAAATTTAAGTCCAAACTGCATGATTTTATGTATCTAAGATTACCAATTCAGCGTGTAAATGGTTGACACTTATTAAATTAATTAGTCCACTAGTTTTGACCACATTTTTGGAATATTTGCACTTGTTTAAGGATATTTTTAAGTAGAATTAACACAATATTGTTGCTCATACTATCAAGGCATATTATTCTCTTCTGTTTCTGTCGACTCGACTCACCCATGTGACAGGCCGAATACCTGTCACTCCCTACCATCCGTATACTATCACTGCCGCAACCTTGTTCGCAACAATGTAGAAATTACGGTGGTAGACTTGCGCGCTGGCCTAATGGGGTAGGCCAGCATTTGCCCCATACTTGGGGCTTTTTATAGCAAAAGCCATCCACGATACAGTGTCTTGCGAAAATATCGCCACACATGCAGTGAGTAGACAAATGTAACTAAAAATGTAAGATAGTAATATCACACTATATCCATAGCCGAAGCGAGCGCCATTTCAAATTGAATGGACAATCCAATGTAGAGCACTACCGTTCCGTACAAGAGAACAAAACTTCTGTAAGTAACAGGGTGGGCCAAAAATGGTAATGAGAAATTATTCGATCATTCTTATAGATTCCTTGAAAATGGTAAAATACATTACCGAAACCGTCGGAAATTGAAGCAATATTGTTCTTGCCGCTCTGAAAGACTGCCAAGGCCGGAAAACATAACGTTTCTCTAGCTACAATATCCAGTCGTTAAGCAATCCTTCCCTTGGGGAAAAAGTTCGCACATGATAAATATTTCAAGTTAATTCATGTTTATCCTTCCACTATGGCCACGAAATGTGTTTCTTTCTATACGTTCACCACTATACCACCGACGCCACTGAGAGATGCGCTTATCAGACTTCACCTTCTATAGTAGTGCACAACAAAAGATAAAAACAAAATAAGCAGTGCACAATGGTACAAAGCCGTATCTTGCTGGACGAAAAGTACAACGGCAAAATTATAAGTTTTAGATTTATGCAGAATGTAGATAGATGTAGAAGCTTCCTCGCTATGTCCAAAGGGAAGTATTATGAAAATCGAATGTACCTCAAATGTTATTCCATAAGATCATAGGTTTGGACCTCTAGTTTCAGAATCTGTGCGGTTTAAAATATTTCATCTTGGGTTTTTCGATTTGTTTGACTTTTTTCCTATTTTCCCATACAAATGGCGAAAAAAGTCATTTTAAGTTTAATTTCATCCCATATAAAAATGTATGGGAAAAAAACCCAAGATGGATTATTTTGAATCGCACATATTATGAATCTAGAGGTCCAAAAATACGGTTCTAGCGAATAAACTTTGAGGTACATTCACTTTTCATAATACTTCCCTTCGGACATAGCGTGCTTCTTAAATTTTTTTATTCTGTTTTTAAATATTAGAGGCCCAATTTTTTCTTAAGATCAAATTATCAACTTTTTTTCATATAGAACAATGAATGTGCCACAAACCTCTGAATACTTTTTATACTTGTGATATCATACATTTGTGTATAAGACATGAACAATACTAATAAATGGAGAATCCACTTGAACCATCATAAGATAAGAAGCGCCAAAAAATAAAGCATTTTTAGAAGAAACCCAGGGATAACTTTTTTAAATTGGCTCATTGAAAACTCCCTAATTTTCGTTCTTTGAAAAATATTAGATCATTTTTTTATTCCGTGTCGGGTATTTCCACCACTGCGACCAGTTTTTTGATCTATTGTGACATATGCCCCTGATAAGTTTTATTATAGCTATGTATATCAAGATGACGTACCACTATTGTGAGTGATCGACATCGTTTGATTAATAGCATTAACCCAGCATGGTTCGACATTTTGAATGAACTGCACTACCGTACTGGGTGTTGTTCTCCAAATGCCAGAGGGTTCTAACAGCCCTTTGACGAAGAACTTACGTCTTGTTGTAAAGAGTGCCGGACAGTGGCACAGTAGATGTTCCGAGTCTTCTTTATCTGTGCCGCAAAAGCGACACATATCATCTTGAAGTTTTCCCATAAGCTTCAAGTGATATCGGCTCGGACAATGACGTGTTATAAGCCCAGTATATACGCTAAGATCTTTTTTGGAAAGATCCAGTATTTTGCAAGTCTTAGAAACATTTGGAATGATAAATCGCCTTGCTTGCCTTGCTATACAAGTGTTTTTCCAATTGTTCGTCACTTTCGAATGTTCTCTTATTTGGGGCTGTCCATAAACCACGTGGTCATTTTTTTGGGACTTTTCACCCCCCCCCCCCCCGCGTGGTCATAAGTCCATACAAAAATTTTTATTTGTCCATACAAAATGGTCATTGGCCGAACCCCCCCTCCCCTCCTTATGACCACGTGGTTTATGGAAAGGTTCGGGCCCTCTGAACTGAAGAGATGATCTAAGCCTTGCTAATTCATCGGCTCTTTCATTTCCATCAGGCACGGTAAAGGCTGGGTATGCTGCGCAATTCAGATTCCATTGTGATCCACTAGCCTCTGCCCAGCAACTCCTATCCCTACCTCCACGCGGTACCGGCCGGAAACTATGAGCAACCTTAGGGAAGATCGTGTAACCAACCCCGGTGGGAACTTTGGTCGTAGGCTGACAGGGAAAGGGGGGTTTGCTTCGGCAAACCTGAGCGTCTGTTCTCCAGGAGGAGCGGCTCACAACAGCGTTTGAACCCCATGTTAGGGGCGGCTGATCTACGTCCGAGTGCCAGGGAAGGACTCTAAGCTCAACTGTGCACTAAGGTCCTCCGGAAAGCAGGGGGTTGGTGTCAGGCCCTACGAGCCAGCCGTAAAAAAAAAACATTGTAACGGAAAATCAGCAACAGAATAATACGAACCGAGACCAACGGCAACGACCCCAGCGAACAAAAAGGACTTGCGATTGGAAACTCGGTACGT
The DNA here is from genome assembly GCF_035046485.1 of Aedes albopictus. Lineage (NCBI taxonomy): Eukaryota > Metazoa > Arthropoda > Insecta > Diptera > Culicidae > Aedes > Aedes albopictus. The sequence goes on from NC_085136.1 coordinate 107,371,304, forward strand.
GGAACTGCCGATCTCTCAACTTCATTGGGAGCACCCGCATACTCGCCGATCTACTGAAGGACCGCGGGTTCGGCATCGTAGCGCTACAGGCGGTGTGTTGGACAGGATCCATGGTGCGAACGTTTAGAGGTAATCATATGTTACCGGCGGGTAACATCTTGCCTATTTCTTAATGCCCTGAGCGCGAGAAAGTAGGGATACTGTTTGTGAAGTTTAGTTTTGTGAAACGGTGCATTTGAATTTTGCGATGGATGGTCTACACAAAGCCCAGGTGGGAGAGTCACCTCCAATGGTACCCACAAAGCAAGGTAGCGCAAATTAGGAGGAAGTGCGAAACGCGCGTTTCTGTGGGTGGCTGAGCTCCCAACGAGCGGTCGAGTAGGAGATTGAGAGCGCGGTGGCAGGCAGTCAAGTTGTGGGCGCTGATGAAAGCAGATAGTGGTGCATCCCGTATTTGTTACACTAGATGTGATTTCCCGCGTGGCTTAAAAGTGGCCCTTAAGTTTTCCGACGTGCTAAAGTTTTTGTACCTTGGAGTACCCGTGTGGCCCAGAAACCTACCTAAATCTCCCGGTGATAAACCTGTCGGAGACGCACCGTGGCCAGAAGGACGCCATTCCGGACAGGCGCACCGTCGACTTCGTCCTTCGGAAGGGCAAACGCCCGGGTGCTGCCAAGTTTTGCTTCGTTGTGGAAGTGTCTCCGGGAATCCATACCCGGCTACTACGCACCGTCCTCCGTCACCTCGGAGTTTTCAATCGGGATCAAATCGGCCGTCACAGCCGAGAGCCGTCCCCGAGTCGCCGAGCCGGATATCGAAAGCCCCAGTGAGCCATTCCGCACCCTGTTCCTACGCTCCGCTCTCTGCCAGCTCCGTCAGCTGCCGGATTCTTCGAGCCAAGTCAAGCCAGCCGCCCCTATCGATCACCGTCCACGTGGCCCCAGACCAGATACCGAAGGGCAACCCGGCTACCTATCTCCGGCCTACACCATCCCTGTTCCTCCGACCAACGCCAAAGCGGTCGGCACAGCGGGCCACAAGACGCCCGTTAGCGCTCAACTTCCACGTGCCGCCGGTGGAGTACACAGCCCGGTCGATCCCAGACCGCCAAGCATCGACCCTCTATCTACGTTCATCCGCCGGACCGACGGAGACGCACAACCGTGCACCATAGCTTCGGCACCAAGCGAATCCATTGCCATCGTTGACCATCATCTTTCTGTAAGTTTCATTAAAAGCACATTTCATTTCACCGAAATTAAATTATTTAGGTCCCTCGCGCTCCGAAAACCTCCCCACGCCAGACGCCCTGAGACCTAGGACTAAAAGAGGTTTTGGAGACCCACCCCGTAGACGGCCGCGGCTTAGACCAGCTGTCTGGGGCTTAAGCCGGTACTCTTCCAGAACCGAGCAGTCCCAGGGCCCAAAATTAGAGTCTTATACATACCTTTTACCAGAGGTGCGGCAACACACGTGAGCTGGGAACAGCTTTCATCGTGATGGGTGATATGCGGAGGCGCGTGATCGGTTGGTGGCCGATCGACGAAAGAATGTGCAGGTTGAGGATCAAAGGCCGATTCTTCAACTTCAGCATAATAAACGTGCACAGCCCACACTCCGGAAGTACTGATGATGACAAGGACGCATCTTACTCGCAGCTCGAACGCGAGTACGATCGCTGCCCAAGCCACGACGTCAAGATCATCATAGGTGATTTGAACGCTCAGGTAGGCCAGGAGGAGGAATTCAGACCGACGATTGGTAAATTCAGCGCCCACCAGCAGACGAACGAAAACGGCCTACGACTCATTGATTTCGCTGCCTCCAAAAATATGGCCATACTTAGCACCTTTTTCCAACACAGCCTCCCTTATCGTTACACCTGGAGATCACAACAACAGACGGAATCTCAAATCGACCACGTTCTGATTGACGGACGGCACTTCTCCGACATTATTGACGTCAGGACCTATCGTGGCGCCAACATCAACTACGACCACTATCTGGTGATGGTCAAACTGCGTCCAAAACTCTCCGTCATTAACAATGTACGATACCGGCGACCGCCACGGTACAACCTAGAGCGACTGAAGCAACCGGATGTCGCCTCAGCATACGCGCAGAATCTCGAGACCGCGTTGCCAGACGAGGGCGAGCTCGATGAGGCCCCTCTAGAGGACTGCTGGAGTACAGTGAAAGCAGCCATCAACGACGCAGCCGAGAGCACCATCGGGTACGTGGAACGGAATCGACGGAACGAATGGTTCGACGAAGAGTGCAGAACGGTTTTGGAGGAGAAGAATGCAGCGAGGGCGGTAATGCTGCAGCAAGGGACTCGACAGAACGTGGAACGTTATAAACAGAAGCGGAAACAGCAGACCCGCCTCTTTCGGGAGAAAAAGCGCAGCCTGGAAGAAGCGGAGTGTGAAGAAATGGAACTGCTGTGCCGTTCCCAAGAAACACGGAAGTTCTATCAGAAGCTCAACGCATCCCGCAACGGCTTCGTGCCGCGAGCCGAAATATGCAGGGATAAAGACGGAGGCCTCTTGACGGACGGACGTGAGGTGATCGAAAGGTGGAAGCTGCACTTCGATCAGCACCTGAACGGCGTGGAGAACGTAGGCACGGGAGCCCACGGCAACGGAGGAAATGACGACGCCAGTGCAGCGGAGGACGGAAATGAACCAACTCCCACGCTGAGGGAAGTTAAGGATGCCATTCACCAGCTCAAAACCAACAAAGCAGCTGGTAAGGATGGTATCGCAGCTGAACTCATCAAGATGGGCCCAGAAAAGTTGGCCACCTGTCTGCATCGGCTGATAGTCAGGATCTGGGAAACCGAACAGCTACCGGAGGAGTGAAAGGAAGGGGTAATCTGACCCATTCACAAGAAAGGCGACCATTTGGAATGTGAGAACTTCAGGGCGATCACTATTTTGAATGCTGCCTACGAAGTGCTATCCCAGATCATCTTCCGTCGTATGTCACCTAAAACAAATGAGTTCGTGGGAAGTTATCAAGCCGGCTTCATCGACGGCCGGTCGACAACGGACCAGATCTTTACCGTACGGCAAATCCTCCAGAAATGCCGTGAGTACCAGGTACCAACGCATCACCTGTTCATCGACTTCAAAGCGGCATACAACAGTATCGACCGCGCTGAGCTATGGAGAATCATGAACGAAAACGGCTTTCCTGGGAAGCTGACTAGACTGATTAAAGCAACGATGGACGGTGTGCAAAACTGCGTAAGGGTTTCGGGTGAACTATCTAGTTCATTCGAATCTCGCCGGGGACTGCGACAAGGTGACGGACTCTCATGCCTACTCTTCAACATCGCTCTGGAAGGTGTGATGCGACGAGCCGGGCTCAACAGCCGGGGAACGATTTTCACAAAATCCGGCCAATTTGTGTGCTTTGCGGACGACATGGACATTATTGCAAGAACATTTGGAACGGTGGCAGAGCTGTACACCCGCCTGTAACGCGCCTGTAACGGATACTTTCGAGGTGGTGGAGGAATTCGTCTACCTAGGATCCTTACTGACGGCTGACAACAACGTGAGCCGTGAAATTCGGAGGCGTATCATCAGCGGAAGTCGGGCCTACTACGGGCTCCAGAAGAAACTGCGGTCGAAAAAGATTCACCCACGCAAAAAATGCACCATGTACAAAACGCTAATAAATAAGACCGGTAATCCTCTGCGGGCACGAGACATGGACCATGCTCGAGGAGGACCTGCAAGCACTCGGAGTTTTCGAGCGACGCGTGCTAAGGATTTAGCATATCTGAAAACTTGTTTGAAAATAATTTATAATGTCTTTTGAAGCGTATTTCCTTTTTCTATCATCTGAAAAAGTTTGTTTTTGTGACCTCAGATGTCGTTGTTTCTTTTGTATTACATAGCGACAATTAACATACTTCAAAATTTTCCCCAACCATTCGTAATAGCTATTTATGCAACAAGTTGCAAAATGATGATTTTTTCAGCACGAGTCATACATTTATCCAACGAGGCTTGCCGAGTTGGATAAATACGAGGAGTGCTGAAAAAATCGAGTTTTGCAACGAGTTGCATGTGTACAACATTTTTTGCGATTACAACAATATACTTGAATACGATCTTTTCTGACTGTTCGAACATATCTCAAGAGAAACCACGTGCGAGCATCCATGCGCACAAGTCCGATTTTTTCAATCAGGTAGGCTATGTTTATAAGTGCCACAAGAATAAGAGACCTTGGTGTACTAGTAGATTCTAAAGTGACATTTATAGATCATTATAATACAATCATTAACAAGGCCAATAAGATGCTTGGGTTCATAAAACGTTTTAGTTACAATTTCCACGACCCATACACAATAAAAACATTATATATTTCCTATGTTCGTTCAATACTAGAATATTGTTGTATAGTATGGTCGCCATTTTCAGATAATCACGTCAGCCGAATAGAATCTGTTCAAAAACAGTTTTTATTATTCGCTCTTCGCAAACTAGGTTGGAGATGTGGGCAGCCTCTGCCACCTTATGAAGCACGGTGCAAGCTGTTGGATATCCAAACATTAAAAGAACGTCGAAAATTCGCCATGATTTCATTTATAAATGACGTCGTATCCAACCGAGTTGATTCACAGGAAATTTTATCAAAATTGAATTTTTATGCACCTACTCGTCAATTACGGAATCGCAGTATTTTTTCTACTAATCACTATCGTACAAATTATGCCATGTTTGGACCTATAAATCAAATGATGAGGTTATATAATGAACAATGTGAGTCCATTGACTTCGGTATGTCGAAAGCTAAGCTTAAGAGACAATTGAATGTAATTCGTTACTAAAAAAATAATGTTAGGTTAAGAAAACATAGTTGTAACAAATGGTTTACATATGATTGACGACGAATAAATAAATAAATAAATAAATAAGTAGGGTAGCGAACTACTTGGGCAGTAGCCGGTATTTTGGGCACTCTTCGCAATAACTCAGTCAATTCTAAACCAATTGACTTGAAATTTTGTACACGGCTAGATACTTTACGTATCTGATCGCGTTCTAAAAATTGTGTCAGTTGGTTCAGAATTAGCTGAGTTACAGCAAAAAATTGCCCAAAATAGGACTCCTGCCGAGATGGTTCCACTTCCCTACTCGGAGTTGCGTCATCAACGAGGGTTGTTTTTTTTCTGCTGCTGCTTCAAACTCTACGTCTGTCTGGCCAAATGGGCCAATGGGGCCAAATGGGATTTTGAAGTCTATTCAGATTTGATCTGCCGAACAGTCATAGAGCTGCCATCGAATCAACCAAAAAAGGAAAGACCCGCAAAGACCATAAGCGTTTCAGAAAACTTGTGAAAAATGTACCCTTGCAAAAGTGCCGAAAAGTAGTACTTTTCGGCACTCTTAACAGTGCTGAAAAGTTATACTTTTCGGCACTTTTGAGCTAGTGAAGAAAAGTAGGCCATTTCGTTACACTTGCGGCGATTGAAAAGTGCAATCGTATAGCACGTAATTGCAAAAAATAGTTCTACGGAATTAAACACTAGCATTAAATTTCCAAAAGCAACACGAAAAATGAAATTTTAATATCTAAAAATCAGAACATTTCAACAGTAATCAAAAAATCTTAAAATGTTTTTGACTCACACAATGAGAACTTAAATTGGCTTTAAGGAAACATATAATAGTACAGAGATTTCCAAAAAAAAATAGGAAAAAAAAGAAATTCATAAAAAAAAATAAAAAAAGTATCTCCAACTAAATCGATTTAAGATAACGAATAATGATGTTGAGATCCAAATAAAAAAAAACAGATTAATCCACCTAGTGGTGATAGTGCCTTTCTCGTCGAAAATGTACTCATGATCTTTCCTTGGCCGGGATACGACTGGGATAGTTTTGCTCCAGAATTTTGGCTTTGCAGTCTTTTGGAGAAATCAAAAACACTAGTTTATGATTTTTTTTCCGACGTTTCGGTCCGTATGGGGCTTTTTCAGGGGTTCAATCGGTCAACGTTTCCTTGTCAAGATGGCTTTGCTAAACTCAAAAAATTCATACGGAAGTTTTGGTATAAGGTACACCGGGGCAAGTTGAAACGGGTGGGGCAAGATGAAACAGCTGGTAAACATTATGTTTTCTAATGATGATAAACAGTTCGATCGCCATAACACATAGTATTTGATTCAAACAATCTTTTAGCGAAGGAAAAATTTCCAAATTGTATTGAAATCTATTTCAAAACTTCGTGTTTCATCTTGCCCCACCCGTTTCAACTTGCCCCGGTGTACCTTACATTGAGTCCGTTCGATTTGAAACTGTCGTGGTGCGGACAATCTACTACCTATCGGGTGGTCTAGAATTCGGTTCCTGTTTTTGGAATCTTCCACTATTGCTTTGTATAGAACATTTCTGTGCATGGGCCATCATTCCGAAGCATGATCTTTCTGTCGACGTATCCGAACTGTTCCTGAATCCTGAGAATATGTTATTGAGAAAAGCAATAGTTTAAAAAAAAAATGGGAAACTTATTAATGGAACATATTCCGACGTTATGTTAAACGTATAGACAGAGCTGGAAAATATCAGAATTTTCAGTTGACTGCATGAGCACCTTCACTATCACTGAAGGCCGATCAACATCAAGACGATAATTACAAGCTGGGATATCAGGCCAAACATTTCAATAGGTCCTATCTGCATTTGAGAGGCTCTCTTTGTTCATTTTCTCTTTCAATTATTGCAATGTAATGGTACACTTTTCAACTACTTATGCAGTACAAATCAAAAGACGATTGATTTGACCATCGTTCAATGCAAGGAGATAATCAAAATACAAATAAACAGCTGAGATATTAACGAAAGAGAGGGAAACCAAAGAGAGCCTCTCTTCTGCAGATTGGACCTTTAGACATGTTTGGCCTGATATAGCTTCTTTCTTAATCACAGATGACGGTTGTTCCGGTGCGACGCTCCCACAACACAGCACACCTCTTTGCGCAATCACCTTGCGCCCAACTGTCATCAGAGAAAAAACACTATTCCACAAGATTTTCCCTTCAATTCATTCCAATACTAAATCGACACGTGTAAAGAAGAAAGAAAAAGTTGATTAAATAATAAAGTTGTATTTCAAGTGTAAAACGCGGTTTTTTCCTCTTCTCCGGGTTCCGTCGGGAGTTTAACGTCTTTCCGTACAGTTTTTTGGTCCTTCTTCTTCGGATTACGTCGCGAACCGGAATGGAAAAGTTGGTCGGTCGAAGAAACGCGCAGTTAGTGCAAGTGAAGTGGCAGCTGGCAGCAGCCGAAAAACTCCACGAGCGAAACGCCTCGCACGGGGAGGTTTTGGATCGGCTCGAACAGCTGCAGGATCTGGCCAGAAAGTTCCGAGACACTCAAAGCGAGATAGAGGAGAATCAACCCGACCCGGAAGCAATCGCCTCAGTGCACATCTTTCGGGAGGAATTCAACACGCACTTCTATCGTGCGAAGGATGCACTCGAGCGGTACATTTCCCACAACGACAACGATGACGACGGGGACAACAGTTCCATTAGGGGCTCCTCAGGTAGCTACCGCTCGGTGGCCGGTTCCAGCAGAGATCTTCGGGAGGCCATGCAGATGCTGTTGGAGGCCCAGCGAACGATGATGCTGCAGTCGTCGGGTGGCGGAGCAAACGTAAACGTCGATCCCGCAGGAGGAGAGCAGATGCCGAATCATGCACCCTTCGCAAACGTTCGGCTTCCTGCAATAAATGTGCCAACTTTCGATGGCGATCGGAAGAATTGGAGATCCTTCAAGGATATTTTCGTCCAAACGATTCACGCTAGACGCGATTTGCGTGATTCGTTAAAAATGCAGTATCTGGTTTCGTATCTGAGCGATGATGCGAAACGGCTAGTAAATTCTTTCCCGATTTCGGATGCCAACTACAAGGAGGCGTGGGCGGCATTGTCGAACTTCTATGACAAGAAGAAATACACGGTTTTCTCTCTTGTCCGGGAATTTGTCGAGCAGCCTGTGATCACCAATGCTACTGCCGACAATTTGCGCAAACTGGTCACTACTTCGGACGAGGTAGTTCGACAACTAAATGCTCTGGGAGCGGAGTACAATACACGCGACCCCTGGCTGATCCACCTCTTGCTGGAGAAGCTAGATAAGGACATCCGGTCCTTGTGGGCCCAAAGGATTATCGACGTGGAGAACCCATCCTACGAAACCCGGGTAGAGGAAAAGAGCTCAATAATAGCATATTTTGATATTGAGATCAAAATGTGATATTGGTTTGATTGATATAAGAGATAAAAGATCTGAAAATAATATCTAAAATTTACTCCTGGAACATCATCATCAGATCATAATTAGATCTTGTAAGATCTAACCAATAGCAGCAAGCTATTCGTTTGATCTTGGAATATCAAATTTTGATATTGTTCAGATGTTCCAGGAACATTTTTTAGATATTATTTTTAGATCTTTTATCTCTTATATCAATCAAACCAATATCACGTTTTGATCGTCAGTATTTCACCTCTACCCGGGAAAGTTCCTCAAGTTCTTGGACAATCGGTGCGACGCCCTCGAAACCTGCACGGCGTTCAGTAGGAAGGTGACAACAGATGCTCAACGGAAGGATCCCGGGAAGAAGATGCAAGCTGAGAAGAAGATGCAGTCGCTGCATGCGACTACAGTGATACAAAAGTGCGCGAAATGCTCCAGCGAGCATCCGATTCATATGTGCGAAGATTTTAAGAAAATGGACTTACAGTGCAAACGCGAACTCGTACAAAAGGCGAAGTTGTGCTACAATTGTTTCCGGCCTTCGCATTCGGCGAAGAATTGTGCCTCGAAGTCGGTGTGCCGCATCGGCGGCTGTAAGCAGCGCCACCACACGCTGTTGTGCCCGAAGATTGAAAACTCAAGTGATCGGAAGGAAGAACGTAGTGATGACCCGAAACAGCCAACGCAACCGTCACGAGATCCCGTTGATGTTGTTAGCTCGCTGGTGGTTCAGGTTCCGAAACCACTGAATGAAACGTTCGTGCTGCCGACGGCGCTCATCAACGTGAAGGCTGTGGACGGTGGGTTTCTGAAGTGTCGTGCGTTGATCGATTCTGGCTCTGGTGCTTCGCTCATTACTGAGGCCTGCGTGAACAAGCTTGGCATTCCGCGTACTAATGGGAAGGTAGTGGCCTTCGGATTGGCGCAACAGTCTGCCGGGACAACCCGTGGAATCGTGAAGCTAGTGATTGCAAATCGGTGTAACGAGGCCGTTATTCTGCGAACCAGCGCACAATGGGAAAAAATAGGTATAAAATGCGAATAACTTTAATATCTCTGCTCGGAGTAGATGGATTTTAATGAAATTTTGACACAAACTGCAAAAAACTCTACAGTTTCAGATAAGGAGTGGGTCATTCGCCGCACGATGCTGGAAATCAGTGTATTGGGCCCGTTTTACCCCACTCTCTCTCTCTTATTCACCTTTTTGGAAAAATCCTGAAGTGCAAAATAAATGATTTATTTGATTCGTGTTTGTGTTGAAACTTCCGCAGTATCGAATGGAGCTAGTTTGGCTCACCGCACGACCTTAAAAATTGAAATATCTTCAAATAACCCCGATGTGGAATGCAATCGACAAGAGAAGGAGCAATCTTATGTCAAATTTCCGATACAATGGAAGTTTCTACACAAATACGAGTTAAATAAGTCATTTATTTTGCACGCTAGTCGGGAATAGATGAGGATTTTCCCAAAAAGGTGTGAAAAAGAAAACGTGGGGTAAAACGAGCTCAATACACTGATTTCCAGCATCGTGCGGCGAATGACACCCTTTTTATCTGAAACTGTAGAGATTTTTGCAGTTTGTGTCAAAAATTCATTCGAATCCATCCACTCCGAGCAGAGATATTGGATTTATTCGCGATTTATACCTATTTTTTCCCACTGTGCAGCGCGTTCGTGATGGGCAAACTAACGTCGACTCTTCCTGCGCAGTTGGTGAAGCCCAATTCGAAGCTACTACAAAAGGAGATCCAGGATGCCCTGGCGGATCCGGCGTAGGGTAAATGTACCAATAGTGGTGCTATTAGTAGCTCCTTGTACTAAAATAATTGAATAAAATTGATAATACCTGAAAATAAAAACTCTGAAAACGCTAATCGGTAGTTGTTCACTTAAATTTGCTAGGAAAAATGTAAAAAGCATTATTTATTTCAGTTATTGCTAATAAATCACATGCACCAACTATAGGTACACCGTTCCTATTATGGAGGTAAAATTTAACATTGGTTCCTATAGTGGCGCATCCCATTGAATTCTTATGGGACCCACCACTACAGGAACACTACCGCCACTATAGGTGCAAAGGAGCAAAAAAGTTAAGGAAAATAATTATTTAAAATAGGTTTTCCGCCAAATCCTGAATACAAAACTGAATTAATGTTATAAATTAGGTATGATGCATCTATTAAAAATGCCATTTGCAGGCTTTTTGGTCGAAATAGTGCTAAATTGTCACTACCACCACTATTGGTACTACCTCCACTAAGGGAGCTTTTACCCTACAACCAGCCGGCACCTGTTGATATCATTTTAGGTGCGGATGTCTTTCTTGCCATTCTCCAACCGGAGCAAGTCAAGGACGAATTGGAGAACCCAGTCGCCCAGAACACGATTTTCGGCTGGATCGTACGTGGCAACCAATCGATCTACACAGCAGGGATTCCCAGCAATGTTTCCATCATCAACTTACACATCGAGGTGGATGTCAACCGTACTTTGCGCCAGTTCTGGGAACAAGAAGAAGTGCCGAAATCGCAGCAGCTCGCACCAGAGGAGCAGGCCGCCGTGCATTGTTTCCGGTCCACAACCACACGTGACGATTCAGGACGCTTCATCGTTCGGTTGCCTTTCGACGAATCGAAGCCTGCGCTGGGTGAATCCCTCACGCCAGCCATCAAACGTTTGAGGGCCATGGAGAAACGCTTCGAACGCGATCCTGTTTTTCATCGGCAGTACTGTGATTTCGTCGAAGAGTATCTCGCTCTGAGACACATGGAGGAGGTACCTCGAACGAAATCGCATTCGCTGCGGATGCGGAAAAGATGTTCCGTCAAGTGTGGGTCCATCCACAGGACAGAGACTTCCAACGGGTTGTATGGCGTAGCGACCCTGGCGAACCCATCAATCACTTCCGTCTATGTACCGTTACTTACGGAACGAAGCCGGCCCCGTATCTGGCTATCGAGGCCATGCGAGAGGCAGCTAGAAACTACGAAACGGTCTACCCTGAAGCTGCCCAACGAATAGTTCTGGATGTGTACGTCGACGACTTCATGTCCGGGGCGAAGAATATCGACGAGGCGAGACAGATTCGCGTGATTCAAGTGTGCGAGATCCTGCGCTCTGCGGAATTCAATCTACGAAAGTGGACGACTAATCGACCTGAACTTCTGAGCGACAACGAGTACACGGAGCAGATGCCAGTGGAGATGAAGCTTGCGGAACAACCGGAGGCAGTAAAAGCGCTTGGCATCCAGTGGCTACCTAAGGACGACGTGTTTTCTTTGAAGGTGAGCCTATCAGTAGACAGCGTCAACACTAAAAGACAGCTGCTCTCGGATTCATCGAGACTTTTCGATCCGTACGGGTGGTTGTCTCCGATTATGGTGAAGATCAAGATCTTGTTTCAACAACTATGACTGAGTGACGTTTCCTGGGATGATCCTTTGCCTGCTTCAGTCGAGGTACCATGGAAGGACATCAAGGAAGGCCTCCACCTCTTGGAACAGAATCACATACCACGATACATGGTGAGTTTCGGCGGAAAGGTGCAATTACACGGGTTTTCAGACGCATTCGAAATGGCCTACGGTGCGGTGATCTACAGTCGTGCAAGGGACGACGCTGGCAACATTTTCGTGAACCTCGTGGCTGCCAAGACAAGAGTGGCACCAATCAAGCAAGTCTCGCTGCCGCGCTTGGAGCTGAGCGCTGCTGCTCTGTTGGCAGAACTAATGCAGCGGGTCACTCAAGCACTCTCTCATCTCACTGTGGAACACTGGGCATGGACAGACAACACAATCGTGCTCCAGTGGCTGTCATCACATCCTCGCAGGTGGAAAACGTACGTAGCTAATCGTACTTCCGCCATTCTCGACTTTCTACCCCGTGAGCGGTGGAATCATGTAAGTAGCCAGGACAACCCAGCAGATTGCGCTTCTAGAGGACTTTCGCCGGGTGAATTCGTTTCGTTTGACCTCTGGTTCCTCGGACCGGAGTGGCTACGTCAGGACGAAGAATTTTGGAAGGCTGAACCCTATGAACCAATCGTCGATGAAGATAGTCTCGAAGAAAGGAAGCTCAAGGCCCTACACTCCTTGCCAATATCTTGCCGAAGCAACTATGCGGTCGAGCTGGAACTTCTACATCGACGCTCAAGCTACAGGTTGGTTGTACGCGCGCTGGCATACGTGAACCGTTTCCTACAAGCAGCGCGGGGCATTCAACATGAGCCAACATTGACACCGATTGAAATCAACTCAGCAAGATTGCAGCTGGCGAGAGCTGCACAATTCGACGTGTTCAAGCAAGAAATGGAGATACTCGCCAAGGCAGGGGAGTTGCCGATCAAGAATCGCTTGTCTGCACTACACCCATTCCTGGACGACAGTGGAACAGTGCTTGTGGGAGGCCTACAGAACTCGCCATACTCGTTCAATGTGAAACATCCCGTTATACTCCCACGTGATCATCGGTTGACGGAATTGCTACTGAGAGACCCCCATCTGCAGAACCTGCATGCGGGTCCAACGCTACTGACAGCTACGGTGAACCAACAGTACTGGGTTGTTGGGTTGCAAACGGCAATTCGGCGAACAGTTCGCAGTTGCATTCGATGTGTGAGACTGAAGGGGCAGACCGCCAATCAGCTCATGGGTAGCCTACCTGTATCCCGAGTGATGGCTACGCGTGCGTTCACCCACGTCGGCGTCGGCGTTGATTATGCCGGCCCATTCAAGATCCATGCATTGTGCGTCAGGGGAGTCAAGACATCCAAGGGTTACCTGGCGGTGTTTGTATGCATGGCCACCAAGGCGGTCCTAGGGGCTGCCAGTGACCTCTCAAGCAGCGCCTTCATCGCCGCGCTCAAGCGGTTCATCGGAAGGCGTGGATATCCCAACGAAATTTGGTCGGACAATGGGATCAATTTTGTTGGTACCGACAATTGGCTCCAGGATCTTCAACGTTCGTTCAGGAACAACAGCCGGGCGGTGGATCACTTCCTCACCAACCAAGGCATCAAGTGGATATTCAACCCTCCTTCGGCGCCACACCGAGGCGGGATTTGGGAGGCAGCCGTAAAAAGCGCCAAGAAGCACATCCTCGCGGTCGTTGGATCGGAACAGCTCCCTTTTGAAGAATTCACGACGGTTTTGTCCCAAGTGGAGGCTTGCCTCAATTCAAGGCCGGTCTGCGCGCTCTCCAGCAACCCTGACAGTTACGAGGCCTTGACACCGGGGCATTTTTTGGTGGGACAGCCCTTGAACCTCATCCCAGAACCAGGAGTCCGGCATATCCCAGTCAATCGGCTGGACAGATGGCAGGCGCTACAGAAACACACCGAAGAAATATGGAGACGCTGGCGTGAAGAATATGTGGCCACACTGCAGCCGCGTATGAAGTGGCGAACTACAGAGGATAATGTGAAGGCGAACCAACTAGTGTTGGTCAAAAACGAAAACGTCCCGCCGACTCAATGGGAGTTGGCTCGCATTGTGAAGCTGCATCCGGATCCATCGGGAATCGTCAGAACTGTGACCTTGCGACGGGGCCAAACTGAGTACCAACGCCCTGTTCAGAAGGTTTGCGTCTTGCTATCGGATTGAGGCACGTGGCCTCAAGGCGGGGAGGATGTTCCGGTGCGACGCTCCCACAACACAGCACACCTCTTTGCGCAACCACCTTGCGCCCAACTGTCATCAGAGAAAAAACACGATTCCACAAGATTTTCCCTTCAATTCATTCCAATACTAAATCGACACGTGTAAAGAAGAAAGAAAAAGTTGATTAAATCAAAAAGTTGTATTTCAAGCGTAAAACGCGGTTTTTTCCTCTTCTCCGGGTTCCGTCGGGAGTTTAACGTCTTTCCGTACAACGGTCTTCGACAGAGATTTTTCTTCACACTTTAGGCTATATTTTATTTTCATAGGTTACAAGATTCATGTAAAATTTGACAAAAAATGCAAGCAATAAAACCATTAAAAAAATCCCAATAGTTTAGACGCAAAAGAGGATTGAAAAAACTTTGTCCGGGGTTGATGCGATAATTTTCATTTTCCCATATAACGTTGATCCATCCTACTGTATATTTTTACACCTCAGGAATCTGAAGTGGTGTGATTTGTTGAGATTGCTTTAGTACGGACAAACAGATATATCATTTGGGACATATTCATCATCAACATCGTCACGAAAAAATAATCACCAAATGCTAATCAGGTTGCATTTCACAAATCGCTGCTGGCTTGATGGCGGTAGTGAGTAAACGTCAAACGAACAAAAACGATTTCACGCGTAACTTTACCACATACCGTATCTAACAAAATCCACGAATGGAGACAATCGAAGGGGAAGTTCGCTGTTTCCGTAGCAACTAATACATTGAGCATTTCAAAAACGTGAAAAATCCGGGTATTTTTTCACAAATCATCCCTAAAGGTAAGTGATACAAGTAGTCCTTAACGAAATTCAGCGCCTCATGTGAAAATCTCTTTTTTGTTTACATAGAGTAATGCGGGGCAAAAGTTTGCCCAGATACTCGTCAATAAAAACTGGAACGATTTCGTTATGTAGTGGCAGAGTTATGGAAACAAATGTGTTTCTAGCTATTTTGATGCAATTTTTGGATCTTTTATAATAAGAATTTGTAATGATCGAAAGAAGAAGATTTACACAATCTCTTGATGTCGTAGAATCGTAATTCCATAGTAGTTCGAGAGGTGCACTCGAATAAACAAAAAGCTTCTAGTGCTTCTTGTAGGAAGGAACATTGTTAAAACCTCGACAGTGGGGCAAAAGTTCGCAATAGCTGTAGGGCAAAAGTTCACACTATATTTCTGAATCTAGAGCATCAATATAGTCACAAAATATTTGAAGCAATGGCGATTTTGTTTAGAAACTAATATTATGTATAATATGTGTAGTATGCATCTTTAAATCGTTTTGAAAGAGGATTTAAACTTATTTTTGGAAGAAAATCGATTCTTAGACAATCAATGTGTTCGCCTTTCAAAAATGAAGAATGGCTGAAAAAACATTTTGGAACATTTTTTCGCCATATTCGTGAAAACCTTTGAAAGTTTTTGGGAATATTATGTTGTTCTACTTTTTTGGGGTCTTTCATAGCTTAGTTTGTAAATTCATACTTATAATTTATCACCGTACTGACGAAGGTTAGATTCAAGTATTTTGTGTAACACCTACAGCTGTAATTACTTCACAATGTATTTTGACAACTTCAGTAACGCTGGAAAAGAATTGGAAGTGTTCATAAAATACACTGTATACTAAAATTACCAGGCCGTGTTCCAATTGGCATGTAGTGCCATGAATTGAAAGAAACACATATCGTGCATAGAGTGAAATGGTGAACATGAATTAACATGATATAAATGAACTTCACACTAATAAACTATCCTTCACAGTGTGCGAACTTTTGCTCCCACTATGGGGCAAAAGTTCGCAGTTGAGTACTTGTATTAACATTTTTATCACTAGAACAACAAAAGGAACGTGAAAAAAATCTAGTAATACGTTTCGAAGGTAACATGATAGGGATTCGTTTAACGAGAAACAACGATATTATTTTCTTTTTGTTTAATAGTTATTTGATATATACTGTTAGGTGTGAACTTTTGCCCCGCATTACTCTATGTTACATACGGTGTTTGGTAAAGTAAGGCTTGATCTATATATGATTCAACCGTTGAAACAAGCACGATGGGTAGTAAGTAGAGTGAGACGTCTGTATATATGTGGCCTTAGTTCAGTCAAGATTTTGTTCTCTTACACACATTTATCGCTTGCATTGACTTTGGTCACTTTTGTAGTTCCTGTTCCACCCAATTCTGGTTCTGCATCACTATCAGTAGCCTCCAATGTGGTCTGAGCCTATTTTCTTGCTAATCGTTCCTCAGGTTATTGAAAAAACAGCGGTTTGATGTGTCGCATGCGGCATGCATAGGTTTGGTTCACTTTTGTATTCGGCCACATTCGGTAGGATAACCCAACCCTGAACACAACTGGTAGTTTTGAATGCGGTCTGAGCCATTTTTCTTGCTAACCGTTTGTAACGTGAGAAATGATGTGTGAACCTCTGTAAATTGTCGGTGTACCTTTTGTTTGAAAATGTCATTCTTTGGATGTTTTTGTTTTGTCCCCGTGCACTAAAAAGTCATAAATAAAGCAACGGCACGGGTGCAAAGGAACTAAAGTCTTCGTTCCTGTGTATAAAACACCGAAGTTGTGAGTAATTATTAATTGTAAATGGCAGCCTATTTATTGCACCCATAAACAAATAGAAACGCTCCATAGAAAATCAAAAAGTGCTCCATAAAGAATGAACATATGTTCCATGAAAATGTGCAATGTTACCCATAAATAATTGAAAACGTTCCATACTTTATGAAAAATGTACCGGTAAAACATAAAATTTTCTCATTAAAAGTGAAATTTTGCACCAATAAATAATACTGAAATGCTCCATAATAAAATACAAATGTTCCATAGAAAAATGCAAATGATCCATAAAAAATTAAAATTGTACCCATAGAAAATTGAATATTGCTGCATAGAAAAATTAAATTGCACCATAAAAAATTGAAATTGCACCATAGAAAATAGACAAATGCTCCATAAGTATTATCAAACTACACCATAGAAAATATGAATTGCTCCATGAAAAATTGAAAATCCTCCATAGATAGCATATTCTCATAATTTCATTCGACAGGGCTGAATTGCTTTACATTGCACTGCTTTAGTGGTGCAAATGTTCAAAGTTATGGAGAAATTTCAATTTTTTATGGAGCAAATTGTATTTTATGTGGTGCAGCTTGCTAATACTTATGGAGCATTTGTCTATTTTCTATGGTGCAATTTCAATTGTTTATGGCGTAATTTAATTTTTCTATGGAGCAATATTTAATTTTCTATGGGTACAATTTTTTATGGAGCGTTTGCATTTTATTATGGAGCATTTGTATTTTATTATGGAGCATTTCAGTATTATTTATTGGTGCAAAATTTCACTTTTAATGAGAAAATTTTATGTTTTACCGGTACATTTTTCATAAAGTATGGAACGTTTTCAATTATTTATGGGTAACATTGCACATTTTCATGGAACATATGTTCATTCTATATGGAGCACTTTTTGATTTTCTATGGAGCATTTGCAATTTGTTATGGTTGCAATAACCTTTTGCCATTGTAAATTGTGGTATGTACTATATGTTTATTAAATTACAGCTTTACATCATAGGCTATGTGAATCCACTACACGTTCTCATTTGGCCTTGCTAGAAGATCGGTGCCCAAAGCTGCTGTTTGCAACACCGTTTTTCGGGTTATCTAAAAAGTAACGATTTGATGTATAGCATGTATGGGTTAGGATAACTTTTTCATTTGGTCACCTCCGGCGGGACACCCGCAACCGATTCCGGGACAATACCGATTATCCCTTATATGGTGTGAGACTTGTTTCTTGCTAACTGTCCATCAGTTTTCCTAAAAAGCCATGAATTGATGCGTCTAATGGATGGGTTTGGTTCATTTTTGTATTTGACCACTTCCGGCGTAACAACTGAAACGGTTCTGGAACACTACCGATATTGTCTAATGTGGTGTAACCCTTTTTTTTGTTAACCTTTCACCAAGTTATCTGAAAAGCCGCTATCTGATGTATCACATGCATGGGTTTGGTTCCTTTTGGCATTTAACCACTTCCGGCGGGACACCCTAGATCGATTCCGGAACACTATCGGTAGTCTTTAAAAAGATCTTAGATGTGGTCTGAGCTTATTTTCTTGCTAATCGTTCATCAAGTAATTTAAATAGCCGCTTTTTAATGTACCGCAGGCATGGGTTTGGTTCTCTACCACATTTGACTACATCCGGCGGAACACTCGGAACCGGTTCCGGAACACTATCGGTTGATCCAAATAAGGTCTGAAACTATTTTCTTGCTAATGATTTATCAGGTTGCTTAAAGAGCCGCGATTTGATGCTTCGCATGTGAGGGTTTGTTTAATTTTTATACTTTGCTACTTCCGGCAGGACATCTGGAACGGGTTCTATAACACTACCGGTTCAAATATGGTCTGAGAATATTTTTCCGTCTACTGTTCATCAGGTTATCAAAAAGGCGGTGTTTGATGTGTCGCATGCATGGGTTTGGTTCACTTTCATATTTGGCCACTTCCGGTGGGACACCCGGAACCGGTTCCGGAACACTACCGGTTCAGATATGATCTGAGAATGTTTTCCTGCCTACTGTTCATCAGGTTATCGAAAAAGCCACTGTTTGATGTGCCGCATGCATGGGTTGGTTTCATATTTGGCCACTTCCGGCGGAACAACCGGAACCGGTTCCGGAACACTACCGGTTCAGATATGGTCTGAGACTATTTTCCTGCAAACCGTTCATCAGGTTATTTAAAATGCCGTGGTTTGATGTGTCGCATGCATGGGTTTGTAACGTTTTTATATCTGGCCCCTTCCTGGGGTGCCGATCCAGAACACCTAAATGGCCATAACTCCGGAACAGCTGAACCGATCTGAACCATTTTCAATAGGAAACAATGGGACTACATACCGCATCGAATGAACCATCGGTCGTTGAATTCGGTGGATATTTACTATCTAAAAATGAGGTGACCTTTTTGTACACATACACACACACGCACATACACACACACACTCACACACACACACCGCTTTCAAAGTGCCTTAGCCCAAACACCCGGAGTGCCAACCGGCACATCAGGATCGATGCCAGTAACATCCTGATTATGGCATACTGGTCAACGCAAACGACAATGGACAAGTTACGGAATACGGATCGGATGGCGACGATGGGCTGGTACTCGTGCTATTCTACTCCCTGAGTAAAGAAGGGTGACACCAACTTGAAACGGCGAGTGGGCTAATGGTACGTTTGCCTCCGTCCCGGTAAAACCTTAGCAGGCCTCCGGATACGTTTATCATCTGTACATCATCTCTGATGCGTACTAGGCTCGGATGAACCATTCCCGACTAACGCTGATCTGGCTCTGGACATGAACCCCATGAAGGAACGTGTCCAACCCTCGCTTGGCCTCCCTGATCCATAGATAACCAAGAGATCACGAAAGCGACTAGATACAACGGATGGTGATAGCGGTGCGGAGGGGGGACCCTGAAGAATGGAAGATCAAACAACAAACAACGAAGCAGGAGCGGCAAATCCGTTTGCCAGAACTGGGTTGGCGAGGACACCACCATCGCAAACCCAGCAGGTGCAAAAGCTACAAGGGCAAGAGAAGGAGCACCAACAGATGCAGCAGCAGCAATACAGCGCATGGTCGAGAGTACCAAAACTACCAAGGGTAGAAGTAGCCAAAAAGCTGGTAGACGAGCTGCACGAATACGTCGACAAACGGAGCAACGTGCACAAGGACATCAAAGCGTTGGTGATTAAGATCCAAGGGGCCCTTGGATCGGCAGTTAAAGAGTGGAAGAGTATGGCACAGAGAGCCGAAGATGCAGAGAAGGAGCTCTTGGCAGCCAAGACTGCCAGTGAAGCAAGCCGAACGTCGGAAGCGAGAAGGCAGATCACTAACAAAACTGCGGAGAAAAATAGCGTGGTGGAAAGCATCTCCCAGAGGATGCAAACTACACCCTTTTTCACGCCGAAGAGACCAAGGGCATCGCCAGGAGAAGTGAGACCCGGTGGCTCCAAGAAACATAAGGACGCCCCCGTTACTGGTGCACGCCATCCAGTAGAGAATGTCGTCGCAGACGGCCATACCCCTTGGCAGGTCGTCGGCAAAAGAAAAGCGAAGTCGGCCGGTAAAAGCAGGTCCGACAAACGGAAGCTCATAAAGAGAAAAAATAAAGGTGAAGCTCTCATCGTCAAAACAAGTGACGACTCGTACGCGGAAGTTCTGCGCACCATGCGGACTAATCCGGACCTTAGGGAGCTAGGGGAAGACGTGAAGAAAATTAGGCGCACCCGCAATGGGGAAATGATCCTCGAGTTAAGAAGGGATCCAAAAGGAAGCAGCTCCTCCTACAAAGAGCTTACCGAGAAAGCTATGGGCGATAAGGTCGAAGTCAGGGCCCTATGTCCGGAAGCAACCCTCCTATGCAAAGACTTGGACGAGGTCACATCGGAGCAGGAAGTTGAAGTAGCTATGAAGGAGCAGTGCGAGCTAGGAGAAGCCTGGATGACCATCCGTGTAAGAAACGGACCTTCTGGCACGAAGGTGGCATCGATCAAACTACCGATCGATGCAGCCAATAAGGCACTAAGAGTTGGCAAGATCAAAATAGGCTGGTGTGTGTGCCCCCTGAGTATCTCTCAGCAACCGGAAGTGTGTTTCAAATGCCTAGAGTACGGCCATCTGGCAAGAGATTGCAAAGGGCCTGACAGAAGCAAACTATGCAGAAGGTGTGGTGAGGAAGGCCACAAAGCTCAGGATTGCAGGAAGTCCCCGAAGTGCCTCATCTGCGCAAACACAGAGAACAGCAACCATCCGACAGGTGGCCGAAGATGCCCGGCCTTCAAGCAAGTGAGTGCAACTAAGTCCCAGTGGAGGTAATCCAAATCAACCTCAACCACTGTGAGACTGCACAGCTTTTGCTGCGACAAGCCGTTGTGGAGCAAAACTGCGATGTTGCTATTATTTCGGAGCCATACCGAATTCCCCCCGGAGATGGAAACTGGACAGCAGATAGGGCGAAAACAGTAGCAGTCTGGACAGCGGGAAGATATCCCGTGCAAGAAGTGTACTGCGCAGATGAAGGTTTTGTGGTTGTGAAAATCAACGGAATTTTTATATGTAGCTGCTATGCCCCACCAAAATGGACGATAGAGCAGTTTAACCAAATGCTGGACTGGATAACCGAGGAGCTAATCGGCCGAAGACCAGTCGTCATTGCCGGCGATTTTAACGCTTGGGCGGTCGAATGGGGTAGCCGTCTCACAACCCCAAGAGGAAGTAGTCTACTGGAGGCCCTAGCTAAGCTAAACATAGACATCGCCAACGAAGGTAGCACCAGTACGTATCGTAGGGAAGGTAGAGAGTCTATCGTCGACGTCACCTTTTGCAGTCCTGTTCTGATGGGAGCGATAAATTGGAGAGTATGTGAGGAATACACCCACAGCGACCATCAAGCCATCCGGTACCATATTGGAGGCAGGGCTCGGCTGGAGTCACGTGGGACACAAACGAATGAGCGGAGGTGGAGGACAGCGAACTTCGAAAAGGACGTGTTTGTGGAGGCGCTAAGGCTGGAGAGCAATTCACTGAACCTCAGTGCAGACGAGCTGGTAGCGGTACTATCCCGCGCGTGCGACGCTACAATGCCAAGGATGGGAAAACCAAGAAACAGTCGACACCCCGTCTACTGGTGGAACCCAACGATTGCTGATCTGCGAGCACAGTGCTTACGAGCTAGAAGAAGGATGCAGAGGGCTAGAAATGACGGTGATAGGGAGCAACGTAGGTTACCTTACAGAGCAGCAAGAGCCGCATTGAACAAAGCGGTCAAGCTCAGCAAGAAAGCCTGTCTTGACAATCTCTGTCATAAGGCCAACTTGAATCCATGGGGTAGTGCGTACAAAGTAGCAATGTCGAAGATAAAAGGTCCTGCGGTACCACCCGACAGATGCCCGGAAAAGATGAAAGTTATCATCGAGGCACTGTTTCCGATTCACGAGCCAACAATCTGGCCGCCCACACCGTACGTCAATCAGGATACCCACGAATACCCACGATGAAGAAATCAGGGTGACTAACGAAGAGCTGATCGCGGTAGCGAAAGTCTTGCCAATCGAGAGAGCCCCTGGCCCGGACGGGATACCAAACGTGGCACTAAAAGCAGCAATCTACAAAAACCCGGATATGTTCAGGAGCACAATACAACATTGCATTCAGGAGGGCAGTTTCCCTGACATCTGGAAACGACAGAAATTGGTGCTACTGCCAAAGCCTGGGAAACTTCCCGGCGACCCATCAGCGTATAGGCCGATATGCCTATTGGATACCGTTGGTAAATTGTTGGAGAGAGTGGTCCTAAACAGGCTCACGAAATACACTGAGAGTGAGAGCGGTCTATCAGAATTGCAGTTCGGATTCCGGAAAGGCAGGAGCACTGTAGATGCCATCAGAACGGTTGTGGATGCTATGCAGACGGCGCAGAAGCAACAGAGAAGGGGAAACCGTTACTGCGCGGTGGTCACCCTAGACGTCAAAAATGCTTTCAACAGTGCCAGCTGGGCAGCAATTGCCGATTCGCTGCACAGGCTGAGGGTACCTGAGTATCTGTGCCAGATTCTGAAAAGTTATTTCCAGAACCGCAGATTGATCTACGAAACAGACGCCGGAAAGAGGAGTGTGGCTATTACGGCGGGCGTTCCGCAGGGATCCATTCTGGGCCCGACTCTCTGGAACGTCATGTACGATGAGGTTTTGAAACTGAGCCTTCCCAGAGGAGTAAAGGTCGTCGGATTTGCGGATGACGTGGCGCTGCTTGTGATCGGAGAAACACGAGAGGAAGTAGAAGTACTGGCCACGGAGGCGATAGACACGGTGGAAGACTGGATGCGGGAGAAGAAGCTATCTCTAGCTCACCACAAGACTGAGATAGTTGTCATCAGCAACCGGAAGAATGTGCAGCATGCAACAATTGTGGTTGGCGAGTGTACTATCGACTCGAAGCGCGAAGTCAGGCACTTGGGAGTGATGCTAGACGACCGACTGAACTTCAACAACCACGTTGACTACGTCTGCAAGAAGGCCACGGTGGTGATCTCGGCACTATCCCGGATCATGCCTAACAACTCTGCGATCATCAGCAGCAAGCGGAGACTACTAGCGAGCGTATCATCATCCATCGTCAGATACGCAGCCCCAGTGTGGTCGTCGGCATTAAAGACTGGAAGAAACCGCGCCCAGCTGAACCGTACGTCCAGGCTGATGGCGATGCGAGTGTCGAGTGCGTATCGAACCATCTCGTCAGACGCCGTGTGTGTAATAGCCGGGATGATCCCTATCTGCCTTCTACTGGAAGAAGATAGCGAATGCTACAGGGACCGAGGCACAAGAGGAATTCGGAAGAGAGCGCGAGTCAGCACACTACACAAGTGGCAGCAGCAGTGGGATAACGCTGCGAATGGCAGGTGGACTCATCGTCTAATTCCCAACGTGTCGATGTGGATCACCAGAGCACACGGGGAGGTTAACTTCCACATGACACAATTTCTGTCTGGTCATGGGTGCTTTAAGCAGTACTTGTACAGATTCGGCCATGCCAGTTCACCGATCTGTCCTGAGTGTCGGGACACAGAAGAAACACCGGAGCACGTCATCTTCAGTTGTCCAAGGTTCGCGCATTCGCGAGGAGAAATGGCAGCAATTGTCGGCGTCGACGTAAATGTGGAAAATATCGTCGAACGTATGTGCAGCGACGAAGAAAAGTGGAACGTAGTTAACAGGACTGTAGTTCAGATCATGGTTGTACTACAGCAAAGTTGGCGGGAGGAACAACGATCGGTTTCGGGAGACATTCCTTCGCCGGGAAACTCTCTGACGGAGTAGAGCCGAGGGCTAGTAGAGTAGAACGCGTCGTAGCACCGGTCTGGGTCGTCGGAGCGCCAGTGAACCGGACGCCAGGACCCACCGGCATCGCTGGAGTGCAGTGTTTGGACGAAAAAGTGATCAGTGAACCACTCGGCAGTTTTTCTTCCCTTCTGTTGGTTCTGTTTCAATTACCAAGCGGTGTATGTTCTCTCGTCGAGTCGCATGGTTCACGAAGGAACACAAAGAGGATACTCCGATATAAACAAGCTGCGGCGATGAGCGGGCATCGCTAAGTGTAACACTTACCGATGATCGCTCATCGTTGGCTTGGGGCAACTGTGAATAATCGTTATTTTCATCAGTATTTAATGCGTTTTCGCTTTAAAAACGTCAAATACTATTTAATTTAACTGTATTCATGACGTTGCAGGTTGTGTAGTCACAATAAAAAAAGAATTATGGCAATAAAATATTCTTACCGAATGCATCGCTTTCATTAGCGTCATCGAGCATCTTCTCTCTTGATTGCGCTCTCGTATCGAACCGGGCAAGAGAATGAACAGCATTTTGGGGAGCGTTCCCGAGCATGTTGGTTCATGAAATGTTACATTCGCGAATGTATCACTTGCTGAGCATGGACCATTCAGTGGTTCGCGATAAAAATCCACACACTGCTGGAGTGACTTCGGCACCCTGCCGGTAAGTTCGTAATGTCCGCAAGGCGTAGAAGATGTCTGCCTCCGGGCGGGTCTGCGCTGAATGGCGAAAAATGTAGGAAATTAACAAATTACTAACAGGAGCTAAATGGTTCAGCATGACGCATGTTGCTTGCTGATTGGCGAAACCTAACAAATTAACAACAAGAGCTAAATGGCTTAGCATGGAGGTAGCGAAAGAGCATAGAAAATTTTAACAATAACAGCGTAGAATAACAAATTGGTGATGGTGCACAAGGCACATAACGCCTCCCCTCCGAAGAAATACTGCATGGTGGTACCGGAGGGGAATTTTAGGTGGAGGTGAACTAGGAGAGTGTTTTTAGTGGGTAGGCGCACATTCGAATCCCACACAGCGTCTTTTGAAGATTTTTGGACTCCTAGAATAAAAAAAAAAACACACACACACACACACACACACACACACACACACACACACACACACACACACACACACACACACACACACACACACACACACACACACATACACAAACACACACAAACACACACACACACACACACACACACACACACACACACACACACACACACACACACACACACACACACACACACACACACACACACACACACACACACGGGGGCAGCAGGGACAGGAGTCCAGGGGCTTGACGAACCCCCCCCCTCACGGCCTTCTGCGAGTCGGGTGGGAGCTTGGGAACCATTTCCTAAGCAAAAACCATTCACACATCCGTGTGGATTACCACCTTTGGCTCTCCCTTCGGGGAGTGACCGAGCTTCTGGTCTCCAGATAGCTCAAGCGGAGGATGCCTAGGATGTGGTGGGGGTTCAACAGTGGGCTCTGTTGGATCCCCATAAAAAAGCCACACATCTGCAAGCAACTCCGTTCAAGCGACCTGGTACTGCTTCCAAAGTGCCTTAGCCCAAACACCCAGAGTGCTAATTGGCACATCAGGATATATGCTAAACGTATTTCGACTGTATGGTTGATACTCGAAGAGATGGCTTTCCAGTCTTGACAAAAATAAAAATACTGCTATTTTATCTTGTCCGACGTTTCGGTCCGTTTGGGACCTTCTTCTGGGACTCTAAAAGATTATTTATTACATCCATTAGAAAATTTTTACAAACAAAAAACTGTACAATTTTTACCGATTTTTACAGATTTTTCGTCCAGTGTTGTTCTGTGGAACGTCTAAATGTCATCGGTTTTGAGTTTCTATTAAAAGGCAAATTATGAAAAAAAACTTACAATCTCCACACAAAACTCTCTCCGTGTACTTACTCCCTCGCAAAAGCGGACGGTTTCGGTGTAACCGTAACCGCGGAAAAGCCCTTTTTCAAACTCAGCTGGAACTCAGTACCCGGCACTTGATCAAACACCATTGCTTTTTGGCTCTTTTCTGTTTCTACCTCTAGTGTGTATGTGTGTGTGATACATGATGTTCCAGTGTGCGTGATACAATCTTTCTCTTTCGAGAGTGTGTATGTGTGTTTACAAAATTATTCATGTTTGTTTTGATCAGCTGTTCCTTGTCCTACCACTCTGCTGGAAATTCTTTAGCCAATGCAAAACCCCTGCATAAGCAACATGTAGGTTGTCGGTGTCCGTCCGTTTATTTATTGTGTTTGGTGTGTTGTTTATGTGGCAGCTTTCCAGAATCGGCAAATTTCTTCCCTTGTGTGTTGTGTCTAAAATTCTTGCTTCGTTGAGCTTGAATGTGTGGTTTTCTGAGGCTGCGTGATTCACCAGGGCCGTTGTTTCCATTACCGCCTGGATAGCAGCATCTTCGGTTGTGTGACCAGCGCTCTGTAGTGTTTGTAACTTCTTCATGTTGGATTTGTGTTTTGATATCCGCGCCTTCAGCTTCTGTGTTGTCATGCCTATATAGCAAGCATCGCAATCAGCACAGTCTACCTGATAGATGACATTATGACGATCTTCTATCGGTGTTGCATCTTTCACTAGTGGAAGTAGTGAACCAATGTTTTTGTGTTGCTTGCTTGCTATATGTACATTTGGGAATTCCCGACGTAATGTTTTTGTTATTGTTTGTGTCAGTCCATGTATGTTCGTGAGTGAGTAGTATGTTTTTGTCGATTCTTGCTGTTCATTTTCATTACTACTCACTTCCATAGCTGTTTCGTCGGTTGGACTACCACTTATACGATGTATCAACTCGATTGATAATGTTCGAGGGGTAATCGTTGGTCCTCAGGAGCCCGAAAATTATTGATTTTGCTTTTTTCAGACTCAGATTTGTTGAAAACCGGAGGACCCGTTTGGCAAAGTTGAAGGCGACGTTCATCTTGAGACTCATCGGATGTCCTGAATGGTAGTTCAGGAATCTACCCGACGAGATTGCTTTCCTGTACCATTCTGTTTTGATTGTGCGGTCCTCTTGGCGTACCAGCAGCAAGTCGAGGAAGGGCAGTCGGCAGTTTTCTTCCTTTTCGACGGTAAACTGAATGTTCGTGTTTTGTTGGTTGAATACGTTGAGTACTTCTTCGACTTTCTCGACTGGGAGCGCCAGGAAAAGGTCATCAACGTACTTTTTCAAATACGGAATGACCACGGTGGTAACGGCTACTGCATCGTCCAGAAGATCCTCCGCAGTATTTTTCTTTTTGTCAAGACTGGAAAGCCATCTCTTCGAGCATCAGGATATATGCCAGTAACATCCTGATTATGGCATACTGGTCAACGCAACGGACAACGGACATGTTAAGGAATACGGATCGGATGGCGACGATGGGCTGGTATTCGTGCTATTCTACTCCCCGAGTAAAGAAGGGTGACACCAACTTGAAACGGCGAGTGGGCTAATGGTGCGTCTGCCTCCGTCCCGGTAAAACCTTGGCAGGCCTCCGGATACGTTCATCATCTGTACATCAACTTTGATGCGTACTAGGCTCGGATGTAACATTCCCGACTAACGCTGATCTGGCTCTGGACACGGACCCCATGAAGGAACGTGTTCAACCCTCGCTTGGCCTCCCTGTTTCATAGACAACCAAGAGATCATGAAAGCGACTAGATACAGCGGATGGTGATAGCGGTGCGGAGGGGGGACCCTGAAGAATGGAAGATTATACAACGAACAACGAAGCAGGAGCGGCAAATCCGTTTGCCAGGACTGGGTTGGTGAGGACACCACCATCGCAAACCCAGCCAGTGCAAGGGCAAGAGAAGGAGCACCAACAGATGCAGCAGCAGCAACAACAGCAGCAGCAGTACAGCGCTTGGTCGAGAGGACCAAAACTACCAAGGGTAGTTGCAGCAAAAAAGCTGATTGATGAGCTGCACGAGTACGTCGATAAAAGAAGTAACGTGCACAAGGACATCAAAGCGTTGGTGATTAAGATCCAGGGGACTCTTGGATCGGCAGTGAAGGAGTGGACCAGTATGGCTCAGAGAGCTGAATCGGCTGAAAAGGAGTTAGCAAACGTGGCGAACCGAACGTCAGAAGCGCGAAGGGTAGAAACCATCACAACTGCGGAGGAAGTCAGTGTCGTGGGAAGTATCCCTCAGAGGATGCAAACTACGCCCTTCTTCACGCCGAAGAGGCCAAGGGCTTCGCCAGGAGATGTTAGACCGGGCGGCTCCAAGAAACATAAGGACGCCCCCGTTACCGGTGCTCACCCACCAGCGGAGAATGTTGTAGCAGCAGGCAGCCATACCTCATGACAAGTCGTCGGCAAAAGGAAAGAGAAATCGGGTAGTAAAAGCAGGTCCGAAAAACGAAAGTTCATCAGGAGGAGAAACAAAGGCGAAGCTCTTATCGTTAAAGCGAGTGACGACTCGTATGCGGAAGTTCTACGCACCATGCGGACGAATCCGGATCTTAAGGAACTAGGGGAAAACGTGCAGAAGTCTGATTTTCACCCGTAATGGGGAAATGATCCTCGAATTAAAAAGGGATCTAAAAGCCAACAGCTCGTCCTACAAAGAGCTTACCGAGAAAGCAATGGGCGGCAAGGTCGAAGTCAGAGCCCTGTGCCCGGAAGCAACCCTCCAATGCAAAGACTTGGACGAGGTCACATCGGAGGATGAAGTAGGTTTTGCCATGAAGGAGCAGTGTGAACTAGGAGAAGTCCAGATGTCCATCCGCATAAGAAACGGGCCCTCTGGCACGAAGGTGGCATCGATTAAACTACCGATCGAAGCAGCCAACAAGGCACTAAGAGTTGGCAAGATCAAAGTGGGCTGGTGTGTGTGCCCGCTGAGTATTTCTCAGCAACCGGAAGTGTGCTACAAATGTCAAGAGTACGGCCACCTGGCACGAAATTGCAAAGGGCCGGACAGAAGGAAACTATGTAGAAGGTGCGGAGAGGAAGGCCACAAGGCTCAAGATTGTAGTAAGCCCCCGAAATGCCTAATCTGTGCTAATGCGGAGAACAACAATCACCCGACAGGTGGCCGAAGATGCCCGGCCTTCAAGCAAGCGAGTGGAACTAAGTCCCAGTGGAGGTAATTCAAGTCAACCTCAACCACTGCGATACAGCACAGCTTTTGCTGCGACAAGCCGTTGTAGAACAAAAGTGTGATGTTGCTATTATTTCGGAGCCATACCGAATTCCCCCCGAAGATGGAAACTGGGCAGCAGATAGGGCGAAAACAGTAGCAGTCTGGACATCGGGAAAATATCCCGTTCAAGAAGTGGTGTACTGCGCAGATGAGGGTTTTGTGATTGTGAAAATCAATGGAATCTTCATATGTAGCTGCTATGCACCCCCAAGATGGACGATAGAGCGGTTTAACCAAATGTTGGACAAAATAACGGAGGAGCTAATCGATCGAAGACCAGTCGTGATTGCCGGCGACTTCAACGCTTGGGCGGTGGACTGGGGCAGCCGTCTCACAACCCCAAGGGGAAGCAGTCTACTAGAGGCTCTGGCTAAGCTGGACATAGACATAGCCAACGTAGGTAGCACCAGTACGAATCGTAGGGAAGGTAGGCAGTCTATCATCGACGTCACCTTTTGTAGCCCTGTGCTGATGAGAGCGATAAACTGGAGAGTGAGTGAGGAATACACCCACAGCGACCATCAAGCCATCCGGTACCATATTGGAGGCAGGACTCGGCTGGAGACAAGTGGAACACAACTGAATGACCGGAGGTGGAAGACATCTAACTTCAACAAGGACGTGTTTGTGGAGGCGCTAAGGCTGGAAGACAACTCACTGAATCTCAGTGCAGACGAGCTGGTAGCGGTACTATCCCGTGCGTGCGACGCGACAATGCCAAGGGTGGGTAACCCAAGAAACAGTCGACGCCCCGTCTACTGGCGGAACACAACGATTGCTGATCTGCGTGCACAGTGCTTACGAGCTAGAAGGAGGATGCAGAGGGCTAGAAATGACGGTGACAGGGAGCAACGAAGGCTACCTTACAGAGCAGCAAGAGCCGCTTTAAACAAGGCGATTAAGCTCAGCAAGAAAGCTTGTCTTGACGAACTCTGCCACAAGGCCAACGTGAATCCTTGGGGCAGCGCATACAAAGTAGCCATGTCGAAGATAAAAGGTCCTGCGGTACCACCCGACAGGTGCCCGGAAAAGATGAAATTCATCATCGAGGCACTGTTTCCGACGCACGAGCCGATAATCTGGCCGCCCACACCGTACGTCAATCAGGAAAGCTACGTCGAAGAGATCAGGGTAACTAATGAAGAGTTGACCGCGGTAGCGAATGCTTTGCCAACCGAGAGAGCCCCAGGCCCGGACGGAATACCAAACGTGGCCCTAAAAGCAGCAATCCACGAGAACCCGGATATGTTCAGCAGCACATTACAAAAGTGTATACAGGAGGGCAGTTTCCCTGACATCCGGAAACGGCAGAATTTAGTGCTGCTATCCAAGCCAGGTAAACCTCCCGGAGACCCATCAGCATACCGGCCGATATGCCTGTTGGATACTGTTGGCAAATTGCTGGAAAGAGTGATCCTGAACAGGCTAACGAAGTTCACGGAGTGCGAGACCGGTCTGTCAGAGATGCAGTTTGGATTCCGTAAAGGCAGGTCGCCAGTAGAGGCCATCAGAACTGTTGTGGATGCTATGGAGACGGCGCAGAAGCAGCAGCGAAGAGGAAACCATTACTGCGCGGTGGTCACCCTGGATGTCAAAAATGCCTTCAACAGCGCCAGCTGGGTAGCAATCGCTGATTCGTTACACAGGTTGAGGGTGCCTGAGTATCTGTGCCAGATCCTGCAAAGCTATTTCCAGAATCGCACACTTACCTACGAGACAGACGCCGGGAAGAGGAGTGTGGTTATTACTGCGGGCGTTCTACAGGGATCCATTTTGGGCCCGACCCTCTGGAATGCTATGTATGACGAGGTCCTAAAACTGGAGCTACCCAGAGGAGTGAAGATTGTTGGCTTCGCGGACGATGTGGTGCTGCTAGTGATCGGTGAGTCACGAGAAGAGGTTGAAGTATTGGCCACGGAGGCGGTAGACGTAGTGGAAGAGTGGATGCGCAGGAAGAAGCTATCGCTAGCGCACCACAAGACCGAGCTGGTGATTATCAGTAACCGGAGGACAGTGCAGCATGCACGAATGATGGTTGGCGAATGCATTATCGACTCAAAGCGTGAAGTCAAACACTTGGGAGTTATGTTGGACGATCGACTGAACTTCAACAGTCATGTCGACTATGTCTGCAAGAAAGCCACGGCTGTGATCTCAGCACTATCCCGGATCATGCCCAACAACTCTGCGATTAGCAGCAGCAAGAGGAGGTTACTAGCGAGCGTATCATCGTCCACCGTAAGGTACGCAGCCCCAGTGTGGTCGACCGCATTGAAGACTGGAAGAAATCGCGTCCAACTTAATCGTACGTTCAGACTGATGGCGATGCGCGTGTCAAGTGCGTACAGAACCATCTCGTCAGACGCCGTGTGTGTGATAGCCGGGATAATCCCTATCTGCCTTCTACTGGAAGAAGATAGCGAATGCTACAGGGACCGAGGCACAGGAGGAGCTCGGAAGAGAGCGCGAGCCAGTACACTATCCAAGTGGCAGCAGCAGTGGGATAACGCTGTGAATGGCAGGTGGACCCATCGTCTAATTCCCAACTTGTCGATGTGGATCACCAGAGCACACGGAGAGGTCAACTTTCACATGACTCAGTTTTTGTCCGGTCATGGGTGCTTTAAGCAGTATCTGAACAGATTCGGCCATGCCCGGTCGCCGATATGTCCTGAGTGTCGGGACACGGAAGAAACACCGGAACATGTTATCTTCAGTTGCCCAAGGTTCACGCGCCTGCGAGGAGAAATGGCAGCAATTGTCGGCGCCGACGTAAATGTGGACAATATCGTCGAGCGTATGTGCAGCGAGGAAGAAAAATGGAACGCGGTGAACAGGACTGTAGTTCAGATCATGTCGGCACTACAGCGAAGTTGGCGGAAGGAACAACGAACGGTTTCGGGAGATATTCCTTCGCCGGAGAACTCTCCGACGGAGTCGGCCGGGGGCTAGCCGAGTATCACGTGTCGTCGTGTCGTACATGTAAGAAATCTGTATAGCGGAGTAGAGAATAGCATGAGGAGTGTTATTAACCGAAATTAGTCGCTAAATGGCGGCTTAATTAGTACTAACCTAGGTACTAACACATTACTAACTAGAGCCAAATGGCTTGGCATGTGGCATGGTAAATGTGGCTAACACACAAGAAGGTCGCTAAATGGCGAATGTTTAATCGAAATAGAATAACAAATTGCACGGGAGCCAAAAGGCTCAGTACGAAGACTAGAATAATAAATTGGTGATGGTGCACAGGGCACATAACGCCTCCCCTCCGAAGAAATACTGCATGGTGGTACCGGAGGGGAATTTAAGGTGGAGGTGAACTAGGAGAGTGTTTTTAGTGGGTAGGCGCACATTCGAATCCCACACAGCGTCTTTAGAAGATTTTTGGACTCCTAGAATAAAAAAAATAAAAAAAAAAACACACACACACACACACACACACACACACACACACACACACACACACACACACACACACACACACACACACACACACACACACACACACACACACACACACACACACACACACACACACACACACACACACACACACACACACACACACACACACCAATTCGTAGGAAGGCAGGTGCCAGGCGCGAAAAAGGTGACGCTATCGTCATCAAGACCGAACAGTCGAAATACTCGGACGTCTTGAAGGCGATGAGGTGCGACGCCAAGCTCGAGGGTCTTGGAGCCGACGTACGCAGTATCAGACGTACTCGTACGGGCGAAATGATCCTGGAGCTTAAGCGCGAGAAGGATCACAAGGGCGCCGCCTACAAGAGGCTGGCAGAAGAGGTCCTTGGTGATGGAGTGGAGGTGAGGGCTCTTACGCATGAGGCGACTCTGAAGATCAAAGACCTAGACGAGATCACCGAAGCGGAAGAGCTCGTCACGGCACTGCGGCAACAGTGCGATGTTCAGGTGGCCGCCACAGCCGTCAGGTTGCGGAAGGGGCCAGCAGGGACACAGATAGCTCTGGTTCAGCTACCTGTGGCGGACGTTAAAAAGTCCGTTAAAGTAGGGAGTATTAAGGTGGGCTGGTGTGTATGTCACCTGACATTCCACGAGCCACCTGAGGTTTGCTTCAGGTGTCTGGAACCAGGACACAAGTCGTGGGACTGCAAAGGCCCCGACAGGCGCAAACTGTGTAGGCGATGCGGCGCTGAAGGTCATAAGGCCCAAAGCTGCACGAGTCCGCCCATCTGCATGATCTGTACCGGGAAAACCTCGAAAAACAGACATGCGATGGGTGGTCCAGGGTGCCCGGCCTTTAAGAAAGCCGCAGTGAGCAACAAATCACAGTGCAGGTAACGCAGCTGAACCTGAACCACTGTGATGCGGCTCAGCAACTGCTTTGTCAGGCAGTTTCTGAGTGGGAGACGGATATCGCCATCATATCGGACCCATACCGAGTACCCGCCGGCAACGGCAACTGGGTCGCGGATGGGACCAGAAAAATGGCGGCGATATGGACGACGGGTAAATACCCCGTTCAGGAGTTGGTGTCTACTACCTATGAGGGCTTCGTGGTCGCCAAAGTAAACGGGGTCTTCTTCTGTAGCTGTTATGCGCCTCCGCGGTGGCCGATCGAGCAGTTCACGCAAATGCTGGACCGCTTAACGACCGTGCTCACAGGGCGAAGGCCGGTGGTAATAGCGGGCGACTTTAATGCCTGGGCCGTGGAATGGGGAAGCCGTTTCACGAACCAGCGGGGTCAGATCCTGCTAGAAACACTGGCCATCTTAGATGTCGACTTGGCTAATGTCGGTACCAAGAGTACCTTTAGTCGAAACGGAGCGGAGTCAATTATTGACGTGACCTTTTGTAGTCCTGGCCTAACAAGTAGTTCGAACTGGAGAGTAGATGATGGCTACACTCACAGCGACCACCTGGCGGTTCGCTACAGTATCGACTACAATAACAGCAGACAGCGGAAAGAAGAAGAGGCGGCTAGGCCAAGGCCAAGCCCTCGCAGGTGGAAGACATCATACTTCGACGAAGGGGTATTTAGGGAGGCGCTCCGCCGTGAGCGAAACTTAATCGGTTTAGACGGCGACGAGCTGGTAGCGGTGCTCTCACGTGCGTGTGATGCGACCATGCCTAGGCGAGTCCACCCTAGAAATGGGAGGCCACCGGCTTACTGGTGGACCGACGCGATTGCGGACCTGCGCCGCGCCTGCCTACGGGCTAGGCGGCGGATGCAGCGAGCACGATCAGAGGAAGAGCGAAACGAACGGCGGGTGGTGTTCGCCGCTGCAAAAGCCGCGCTTAAGACCGAGATAAGAGCAAGCAAAAAGGCCTGCTTTGAGGGTCTCTGTCAGAGTGCCAATACGAACCCGTGGGGTGACGCCTACAGGATCGTTTTGGCCAAGACGAGAGGTGTGATGGCTCCTACAGAGCAATCTCCAGAGATGTTGGAGGGGATCATTGGAGGACTTTTTCCGCGTCATGATCCTAGTCCTTGGCCTCCTTTCGTAGGACAGCCGGGGACTGGGGCTGGCGATGAGGAGAGGGTCACCGATGTGGAACTTGCGGGGATAGCTAAGTCCCTTAGCGTAGGTAAGGCCCCAGGTCCGGACGGAGTTCCGAACTTGGCCTTAAAAGTAGCTATTGCAGAGGCTCCCGAGATGTTCAGGTCTGCTATGCAGAAATGCCTGGACGAGGGAGTTTTCCCAGAAGATTGGAAGAGGCAGAGCCTGGTACTATTGCCAAAGGCGGGGAAACCACCCGGAGACCCGTCGGCATATAGACCAATATGCTTGATTGACACGGCGGGGAAGGTGCTCGAAAAGATCATCCTCAATAGAATGTTGCGGTTCACCGAGGGCGAAAATGGTCTTTCGAGTAACCAGTACGGCTTCCGGAAGGGGAGGTCCACCGTAGACGCTATCTTGTCGGTTACAAAAACCGCCGAGAAAGCACTCGAGCCTAAGAGGAGGGGAATTCGCTTTTGCGCGGTAGTGACTCTGGATGTAAGGAATGCGTTTAATAGCGCCAGCTGGTCTGCTATTGCCGATGCGCTCTTGCGTCTGGGGATACCGGAGTACCTGTACAAGATTCTCGGAAGTTACTTTCAGAATCGTGTACTAGTCTACGACACGGAGGTGGGTCGGAAGTGCTTTCACATAACCTCAGGAGTCCCGCAAGGTTCCATCCTGGGTCCGGTGTTATGGAATGTCATGTACGACGAGGTGTTGAGGTTAGAGTATCCAGTGGGAGTGGTGATTGTCGGATTTGCCGACGACATTACGCTCGAAGTCTACGGTGAAACGATCGAGGAGGTAAAGTTGACTACCAACCACTCGATCAAGGTTGTGGAGGCGTGGATGCGGTCCAGGAAACTGGAGCTGGCTCACCACAAGACAGAGGTGACGGTTGTTAACAACCTGAAGTCGGAGCAGCAGACGGAGATCAGTGTAGGAGACTGTACTATCCTGTCAAAGCGCTCCGTCAAACACTTGGGCGTGATGATCGACGATAAGCTTACCTTCGGTAGCCACGTCGATTATGCCTGTAAAAGAGCCTCCACAGCTATTGCGGCACTGTCCCGGATGATGTCCAATAGCTCTGCGGTGTACGCCAGTAAGCGCAAGCTTCTGGCTAGTGTTGCTACATCCATACTTAGGTATGGCGGCCCGGCGTGGGGCACCGCGCTAAGTACTAAATGCTACCGACGGAAGCTGGAAAGTACTTACAGGCTTATGTGCCTGAGGGTTGCGAGCGCGTACCGTACCGTGTCACACGACGCTCTCTGCGTCATTACTGGTATGGTGCCTATCAGCATTCTTATCAGTGAGGACATGGAGTGCTTCGAAATGCGCGGCACAAGAGGCATACGCAGGACTGTCAGGATGGCCTCTATGGTCAAATGGCAGCGCGCGTGGGACAGTTCCACCAAAGGAAGGTGGACCTATAGGTTGATACCGAGGGTAGATAGTTGGATTAATAGGCGCCATGGGGAAGTCACATTCCACCTGACACAGGTCCTTACAGGTCATGGTTGCTTCCGACAGTATCTACACCGTTTCGGGCATGCGGATTCTCCCGAATGCCCAGTGTGCAATGGTTCAGAGGAAACGGCGGAACACGTTTTGTTCGTGTGCCCGCGTTTTCGCACAATGCGTGACCGCATGCTTGCCACATGCGGGGAGGACACAACTCCGGACAACTTGGTCCAGAGGATGTGTAGGGATGAGTTTGGCTGGAACGCCGTTTCAACGGCTATTACCCACATCGTCTGGGAGCTACAGAGGAGGTGGCGCGTGGACTCGGAGAATGGCTAGTCCAGATGCAGTACAAGAGGTGGTCCAGGGGTTCGGAGTCGGCTTCGTAGGTCATACCGGTGCCCTGCGGTCGAGATCGACCCTTACAACGATTAAGTGGCCGCGGAGAGGAAGTCCCGGTAGCGGTGCTGTCGTGGCGTCGGTCTACTGGGTTGGATCCAAGCCCGCGGTTGGAAAGGGGTCCCCGGCAAGGGTCGGGGCAGGTGGAGACCCTGCCGTCAGCAACCTACGGATGCATCTGATAGGGCCTGAAGGGTAGTGATACCCTTCCTTTGCGGGCAGGTCAGATCGGGTTGCATGTGGGCATCAGTTCTTGATGTCCGCTCAGCAGTAGGGCGCGGGCGGGGTTGACTCTGCCCGCCTT
The DNA here is from genome assembly GCF_035046485.1 of Aedes albopictus. NCBI lineage: Eukaryota > Metazoa > Arthropoda > Insecta > Diptera > Culicidae > Aedes > Aedes albopictus. The sequence goes on from NC_085136.1 coordinate 107,408,041, forward strand.
CCGAGGACAAAGGGAGTGGCGAGGACCACTCGGGAAACTGGCTAAGCGCCAGCATGCTACCGTGATGGACTCTCCAAAGCGAGTCATCGATGTTCGTTGCTGCAGGCTACGCAGCTAACCTTGTGGGTGCGATGTGCACTAGCCCCTCTCTGAAGCAATACCTTCTTGGTGGTTCCGGAGAGACGTAGGGTTTGGCGACCATAGGAATGGTTTAGTGGGTACGAGGAGAGAGTAGTCCTGGATTTTACTTTTGTTGTAGAAGACGGCCTGTCAGACCTACACTACCCTAACCTTCTGTTAGGGTGTCTGTTGAGCAGATTATCCCCCTATGGTTTAGAAGGAAAAAAAAAAAAAAAAAAAAACACACACACACACACACACACACACACACACACACACACACACACACACACACACAATGCAGAGTTGCTGGTAATTGCGAAGGGGCTCAAGATCGGGAAAGCTCCCGGTCCGGATGGGATCCCGAACGTAGCAGTTAGAACGGCGATATTGGCGTTTCCGGACATGATCAGGATGGTGCTCCAAAAATGCCTGGATGAAGGCTACTTCCCAGACGGTTGGAAGGTTCAAAAGTTGGTGCTTCTACCGAAACCAGGAAAGCCGCCGGGGGACCCAGGATCGTATAGACCGATCTGCCTGCTGGATACCCTAGAAAAACTGTTCGAGAAGGTCATCCTTAACAGGTTGACAGAATACGCCGAAAGTGAGAGGGGACTGTCAGCGATGCAATTCGGATTCCGTAAGGGAAAATCGACGGTGGATGCGATTCGGGTAGTCATCGAGAATGCCCAGAAGGCGTCCAAGAAAAAACGGAGAGGTGATCGATTCTGCGCTGTGGTAACGATAGACGTCAAAAATGCGTTTAACAGTGCCAGCTGGGAGGCTATCGCCGTAGCGCTACACAGTATGCGGGTTCCCGATTATCTGTGCCAGATTTTACGGAGCTACTTCCAGAACAGGGTACTGGTGTACGAGACCAACGAAGGGCAGAGGTCTATAGAAGTAACGGCAGGTGTTCCACAAGGGTCCATACTAGGCCCAACGCTCTGGAATGCCATGTACAACGGCGTACTGTCGTTAAAACTTCCCAAAGGAGTCGTCATTGTGGGCTTCGCAGACGACGTCGTGTTGACGGTAATGGGAGAGACTCTTGAAGAAGTTGAAATGCTGGCGACGGAATCAATGTCCACTGTTGAAAGATGGATGACTGGGGTCAAGCTGCAGATTGCCCATCACAAAACGGAGGTGCTTCTGGTCAGCAACTGTAAAGCAGCCCAAACGATGGAGATCGTAGTCGGAGAGCACGTAATCACATCGAAACGAGCTTTGAAGCATCTAGGAGTGATGGTCGATGATCGACTTAAATTCAAGGAGCACGTCGACTACGCCTGCGGAAAGGCGGCGAAGGCTGTCAATGCTATAGCGACGATAATGCCGAACGTCGGGGGACCACGAAGTAGTAAGAGGCGTCTTCTGGCGAGCGTAGCAGGCTCAATACTCAGGTATGGTGCCCCAGCATGGGCTGAAGCACTGAGTACGAAGCGGAATAGAAGAGCGCTAGACAGCGCATTCCGACTCATGGCCACTCGGGTCGCTAGCGCGTACAGAACCATTTCGACGGAGGCAGTATGTGTTATCGCGGGAATGATGCCCATTTGCATCACCATCGCCGAGGACGTGGAATGCTACCAACGCAGAAGTACCAGGAGCGTAAGAGATATCGTCAGAGCGAACTCGTTGGCTAAATGGCAGCAAGAGTGGGACAATTCGGCGAATGGCAGGTGGACTCACCGACTTATCCCTAGCGTGTCAGCGTGGGTGAATAGGAAACATGGGGAGGTGAACTTTCATCTGACTCATTTCCTGTCCGGCCATGGCTGCTTCAGGAAGTACCTGCACCGGTTTGGGCACGCTCTTTCGCCCTTTTGCCCGGAGTGTGTTAACGTGGAGGAGACACCGGAACATGTCGTTTTCGAATGCCCCAGGTTCGAAGAAATTCGCATCTTGCTGCGCGGAGTGACAGTCGACAACATTGTCGAAGAGATGTGTCGCGATGAAAACACGTGGAACGCTGTCGACAGAGCAGTAACGAGGGTGCTGTCCGCGCTGCAGAGGAAGTGGCGCGAAGACCAGAGAGCGGAGGAACGCGATCCGGGTAGGCATGATCCACCACCGCCGGGGACATGACTGAGTCGTCCGTAACGTTGCACCGGTTTTTGGTCGTCGGAGCGCCGGTGAACCGGAAGTCCACCACCAACCGGAATCGCCGGACCGACTTCGGCACCTTACTGGTCGGGATAGAAACATCGGTATCGGGAGAACTTCCACCGCCGGGGTTTTTCTCCGTCGGAGTAGGCTAGGTCCATCGCCGGGGACTAGACCGAGTCTATCGCGAAGAAGCACCGGAATTTGGTCGTCGGGGCGCCTGTGAACCGGAAGCCAGTCTCCAACCGAAATCGCAGGAGAGACCTCGGCACCTGTCTGGGAAGAAACGGTTTCGGAAGATGTTCCACTGCCGGGGAACTCTTTGTCGGCGTAGGGTAGATCAACCGTCGGGGACTACACGAGTCGTGCGCGAAAAGCTGGAGTGCTAAATGGCACAACGGCGGCACGGGGAGGACACCGTTCGGAGCAAGTTAGTAGGATCCGAATGCCTTGCGTGGTATTAGAATAACAAATTGTGTGTATGCTGTACCTATGTGTCGCTGAATGGCGATATGTTAGGTACTAACATTAGAACGTGTAGAATAACAAATTTTAAACTGAGCATGTTGTCCGCTTAATGGCGAGCCAACACCAACCGGAGTAAGCAAAATACGAGACGTGTATGAGCACAGATTTGGAGCGACAAAAAGTGCATGAGCACAGTAGCAGAAGAGCGCATGAGCGCATTGCTCCCCCTGAAGCAGTCGCATATCAGTGGTACCAGGGGGATCGAGGCATCAAGGTGTAGCAGAGTTTTTCCAATCGGTTTTCTCTGCTGGGGAGGTTGGGAGGAAAAAACACACACACACACACACACACACACACACACACACACACACACACACACACACACACACACACACACACACACACACACACACACACACACACACACACACACACACACACACACACACACACACACGCGCAGGGCAGCAGGGACAGGAGTCCAGGGGCCTGACGAACCTCCCCTTCTGCGAGTCGGGTGGAAGCTTGGGAGTCTTACCGAAGCGAAAACCGTTCACACACCCGTGTGAATTACCACCTTTGGCGCTTCCTTCGGGGAGTGACCGGGCTTCTGGTCTCCAGACAGCTCAAGAGGAGGATGCCTAGGATGTGGCGGGGGTTCAACAGTGGGCTCTGTTGGATTCCCATAAAAAGCCACACATCTACAAGCAACTCCGTACAAGCGACCTGGTACCGCTTCCAAAGTGCCTTAGCCCAAACACCCGGCGTGCCAACCGGCACATTATGATCGACGCCAGTAAGACCCTAATTATGGCAAACTGGCAGCACATGGACACGGACACCAGCAAGGAATACGTTTATACTACCAAACGCTACAGAGCTGACAACCGTACTATTCCACTACCCTAGTAAGAATGGGTGACACCTTTCCGAAACGGCGAGTGGGCTAATGGTATGGTTGCCCCCGTCCCGTTAAAACCTTGGCAGGCCTCCACGTACGTTCCGAACTCGCCACCTTAGCCGGTGGAAGTAGGTTTAGTTGAACATTCTTGACTAGTGCCGATCTGGCTCTGAACACGGTTCCTAATAAAGGACCGTGTCAACCCTAGCATGGCCTCACTGCTTGCAAAGATCACCATGGGATCACGACGGCAACTACTTACGACGGTCGAAGATAGCGGCTTGGAGGGGGGACCCAACCAGATGGAGAAGAACAACAATTACACAACAACGGAGGTAGCAGATGATAAGGATGCGAGCGCATTCCTAAGGAGCAGTAGGTTGACACGTTCGCCGGTAGAAACTTTTAGTATCGCGGCAACGGATAACAGCAGCACGCCACGAGGTGGGCAACATGGACTCTTCGGAGCAAAAGGGGTAACGAGTCAAATGTCCACACCAAGCGGTAGCACTAAAGGAGGGCCCCCGGTGTCTACACCGAGCAGCAGCACCACTCAAGAAGGCCTACAACTTGCGAGGCCCAAGGTGTGAATGGTGGAGTTGAACAGGAAGGTCATCGAGCTGCACGAATACGTAAAGGGCCGTAACAACGTGCACACTGAGATTAAGCAAAGGGTGTCGAGCCTCAGGTATGCCGTGTTGGAAGCTGACCGCGAGCACACAGCGTTGCGTAAGAGAGCTGAGACTGCTGAAAAGGCTTTGAAGCTGGCTTTGGAGCAGATTGCGGCGGTGGAAGCATCAACAGAGTTACAGGAGACGCCGAAAGGACGCAGAAATAAGAACTCGAACAAGCGGGATAGAGAAACACCAGGCGAGGAGGAACGCCTGAAGAAGACAAAGAATGTTCAAGGTAGCGAGGAGTTGAGCGACGAGAGAGCCAACAGCGATTGGAACGTCGTCAAAAATCGCAAGGAGAAGAGGAAAAATCAGCCCAAAAAGGAGGAAACGAAAGGGAATAATCGGATCGAAAAAGGTAGAAAGCCGGCTCGAGACGAAAGGAGATCCAAAGAGAACAGGCAAGAACGCCGTCTGCCCCATCGAGAGAGACACATGGGAGACGCCCTGCTGGTCAAGGCAAACGACCAACAGTCGTACGCAGCAATCCTCAAGAAAGTCCGAGAGGATCCGGAGTTGAAGGAACTGGGTGAGAACGTGGTGAGAACCAGGCGCACTCAGCAAGGAGATATGCTCTTTGAGCTGAAAAAGGATCCGGCGATTAAAAGTTCTGCCTACCGAGAGCAGTTCGCCAAGTCATTGGGCGACCTCGTCGGGGATGGTGGGAACGTGAAAGCTTTGTGCCAGGAAGCAACGATCGAATGCCGATACCTGGACGAGATCACAACAGTGGAGGAGCTTGGTCGTGAACTGAAGACGCAATGCGAATTGGGAGAAGAGGTTCTAACGATCCGTCTGACGAAGGGGTACCAAGGCACACAAACAGCGATGATTCGACTGTCGGTGCCTGCGGCTAGCAAATTGTTGAAGGTAGGCAAGGTACGAGTTGGTTGTTCGGTGTGCCCGCTGAGGGTCGCCGCCCGAATAGCAAAGAGTGACCGCAAACGGGTGTTGAGATGCTTCAAGTGCATGGGCTTTGGACACATGTCGGCCAACTGCAAAGGCCCAGACAGATCTGAACAATGCAGATCTGAACGGTGAGAAGGGACACTTTGCGAAGGACTGCTCGCAAGCGCCAAAGTGCATGCTCTGCACAGCGGAAGAAGGAAACGTCCATTCGACGGGTGGATACAAGTGCCCTGCACTAGGCCCTTCATATGAGAAGGCGATCGCAGGCCAACAGTAATGGAGTTAATGCAGATCTACCTGAATCATTGTGATACCGCACAGCAGCTGTTGAGGCAGTCAACAACGGAAGTAAAGCGCGATGTTGCGATTATTGCAGAGCCGTACCGAGTTCCTCTCGGTAACAACAACTGGGTGGCAGATAGCACGGGAATGGCTGCTATACAAGTGATGGGAAGATTTCCTATTCAGGAAGTGATTGCAAGCACGTACGAAGGTTTCGTCATCGCCAAAATCAACGGTATCTTCATATGCAGCTGCTATGCACCCCAAGGTGGACACCGGAGAAATTCGACCGGATGCTGGAGGAGCTAGTCGACAAGCTGGTTGGACGTAGGCCAGTACTGATCGGCGGAGACTTCAATGCGTGGGCCGTGGAGTGGGGTAGCAAGCTAAAAAACGCAAGAGGTTACAGCCTGCTGGAAGCACTAGCGAGGTTGGAGGTACAACTGTGCAACGTTGGCACCGTAAGCACATTCAGGAAAGACGGGCGGGAGTCGATCATCGACATTACCTTCTGCAGTCCATCGCTAGCAAGCAACATGAACTGGAAAGTAAGCGAAAAGTACACCCACAGTGATCACCAGGCGATCTGCTACAGCGTTGGCCAACGGAACCCTACGGCCATGCAGAGAAACAGAACATGCGAGCGAAAATGGAAGACTAAAGCCTTCGACAGGGACCTCTTCGTCGAGGCACTCCGTGTGGACAGCAACAACCCAGATCTAGATGCGGTAGAGCTGACAAGAGTGATTACAAGGGCATGTGACACTACAATGCCACGAAAACGGGAGCCTAGGTACAGACGACGTCCTGCACATTGGTGGAACGAGAGACTCGGCACCCTCCGTGCTGCCTGTCTAAGAGCTAGAAGACGCTACCAGAGAGCAAGAAACCACCCGGATAGGGAGGAGCGAAAGTTAGCGTTCCAGGAGGCCAGAGCCGCATTTAAAAAGGAGATAATCGTGAGCAAGTCGAACTGTCACAAGGAGCTATGCCGAGAGGCCGACGCAAATCCCTGGGGTGACGCGTACCGAGTCGTGATGGCAAAGATTAAAGGTCCAGCGACGCCAGCAGAAATGTGTCCAGACAAGCTGAAGGTAATCGTGGAGGGTCTCTTTCCGAAGCACGACCCAACGACGTGGCCACCAACACCGTATGGTGAGGAGGACGAAGCGAGTGCGGAAGCTCAGCAGGTCTCCAATGTCGAGCTAGAGGCAGTAGCGAAAAAACTAAAAGGGAACAAAGCTCCGGGTCCGGACGGGATTCCCAATGTGGCATGTTCAGGACAGTGATGCAGAAATGCTTGGAAGAAGGCCACTTCCCAGACATATGGAAGGTACAGAAACTGGTTTTACTGCCAAAGCCAGGAAAACCGCCGGGGGATCCAGCATCGTTTAGACCGATATGTCTGTTGGACACACTTGGGAAGCTGCTGGAGAAGGTCATCCTTAACAGGGTGGTGCCGTTCACAGAAGGAGAACGTGGACTGTCACAGCTGCAGTTTGGATTCCGGAAGGAAAAGTCGACGGTGGATGCTATCCGGACGGTTCTGGAGAAGGCCGAGAAGGCGTCCAAACAGAAGAGGAGAGGAAACCGGCACTGCGCCGTAATCACAATCGACGTCAAGAACGCGTTCAATAGCGCCAGCTGGGAGGCCATCGCCGTAGCACTGCATAGAATGCGGGTTCCAGACTACTTGTGTCGGATCTTGAAAAGTTACTTCCAGAACAGAGTCTTGGTGTACGACACTGAAGCTGGACAGAGGAGGATGAAAGTGACGGCGGGAGTTCCACAAGGCTCCATCCTCGGGCCAACGCTGTGGAACGCTATGTACAACGGAGTGCTTACGTTGCAGCTACCCACAGGCGTAGTGCTCGTGGGTTTCGCGGACGATATCGTCCTATCAGTAATAGGCGAGACACCGGAAGAGGTGGAAATGTTGGCGGCAGAATCGATCGGCATCATCGAAAACTGGATGGATGGAGTCAAGCTTAAGATAGCCCACCACAAAACGGAGGTACTTTTGGTGAGCAACTGCAAGGCAGTGCAGCAAGTGGAAATCTCCGTCGGAGAACACGTAGTAGCGTCGAAGCGAGAGCTGAAGCACCTGGGTGTGATGATCGACGATCGGCTAACCTTTAACAGCCACGTCGACTATGCCTGTGAGAAGGCGGCGAAGGCGATCAACGCACTGTCGAGGATTATGCCAAACACCGGAGGTCCGAGAAGCAGCAAAAGGCGGTTGCTAGCCAGCGTGTCATCTTCGATACTGCGGTACGGAGTCCCAGCCTGGGGTGCGGCGCTGAAAACAAAGCGAAATCGGGTGAAGCTAAACAGCGCGTTCCGGCTCATGGCCATGCGAGTAGCGAGCGCGTATAGAACAATATCGTCGGAGGCAGTTTGCGTGATTGCAGGGATGATCCCGATCTGCATCACCTTGGAGGAGGACATCGAGTGCTATGAGCGGAGGAGGACCAGCCAAGTGAGATCGTTGGTGCGAACGGCCTCAATGACAAAGTGGCAACAGCAATGGGATTCCACGGAGAAAAGGAGATGGACCCATCGGCTCATCCCTGATGTGTCGACTTGGGTGAACAGGAAGCACGGAGAAGTGAACTTTCACCTAACCCAGTTTTTGTCTGGTCACGGCTGCTTCAGGCAGTACCTACATCGGTTTGGCCATGCCGCTTCGCCCTTCTGCCCGGAGTGCGAGAACGTGGAGGAGACACCGGAGCACGTAGTGTTCATCTGCCCCAGATTCGAGGAAGTAAGAAGATCGATGCCGGCATTAAGCGTGGACAACGTCGTCGACGAGATGTGCCGCACTGAAGAGACGTGGAATGCGATCAGCAGGGCAGTCACAAAAATGCTGACGGAGTTGCAGAGGAAGTGGAGGAGCGATCAGCAAGCTGGGATCGCTTGAAGAGTAAGTGCACAGACGAGCAGCACAGTTTAGAAGCGACAAAAAGTGCATGAGCACTATAAGGGGCTGTCCATAAACCACGTGGTCATTTTTTTGGGACTTTTCAACCCCCCCCTCCCCCCCGCGTGGTCTTTAGTTCATACAATTTTTTCATTTGTCCATACAAAATGGTCATTGGCCGAACACCCGACAGCCCCCCCCCCATATGACCACGTGGTTTATAAACAGCCCCTAACAGAAAAGCGCATGAGCGCATTGCCCCCCCTGAAGCAGTCGCATCAGTGGTACCAGGGGGATCGAGGCATCTAGGTGTAGCAGAGTTTTTCCAATCGGTTTTCTCTGCTGGGGAGGTTGGGAGGAAAAAAAACACACACACACACACACACACACACACACACACACATCACCTCAACTCATCGAGCTGAGTCGATATATGACTTGACCCCTCCGAGGGCTCTATAAAATTTTCGTTTTTGGAGTGAACATATAGCCTTTCGGTACACCTTGGTGTACGTGAAAGGCAAAAATGTTATTGAGAAAAAAAAAAACACTTTCAAGGAGCCGTCGGTAATAAAAACGTAACGTATCTTGAAAACTAACGGAGCTACGAATTTGGCGTCTTCGATAAACACTGTTAAAAATGCTTTGACATCCATGTGCACATGGATGTCAAAGCATTTTCAACAGTGTAATTTCCCACATGGCTTGGTCAGCCAGAGCAAAATCAAGAAATTGACATTTGTCTTTGATAAAGTTATTCAGAACAGAATTTTCTACAACTCTTGTGAAGACATCAACCTTGTATCTTGAAAGCTTCAAGAGCTTCTGGATCATTTTGCATGTTGGTGTCGCATACATTTTTTAGCGGTAAGTGTGTCCAAGTGCTGCGTCATCTCGTATTGTCGCCGCAAATCTCCAATAGTGTACGATTACAACATAAATGGACAGGAACTCAAACGCGTTGAGAAACTTGTAGACCTGGGTGTTTTGCTTGATTCCCGATTGACGTCCAAGCTACACTACTCTTCTGCTATCGACAAAGCCAACCGTCAACTGGGTTTCATCCTAAGAATGTCAAAAGAATTCGACGATCCCATGTGTCTCCGTTCTCTTTATTGCTCTCTCGTCAGATCAGTCCTGGAATTTGCGTCGATAGTTTGGTCACCGTACGAGGCGGTCTGGGTTGCAAGGTTAGAAGCAGTACAACGTAGGTTTGTCCGATATGCCCTGAGGAATCTGCCTTGGCGTGATCCGTTGAACTTGCCACCGTTCAAAGTTGTACCTTAATGGGACTCGAACCGCTGTATGTCCGGCGCAGAATTACTAGAGCTGTGTATGGTGCGAAGATAATTCGAAACGAGATTGATTGTCCTGCTTTGCTTGAGCGCGTTCAACTGTATGCTCCAGAGCGTGTATTAAGGACAAGACAACCTATACAGGTAGCATCGAGGAATACTGATTGCAGCGAATGATCCGATAAACTCGATTTGTAGTGATTTCCGTCTAGCCTATAATGTTTTTGATTTATTTTTTTTGAATTGACTCCTTCCAACAACGCTTGAGCAGAACCCATATTTTTAATTAGCACCTAAGACCTAGTATTAATCTATTTCATTTAGACCCTGTTGTCCGATGAAAACAAACACAATAAATAAATAAATAAATAAATAAATAAATAAAATTCAAAAAGTAAATTTTCTATCTCACTTTTTGTGAGATTGATCACTTTTATCAACAGGTTAAAAAGTGTAGAATTAGCTCTAAGTTAAAATACACATAAATAAAAACAAAAAAAAAAAACAGGTTAAAAAAAGCACGTTATTGTATTGAAAAACTTCCTCGAATACGACACGGTTAAATCAACAATTGTGCCACAATTAGTTGGATTCTTTGGGTGCAATATAAGAAATCCTTAAAACATCATTTCATAAAAACACCGTTTCTTGAGAACGGCTTGACGGATCTTCGTGAAATTTTGTTGGTAGTTGCACAAACCCTAAAGCTCCGTGGTCAACCTTTTCCTTGTTTGATATCGTGCATTTAGCCAAAATGGCGTTCGAAAAACCTCGGAATTTTTCGATTTTTCAAAATTTTAAATCAATGCCCCTCCCCTCACCCAGGTGGGGGAGGGTCAAAACTTCAGATTTATGAGTTTCTAGTCGAGAGCAATCAGAAAAGGTGTAATTCAGAGCTGGGCTGAACAAAATTTGATTTTTTGTCGGACCGTGTTATACTTACATAGCCAAAATTCCTTGCATCCTGATTGAGTTCTCGAACGACTTCACTTTTACTAGTTGTACTGATGTTTGACTGGAAGAGTTGTTCCAGCTGCTTTTTATATGCTTGCGGTTAATCAGAACTTCAGATTAGCATTAGGGTGGTGCAGTATTTCAGAAGAATCGTTCGCCGCATGAAAATGTGGGTTGATTCCAATTATTGTTAGAAGTAAAATTCCCTTGTCAAATCAAATCCAAAAGTTATTTTTTCCTGGAATTTTGTGGATTGGATAGTTTTTTTTTTAATTCTTTGAAAAGTTTTAGCAAAATATTCATCAAAGCCTTCTCCATTAGTCTCTTTGGAATGTATTTGAGACATTTTCAGGAATTCCTCCAGAAATTTTCCTTGGTTCTTCTTTAAGGGTTCCTCGAGAATTTTCTCATAAAAATTATTTTGAAATGAGTGCATGTTTTTTTTGCTAATTCCTTCAGAAATTTCATCTTCATGGATACTTTGGGATATATCTTTAAGGATTGCAACGGACGTTCGTGCATGTCAGTGTTTGTGAACAAACTGCTCCAGAAACATTATTGGAATTTCCGCCAGGATTTTTTTTAGGATTTTTTCAAGAATTCTCTATGGAATTTCTCAATAAATTCCAGGAATTTCTCCTGGAATTCATCCAATAGTTTTGTCAAAAAAAGCAATTCAGCAGGAAATTCCTTAAGAGATTCTTTCAGAAAATCCTTTAGCAACTTTTTCTAAAAATCCATTTTATTACTTTCAGGAACTCTTTCAGAAGTTCCTTTAGGAATTATTCGATAAATTTGGGAATTCTTCAAAAATTTCACCAGAATTTCTCGAGAGTTTCTTCAAGAACTTCCTCCGACGGATTCTCCAGGTTCCAGCAAAGATTGATTAGGATTTATTCAAACCATTCTCCAAGTATTAATTTTTCAAATTTTCCTAAAAATGTTCCAGTTCCAGATTCCTTCAGAACTTCTCCGAAGAATCTAAAAGAAAATCGCGACTTGAGTCGAGTCAAGTACAAGACACTGAAGACGACCTTACAGTTGAGGTCGAAATACGTATCTGTCAAAGGATGCAAATTCTTAGTGGAATTCAAAGGAACAGTACTTAACGCGATTTTCTTTTACTTACAGATATTCCCCTAACAAGCCCAGGTTAATCATCATCGATTCTTTAGCATTTTTCAAGAAATTCTTCGGTAAACTCTGAGTTCTTCCAAGGATTCCTTCAAAAACTCTTCCAGGGATCCCTCAGAAACTTTTCGACGGATTTCTCTAAAAATTCCTAGCATTTTTTTTGTGTACAATTCCTCCAAAAATTTCGAAAGGTAGTTTTAGTTGGAATTACTTATAGAGTTCCTCCAAAAGTTTCTCATGCAATTAATCTAAGAATTTTACCAGAAATTGCTTCATCGAATTCTATCCAGGAATCCATCCAAAAAATTGAAAAGTTATTCTGGGAATCTCCAGAGGTATAACTAGGAGATTTATAAGGGATTTCTTTGGACTACTATCTAGAGTTTTCTGTTGAAGTTCCTTCTGCTAATCCTTCAAGAATTCATCCATTACTTTTGGCGCAATCACTGGAAGAAAATTGGAAATAAATCCTGAATGAATGTCTGAAACAGTTCCAGGAGGAATCTCTGAATGAATCGAAGGAAAAATCTGACCAAACCGCAGGAGCAATTTGTTTACAAAAAAAAACTCGTAAAAATTTTTGAAGAATCATTTGAAGAATTTCCTCATTTCAAGGAATTTGCAGAAAAACCTTTGGAAGAATTTCTAAATGCAGTTTAATAGGAATTTCAAAAATAAAATTTTCAGGTGTTTTCAAAAAACTCTACGGGAAAACTTTTGAAAAATTCCCTTGCTGATATTCATTGAAAAAGTCCTAAAATACTTAAGGACTCTGGTAACATTTTTAAAGGATTTCCTGAGGAAAAAAATCCAGAAAAAAAACCTTTACCAATTATGGAAGGTACTCTTGCATGAACTTCTAGAGGAACATCTGAAGAAATCTCTGGTAAGTTTTCGAAGAAATCTCAGGAGGAATTTTTGAATACATCCTGGAGGAATATTTGGAGAAACAACCTTGATGGAGTTTCCAGAAAAGTTAATATACGATATTTTGGGAAAATTCCTGGAGCAATCTTTGAAGAAAATTCTTGGAGGTTTCCAGTAGGTATTCCTGGAGTAATCTGTAGAGGTTTTGCTGAAGAAATCCCTGGAGAACTAGCTAGATAAAGGGCGAACACGATGAAATTGCCACACAGAAAATATTGTATAACTTTTGATTGCGTTCGTCAAAATAGCTAATTTTTTACCATGAATAGTATATTATGTGTAGCTAATACCATAAAATTTTCATTGAAATCGGTTGAGTATTGGCGGAGATATCGTTGAAACAAGGAAATTGCCACTTGAGAATCTTGTGCAAACAAACATTTTGGAAAATATCACTTTTTGTCGTTTTAACGCTGGCACCAAAAATACTGAACCGATTTCAATGAAAATTTTTATGTACGTAAAGTATGTATGTAGAAGTAGTTTGTCAAAATTTCATTCAATTTGATCATACCGTTAAAAAGTTATAGCCATATATGTCGCAATATGTAACAATAAGCAGATGTGGTTTTTGGTATAGTGAAATTCAAACTGCTCTTACTTTGAAAGTACTCAACAAAAATGGCTGAAAATTTCACTGTCAAAGTTTTATAACAATCGAGACAGTGTTACCAGTTCTACAGTCAAAATAGTGCACGCGGAACTAAAAATGGTCAAAAAGTACATAAAATTTACCATGAAACGATTTGAGCTTTGGATATTTACTAGAAAAAGTACTGAACCGATTACGATCAAATTTTTACAACTTAATTGATACTATGTTAAGAATATCGAGTGAAATTTTCAAACGTTTTGAGGAGGTAACAAAAAAGTTATAGCCTAAGTATTTTTACCCTTCTTACACCCATAAGAAGGGTATAAATATCGCTCGAAAAACCGACTTTCGATCCGAGGCCCGCAGGGCCGAGTCTCATATACCAATGAACTCAGCTCGACGAACTGAGCAAATGTCTGTATGTGTGTGTGTGTGTGTATGTGTGTATGTGTGTATGTGTGTGTGTGTGTATGTGCGTTACAAAAAAAAGTCACGCACGTTTCTCAGCCGTCTCTCAACCGATTTGAGTTCTCTTGGAAGCAAATGAAAGCTACTACATCCTAGTAGAACGCTATTGAATTTTTTTTCGATTGGACGTTTGGTTACCGAGATATCTCTCGAAGAGTACTTATGAGTCATACTTCTAAACTTTTTAAGATTTTTGACCAAGTGTATCATAATAAATATTTCGACCGTTTGTAAATCGATTTGGGTTCTCTTGGCACCAAATGAAAGCTACAGCATCCTAGTAGATCGCCCAGAAATTTTATTTCGATTGGACATTTGGTTACAGAGATATCTTTCGAAGAGTACTTAGGATTTATACAACTAAACCTTTTGAGAATTTTGACCAAGAGTATCATAATAAATATCTTAGCCGTCTGTCAGCCGATTTCGGTTATCCTGACACCAAATAAAAGCTACAACATTCTAGTATAACCCTATACAATTTCATTAGGATTGGACATTTGGTTACCGAGATATCTTTCAAAGAGTACTTGGGAGTAATACAGGTTAACTTTTTGAGATTTTTGACCAAGGGTACCATAATAAATATCTCAGCCATCTGTCAACCGATTTTGGTTCTCTAAGCACCAAATGAAAGCTACAATATGCTTGTATAAGGCCCTGAAATTTTATTTCGATTCGACATTTGATTACTGAGATATCTTACGAAGAGTATTTCAATAAATTCTTTTTTTTATTATATTCACTTGTTATCTTGCATTTGTTTTTGACCAGTCTATGGGAAATTATTTTTCAATAAATGATGCTGACCTCATACAAAGTGTATACTAGCAGGTTATTGTTTTCAACAAAATTATAAATAACAAATACACAGGAATTTTATGGAAACTAACAATATGTTAAATGAAAGCTTTGAAGAACCAGACAGCCAAAATAACTAGCTAATGCCAAAACTGATTAACTTAGTAGATATATCATTTTTGTCGTTTTTACACCATAACCATGAATACCAAGTACTTCGGAGCTAATTTAATTGACTGATTTAGACAAAGTGTATCTCGCTGATTTTCTTACCCATTTGTTAATCGATTCAAGATCTTTTAGCAGTTAATAAAAGATACAAAATTCCAGAATATGTAAGCTATTTCTTAAACATTCCATACGAGACTCTAGGAAGTGTCTGGCATTTCTGGTAGTTTAGTCCATGGTCCATGGTGCTATTTTGGAAACCAATCCACTAGATGCCAAATCCACAATATTTTCTAGAACTTATGGTCAATTCCACAAAACAAATATGTTAAATACAAATAATACAACAATAATTTTAATAAGTGTAAGAAGGGTTCTGTTCACCATAGGTGGATTAAATCGGGTTTTTTGAAATAAGGGCACACATTTTCTTAAATCTAATTTTATGATATCGACAATATATGCGCCAATACTCAACCGACTTTAATGAATATTTTATGGTATTAGCTTTACATAATATACTATTCATGGTCAAAAAATTAGCTATTTCGACGAGCGCAATCAAAAGTTATACAATATTTTCTGTGTGGCAATTTCATCGTGTTCGCCCTTTGAACTTCCGTAAAGATTCCTAGAAGAAATCGGGAAAGTTCTAAAGATATTCTTGTAAAAAATCCTAGAAAATGTTTCTGAATAAACTAATTGAAGAAACCGTGCAGAAATTCTTAGACAAATTTCTAAAGAAATGCATTCCTAAAGAAAATCCTGATGGAACTCCCGCAGGAATCTCTGAGGGAATTCCTGCTGGAATGACTGTATTAAATAATGCAAGATTATCGGGAAGTTGTACTGCAGGATTCTCCAACTGAATCCCTGGAAAAATTTATGGACACATTCCTGCGAGACTTTTCAATGGAATTTTCGATGAAATTCCCCAACAAATCTGGTGGTCTTCTTGATGAAACAATTGTACCATTTTTTTAAGGAATCCCTTGAAAATAAGGAAACCACACGAAGACTTCCTTAACGAATATTTGAAAGAATTTCTAAAAGAATGTCCATGGGGACATTAACGAAACATTTTATTATCGAATCCCTACATAAATTTCTTAAGCAATTTCTGGAGGAGTGCCGGATGGAATCTGTGGAAATCTGCCTAAAAGACTGATTGGAGAAATTTGAAAAGTAATTCTTGAGGGAATGTCCTATGGAAGTTCTGGGGATATTTTCCAACAACCGCTCAAAGAAATCCTGAAGCAATCGCGGAAGGAAACCTTGGAAAAATTCTCCGCAGAAATTTTTAAAAGAATCCATGGAATTATTTCTGAAGAAGTCATGGGTTTTCTTCGAGAATTTTCTCATATGAATTATTTCAAAGCATGTCTAGGTTTTTTTTTTCTCAGGAACTCCCTCGCAAATTTCATTTTTTGGGATATTTTTTTAAGGATTGCTACAGAAGCTCGTGCATGTATTTCTTAAGTATTTGTGAATAAATTTCTCCATAAACAGTATCCTGACGGATTTTTTTTTTCATCAGGATATCTTCAGAAATTCTTCAAAAAATTGTTCAAGAAAGTCTAGGAATTTCTTGTGGAATTCTTCCAATGGTTTTATCAAATGCGATTCAGCAGGATTTTTTTACTGAGATTCCGAAATATCTTTTCTTTAGGAATTGTTCGGCATATATAGAAATTCTCTTAGATATTTATCCACAAATACCACCAGAAAATTCTCAACAAACCCTTCTAGAAGTTCCTGCGAAGGTTTCTTCAGAGGTTCCTGCAAAGATTGCTAAGGGTTCATTCAGACCATTCTTCAAGCATTTATTTTTAAATTTTTCATAAAATGTTCTAAAACAAGATTTTTTCAGAATTTCTCCAAAGAATCTCGCAGGGATTCTAGAAGAAGTTTTCGCTGTAATATCTGAGTTCTTCCTAGAATTTCTTCAAAACATCCTTGAGAGATCCCCCAGAAATTTTTCGACTGACTTTTCTAAAAATTCCCACCCATTATTTTTTGTCCACAATTTCTTCAAAAATTTCTAAAGGAAGTTTTAGTTGGAATTACTTCTAAAGTTCCTCCAAAAGTATCTCATGAAGTTTTTCGAAGAATTCTACCAGATATTGCTCTATGGATTTTCATCCAAAACTCCACCCAAAATTGAAATTTGAGAAGGTGCTACCAACACCGAATACGATTTGGGGTGAAATTCGTCAATTGGCGTTGACTTTTGAGGCAACGATGTTCACAAGTGGATGACAGTCTCCACTAGAGTTTAGGAAGAGATGAAAACACCTCAGAAAGTATCGATTGAGAGTACATTGCAAACTGTTTCATCGGCGGATTTTTCATCATACGTAGCACAAGAAAAGAACGGGAAATGAAGTGATATTTTTCATAACGTAAACTAAAAGAACTGTGAAAATATATTTTTTTCTGTATGACGTTTATTTAATAATGAACTTAAGCTCGATACATAAAACTTGTTTATACTTACAGGGGATAGACAAAATGATCGGGACAGGCAAAATTTTTACTTTTCAAAAAATGTTCAACTCGCTATATCTTTTCGAAACGTGCATCAAATATTCTCAAATTTTCACTGTAATTTGATCAACTAGTTGTATATCAGTGGACAACATTTGGAAAAGATCGGGCTATTCTGCACGAAGTTATAAAGATTCTAAAAAAAGGTAAAATTATCTGATAGACAACTTTGAGCTGTTATATCTCCGGATTCAATGAACCGAAATCAATAAAATTTTGACTATTTAAGACTTATATAATGAACTTCGAAAAACTTTTGTCACAACTTAAAATTCTCTATACGGAAGAAAGTTATTACGATTAGTTTATTTTCCTAAAAAAACACAAAATTTTCTAAAACTTCAACATCGTTTCAAAATTCAAGTTGCTAACTATAGTTTATTTAAATTCCCTCTAATTGTCTTTAATAAAAATATGTTTTGAAGGAAACTAACAACATAGCCTTCAATTAATAGAAAAAGTATTGGGATAAATATTAAAAATAGACCATTTTACTAAAAAAACATTAAATAAATAAAGTCGCTATATCTTTTTCTTTTGTTAATAATTTAAAGTTCTGTCAAACGATTTTCAAAGCTCATTATATAAGTCTTAAATGGTCAAAATTTCATTGCATTCGGTTCATTGAATCCGGAGATATAACAGCTCAAAGTTAGTCATCGGATAATTATACCTATTTCTAGAATGTTCTTAATTTCGTGTAGAATAGCCTGATCTTTTCCAAATTTTGTCCACTGATGCACAACTAGTTGATGAACTTACAGTAAAAATTTGAGAATATTTGATGCACTTTTCGAAAAGTTCCAGCTCATTGAACACTTTTGGGAAAGTGAAAATTTTGCCTGTCCCGATCATTTTGTCTATCCCCTGTAGGTCTATATTATTCAATATATATGAACATTATTATTTCGAAAGTTACGGAATTTTCTTCGTTTTTTTGGAATCTCTTTCGATTTCAATTCGATACATTGCCTCAATGATGTCATTGGAGACATTTTGCTGATCAATAATTTTTGCGGTAAGACTTTGCAGCAGGTCTTCAATTTTTTGCATTCTGTTACTTAAATTGAAAACTTGTTGATAGTTGTTCAACGTTTTTTCTTCAATTTTGCTTAACTTGGTGTCGACACTAGAAATCTGCTGCTTCAATTGATGGATAGTTGGTGGACAATCCAATTCAAAGGCACCCACGCTTTTTTCGTCACAAGATGTATAGAGCAGTATTGACGTATTCTTTAAACTATCTCTCCAAGCGCAATTCAATGGGTTATCATAAATTCTTAATACTTCTAGCGCACGGAATTGATGAATTGCGAAATGTGTCAAACTGTTTCCACTGAGATCAAGGCGGACAAGAGTAGACATGTTCCAATTACATACGTCAAAATGTTCAAGTCGATTATTGTCAAGATACATTTTATTGAGCGATAGCAGACTCACCGGACCGTCACTGTAAATGTGTTTTATTTCATTAGAAGAAAGAGAAAGATCTTCCAAATTGTCCAACCCATTTAACTGGTCCATTTGAACTGTTTCGATTAAGTTGCCATCAAGATTTAAAATTTTCAAATGTTTTAACCGATTAATGTTCTCTGGGATTTGTGTCAATTTTGTTTTTAAACACCGGAAAATGCCCAGTTTGTAGAACACATCAGGTTTAATAATCACATTTTCAGTAGATGTTTTGTATAAATAAATGCCATCTAACTTGGGATTTATGTGGATTGATTTAACAGATCCACCTTCAAATCGAATTTCAATGCACTTCTCAAATGGCTCAGTGAAATTATATGGCAGTATGTCCACTATTGCATTGACAAAATAATAAATTGTTTTATGTTTTGGGATGTTTCCTATTGTGGCTGCATCAGCAGGCCAGTTTAAGTCATATATTTTAATTGAATTATAAGGGTAATGAGGGTCTTGCAAAGTGAACGGTTTTATGCCGTTCTGTGAAATCATCACAATTAGTCTGTAAGAGGTATTTTAAAATCAATATAAGAAAAAAACAAGAACATTTGCCTCAGTTATACTTACATAGCCAAAATTACTTGCATCCTGAGTGAATTTTCGACCGACTTTACTTTCACGGGTAGAACTGATGTTTGATGTTTGAGGAGTTGTCCCGACCGCTTTTTATACGTTTGCGGTGATTCGGAACCTCGGAGTAGCATTAGGGTGGTACAATATTTAAGAAAATTCTTTTTACCCTTCTTACACCCATAAGAAGGGTATAAATATCGCTCGAAAAACCGACTTTCGATCCGAGGCCCGGAGGGCCGAGTCTCATATACCAATGAACTCAGCTCGACGAACTGAGCAAATGTCTGTATGTGTGTGTGTGTGTGTATGTGTGTATGTGTGTATGTGTGTGTGTGTATGTGCGTTACAAAAAAAAAGTCACGCACGATTCTCAGCCGTCTGTCAACCGATTTAAGTTCTCTTGGAAGCAAATGAAAGCTACTACATCCTAGTAGAACGCTATTGAATTTTATTTTGATTGGACGTTTGGTTACCGAGATATCTCTCGAAGAGTACTTATGAGTCATATATCTAAACTTTTTAAGATTTTTGACCAAGTGTATCATAATAAATATTTCGGCCGTTTGTCAATCGATTTGAGTTCTCTTGGCACCAAATGCAAGATACAGTATCCTAGTAGATCGCCCAGAAATTTTATTTCGATTGGACATTTGGTTACAGAGATATCTTTCGAAGAGTACTTAGGCTTTATACAACTAAACCTTTTGAGAATTTTGACCAAGAGTATCATAATAAATATCTTAGCCGTCTGTCAACCGATTTCGGTTATCCTGGCACCAAATGAAAGCTACAACATTCTAGTAGAACCCTACACAATTTAATTTGGATTGGACATTTGGTTACCGCGATATCTTTCAAAAAGTACTTGGGAGTAGTGCAGGTTAACTTTTTGAGAGTTTTTTGACCAAGGGTACCATAATAAATATCTCAGCCGTCTGTCAACCGATTTGGGTTCTCTAAGCACCAAATAAAAGCTACAATATCCTTGTATAAGGCCCTGGAATTTTATTTCGATTCGACATTTGATTACTGAGATATCTTACGAAGAGCATTTCAATAAATTCTTTTTACCCTTCTTACACCCATAAGAAGGGTATAAATATCGCTCGAAAAACCGACTTTCGATCCGAGGCCCGGAGGGCCGAGTCTCATATACCAATGAACTCAGCTCGACGAACTGAGCAAATGTCTGTATGTGTGTGTGTGTGTGTATGTGTGTATGTGTGTATGTGTGTGTGTGTATGTGCGTTACAAAAAAAAGTCACGCACGTTTCTCAGCCGTCTCTCAACCGATTTGAGTTCTCTTGGAAGCAAATGAAAGCTACTACATCCTAGTAGAACGCTATTGAATTTTTTTTCGATTGGACGTTTGGTTACCGAGATATCTCTCGAAGAGTACTTATGAGTCATACTTCTAAACTTTTTAAGATTTTTGACCAAGTGTATCATAATAAATATTTCGACCGTTTGTAAATCGATTTGGGTTCTCTTGGCACCAAATGAAAGCTACAGCATCCTAGTAGATCGCCCAGAAATTTTATTTCGATTGGACATTTGGTTACAGAGATATCTTTCGAAGAGTACTTAGGATTTATACAACTAAACCTTTTGAGAATGTTGACCAAGAGTATCATAATAAATATCTTAGCCGTCTGTCAGCCGATTTCGGTTATCCTGGCACCAAATAAAAGCTACAACATTCTAGTATAACCATATACAATTTCATTAGGATTGGACATTTGGTTACCGAGATATCTTTCAAAGAGTACTTGGGAGTAATACAGGTTAACTTTTTGAGAGATTTTTGACCAAGGGTACCATAATAAATATCTCAGCCATCTGTCAACCGATTTTGGTTCTCTAAGCACCAAATGAAAGCTACAATATGCTTGTATAAGGCCCTGAAATTTTATTTCGATTCGACATTTGATTACTGAGATATCTTACGAAGAGTATTTCAATAAATTCTTTTTTTATTATATTCACTTGTTATCTTGCATTTGTTTTTGACCAGTCTATGGGAAATTATTTTTCAATAAATGATGCTGACCTCATACAAAGTGTATACTAGCAGGTTATTGTTTTCAACAAAATTATAATAAACAAATACACAGGAATTTTATGGAAACTAACAATATGTTAAATGAAAGCTTTGAAGAACCAGACAGCCAAAATAACTAGCTAATGCCAAAACTGATTAACTTAGTAGATATATCATTTTTGTCGTTTTTACACCATAACCATGAATACCAAGTACTTCGGAGCTAATTTAATTGACTGATTTAGACAAAGTGTATCTCGCTGATTTTCTTACCCATTTGTTAATCGATTCAAGATCTTTTAGCAGTTAATAAAAGATACAAAATTCCAGAATATGTAAGCTATTTTTTAAACATTCCATACAAGACTCTAGGAAGTATCTGGCATTTCTGGTAGTTTAGTCCATGGTCCATGGTGCTATTTTGGAAACCAATCCACTAGATGCCAAATCCACAATATTTTCTAGAACTTTTGGTCAATTCCACAAAACAAATATGTTAAATACAAATAATACAACAATAATTTTAATAAGTGTAAGAAGGGTTCTGTTCAGCATAGGTGGATTAAATCGGGTTTTTTTTTTCTATTTTCGCTTTTTTCAGTGCATTCTTCGGGTTGTGGTAGTTATGCAGCTGGACAACATGTCTTAGTATTGCATTCGAATAACGATGGAGCGTTGAATGGATGCATATCTATAGGTGAGCTCGTTCCATGCTATTGTTTTTACATTCAATGTACGTTCTAGATTATTGGAACAACAATTGATTAAGTATGGTAATAGTAGAGGTTAAAGTTGTATTTATTAAAAAAAAAATGAAATGACCACGGCTACATATGCCGGAGTGAACACCTTGTTAACAGATTTGTCAGAACGTGACTTACAGCGCTTGATTAAGCTGAGAACTCTCAAAGCTGTCCATTGTAAACGGCAGTCAAGTCCCACGCTCCTTTTGTTGATTTCTTGTACATTTTTGCCTTTCTCGTACACCAAGTGTACTGGAAAGGCTATATGTTCACTCCAAAAATGACTTTTTGATAGGAGGCTCGGAGGGTCGAGTCACATATACCAATCAACTCAGCTCGACGAATTGAGGTGATGTCTGTATGTGTGTATGTATGTGTGTATGTATGTGTGTGTGTATGTGTGTGTGTGTGTGTACAAAAAAAACTCACATCACTTTTTGGCAGTAAACTTCAACCGATTTTAATGACCGACGGTTTATTCGACGCGGAATCTGGTCCCATTGTTTCCTATTGAAAATGGTTCGGATCGGTCCAGCTGTTCCGGAGTTATGGCCATTTAGGTGTTCCGGAACGGTACCCCAGGAAGGGACCAGATATGAAAATGCATCAAACCTATGCATGCGACACATCAAACCACGGCATTTTCGATAACCTGATGAGCGGTAAGCAGAAAAATAGTCTAAGACCATATCTGAACCGGTAGTGTTCCGGAACCGGTTCCGGGTGTCCCGCCGGAAGAGGCAAATATCAAAGTGAACCAAACCCATGCATGAGACACATCAAACAGTGGCATTTTCGATAACCTGATGAGCGGTAAGCAGGAAAATAGTCTCAGACCATATCTGAACCGGTAGTGATCTCGAACCGGTTCTGGGCGTCCCGCTGGAAGTGGCCAAATATACAATTGTACCAAACCTATGCATGCGACACATCAAACCACGGCATTTTCGATGACCTGATGGACAATGAGCAGGAAAACCATCTCAGACCATATCTGAACCGGTAGTGTTCCGGAACCGGTTCTAGTCGTCCCGCTGGAAGTGGCCAAATATACAATTGAACCAAACCCATGCATGCGGCACATCAAACCACGGCATTTTCGATGACCTGATGGATAATGAGCAGGAAAATCATCTCAGACCATATCTGAACCAGTAGTGCTCCGGAACCGGTTCTAGGCGTCCCGCTGGAAGTGGCTAAATATACAATTGAACCAAACCCATACATGCGACACATCAAACCACGGCATTTTCGATGACCTGATGGACAATGAGCAGGAAAACCATCTCAGACCATATCTGAACCAGTAGTGTTCCAGAACCCGTTCCGGGGTTCCCGCCGAAGTGGTTAAATCTGAAAGAGAGACAAACCCGTACATGCCTCACATCAAATAGCGGCTTTTTAGATTACCTAATGAACGGCCAGCAAGTGTTTCGGAATCGGTTTTGAGTGGCCGGAAGAGGCCAAATGTAAAAGTAAACCAAAGCCAGGCATGTGACACATCAAATCGTGGCTTTTGCGATAACCTGATGAACAGTTAGCTAGAAAATAGCCTTACGTCACACTAAAGACAACTGGTTGTGTTCCGGATTTGGTTCTGAGAGTCCCATCGAAATTGTCAAACCCTGCATGTGACACCTTCAATTTGCAGTGTTTTTGGTTAACCGATGAGCAGTTGACAAGACAATAATGTTAGGCCATATTTGGTTCAGCCGGTAGTTACCCGGAATCAGATCCGGGTAGTAAAATGTAAAATTTAACCAAACCCATGGATGCGGTACATCAAATCACGACCAGTCTTGTAAACATTCGACACTTTTCACTACCTTCATTTTCGTTGCCGCAGTCGGGTTTCAGTCGGTTTTGTTACATTCGTGCGCTATCGTTACCTCTTACCTACACACAACACGAGCAGTAGAACGAAGATCAATAAACATAAGAAAGGGTCAAATCAATGTCATCTGACACGATGACATGTGTCTAATTCTAGCTTTACGCATAGATTTTCAGCCAATTCCGATTATGAATGTTAATATTAGTTTATTATTGCATGTTGCATTGAATACGACACACAGATGGGCAACATAGCTCTTATTATGGAAGAAGACAGGAATAACAAATGCCGAACCGTCTCCCGAAGCCGCTATCGTGGTGAAGTGCATTCGTTTGACATTTTTGTTCCGAACAGTAGTTTGATTGCTTGTGTTGCGAATGTCGGAGACAAAGGAGGCCGAATATCGACGAAAAGGTTCAAATGACTGTGATCTCTAACAACACTGATCACGACTTATCGACAACCTGATGGAAAAATAGGGTCAGACCACATTAGATTCCCGGTAGTGTTGCGGGTTCAGCTGTGGCTTCGGAAGTGGTTAGAAGTAAAAGTGAAGCATTCATGCGATATATCAAATCGCGGTGATTAGGTAAAGGTGAATAAATAGCAATAAAATATTCTCAGACCATAATTGGGACAACCGGTAGTGTCATGGTCCATGACTCATGGAATCAGATCGGGCTATCCCACCGGAAATTACCAAATATAAAAATGAACCAAACCCATACATATGACACATCAGATCGCAGATTTTTTGATAATCTAATGAACGGTTATCGAGAAAATAGCCTTAGATCACATTAGAGACTAGCTGTTGTGTAGCAGAACCAACGTTCATGTAAAAAAATAAATAGTGGCTTTGTTTAATGGCCTGATAAACATTAGGTATGAACAACAGTGACGAATAGGTCTAAGTTCTCATATATGCGAACAAAATATAGACAAAACTAAAGCGATCTCATCAAATCGTACCATTTCAGATTCCTAAGGTGTAAATTTATAACAGGATGGGTCAACGTTGAATGGAAAAATAAGAATTTGATCGCGTCAACAGAAGATGGTGGCTGTTTTAAGGAATTTTGAGCTCTAAAACTACGTAAAATAAGTGTATTTGGTATGGGAAATATGTTCGGAGTCCACCAGAGTATCCAAGATAGCGGTCCAAAGTCCAAGATAATGGCCCAGTGTTCAAGTTAGTGCCTATTTTATAGGATTTTTAATTCTTGCATTATGGGCATATTTTGTATGAAAATATGTCCAGAATTCAAAACTTGTAATCAGTAAACCCAAGCTGTGCGCTGTTTTACAAGGTCTGCAATATGACTATAGTTTGAATGGGGAAGAATGCCGGTCTTCGTCCAAAACTGGTAACCAGAAAATCATAAACGACATGCCAAAATTCAATACGGCGACTATTTTATGTAATTGTAGGTGCAGAGTCCAAAAATGAATACCAGAACATCCAAGATGGTGTCTCAATGCTCAAGATGGCGGTCAGTTTAGTTCGGGTACCGGAGTCATAAAATGATGACCGGAAAATCTAAAATGACGTTTCAAAATTTTGCGGCTTCATGACACTTGTTTGGTTTGAGTTTTGAATCGTTGTCTTATATTTTCTGAATATTGGATGTTATGCTAATATAGAATGTATCCATATTGAGTAGATTTAGCAAGCAGTTTTCATTTTGTATTTATGTCAATGTCATCAACATGTCGCTCGAGTTTTGTAGAAAGGATATTTTAAAGCACGAGAAAGGCACCATCACCGCTAGGTGGATTAATTAGGGTTTTTATTGTTCTGGTCAATCACGGAGCACATCTGCAAATTGTGAGGTCAGTTAAATTCATATTCATTTGATTACCTTGCTTGGTGACCATTCCGAATCGCGGCAAGTCTTATGCATGAAAAAAAAATTGGAAAGCTGTAGTTTAAAAATTCAATAATAAGCATCGATTGAAGACAAACCTGTTTTTTTCTGGTACCAAAGAGATTCATAACTTCAAAATCGCTCTAAAAATCGTTTAGCATTATATTATACACTGGTGAGGCTTCTATCGACCACGCAATCGATGATTGTTCGGATACAGACCAACAGATGTATCACTTGGAACAAAATGTGATTAAAATCATCGTCACGAAAACATAATCGCCCAATGCTCACCACGTTGTATTTCGCAAGCTCACTGAGAAGAAGGCGGCAATGGGCAAACGTCAGACAAGAGCGACAACGATGCAAGCGCCATGAGCGAGAGATTTGCGAACTACAAAACATTTAAATTGTTCGTTAAAAAAAGGAAACGATGGGAAGTAAGTAGAGTGAGACGTCTGTTTGTCTGTGGTTTGGAGTTCATGTCTTTCTTTCGTTTTGAAGTTTATCACTAGCGCCTTCTGTATCGTGAATGCGCATTTTGTGCAACATGTGCACCAGAAATGATAGAAATATTTCAAGGAAACCTATCAAGGTGGTTCGTCTGTTTATCTGTACAACGCCTATAAATACAGCCCTTGGTTGTGGTGTAGATACGATTATGGTCAAAGTGGAAAAGAAAAAAAAAAACTAAAATATTCTCTTTAAGCACATCAAATTGAGAAAAATAAGCTTGACACTCTTTAAGTGCTCTGACTTGAATTACATCGAGTAAAATATTACAATTATATTATAATCAAAAAACTTTTCAGATTTTAGTTTTTCTTCCAAGCGCGGTCCACCCTAGGTTTGATTCTATGTGGTTTATGCATATGTGGCGAGAAAAAAAATCATCGGCGAGAATTGCGATAACAGCTATGACCGCACAATGGGATCAATTCAAAGTTCAAAATTGAAATCGTTTCAATCTAACGGAAAGGAAGTGTTGCGTTGTTTGAACAATTGATGAGCACAGCTCAAAGTTGGTCTCACTCTTGCAGCAAAATAAACGACACATAAACAAGAACAATCTTTCGAGAGGTAGCTCGAAAATTTTTTTCAAAGCTCAGACTCTCATGGTTTAGTTTTCAAAATGATGGAAGGCATTATATGTTTATTGATTTATTTTTTGTGTTGTATGAGATAATTTAAAATTTCTAAACAAATTTTTTAAAACATAATTTAATTTCAAAACTTTACTAATATCAACCTGAAATATGCCCTTGTGTTTTTAACTGAACCCACTGTTCGTATTGGGAATTTTTGGAACTTTATCTCAACCCGAATTTGCAAACATACATATGGCATTGCAGTGGAGCAGCCCCAAGTACAAAACAAACATACCGTAAAATGGGGTAGCACTGATCAGCAGAAACTTGCTCATGAAATGTTCAAATCACCATTTTCATTGAATCTGTTTCTGATCACGAACTTTGTTTTGGTTAAACTGCCCAAATATAGCTACGAAGAGATATAAAGGGTCATGGAAATCGAGTTTAATGAATGTTTAAATGAACCGATTATTCTTTACTGTTTTTCTTATCGCATTTTGTTACATTTTCAAAAATCCACGTTTTGCATAAATTCTACAAACAATGTGGAACTCAAAATTCCTCTATCAGCTACACATGACTTCGAACCGATCAATTTTTTAGGTGAAACTTGAGAATAAATGCTTATTTTTAGTTAAATTATCCATTAACCAAACATATTTCTAACTCCGATAGAAAATTGCCACATGGCATTATTTCTAGCTTTGATATTCTTTTTATTTATATATTTTTTTTTCAAATACCTCCAAAAGTTTATGACCACTTGGACTTTTAGCATCATATATGAATTTGAGGACCTCGATTTAAACTTGTACAGGTATTGTAACATAAACAAATACTGACTACTTGGGTGATCAAAAGTACCCTATTTCCAAATCAGATTATTAATTGTATAAAAAATTGAAAGAATACATGAATAAGCATTTTAACAACATATATTCAAGTTTTTTATGCAAAGTAAGCTCGGATTACGATTCTGAACAACTGGGCCGCTGAATACTCGCACTTTTTCCTGCAAACAAGTTAAATATGCAAACACTAATCTAGTGCAGCATGCAAACATTCAATATGGATCTGCCTTCTGCTGCACTTCCAAAGTTACCCACTTCTAGGGTTCTTAAATGCCTTAATTTTTTTTTCGTTTCCTGATTTCTATGTCAAGCAGCAATGTTTGATAAAATGTTTACTGCGAATGAATCACTTGAAAAAAAAACTGTTTCGCCACACATCAACTAGCAGATAACAGACCACCATTCGTGATGGAGCGGCGACTTGAACAGAGCATCCACCACATCTGGGAGAAGGGTAGACGAAAAAAAAAATCCGTTCGCGCATGTTACACTAGTTTACAGCTCTTTGGAACTCGGTAAGCAGATGATCATTTTCAGTGTAAAATCATGCTCTTGGTTTGAAAACGTGATGGAAAAAAATAATAGAAGAGCGGGCATTCTTTCTGCCCTCCACACAAGGCTGACAATGTAAACGTATTTCTAAGCAAAGTTGCTCACTTCATACATCTAATTCTCCGCAACCAATGCCTAGATTGAGCTGAAATGTTTACTCTTACTCGCTTACACTTCTGCATGAACGCTGTGAAAGATTTTTTAAATTGTTTTTTTTTTTTTCATTGAAAAAAATTTTGTTTTATTTATTTTTTTTTTTTGAAAATTTTGCCAAAATTCAAAAAAAAAAAAAACCCAGATTAATCCACCTAGTGGTGATAGCGCCTTTCTCGTCGAATATGAACTCTAAGATATTTCCGTCGCCATAAGCCAAAGTGTTCCTGAATCCTGAAAATACTCTAGAATGGCATTTAATCTGAAAAATATTAAAAACTTATCGGATTTGTTAAAGAATTTTCAGCAAGACCCGAAATTTTGTTGATAAATATTTTTTATCTGCCCCCTCAAAATGCGAAATCCGGCCAAAAATTTTTGAAGGGGGGGGGGGGGAGAGAGAAAAAGTCAAAATTAAATTTGTATCAGCCTAAATGTATTTGATGAAAAAAAAAATACTCAATCAATTAAGCAAAACCGCTTAATGCATCGGGTTTGGTAAGAAATTTTCTGGAGGACTCTTCACCTTAAAATTTAATGTTCATTTGTGACCTTCCTCAAAATGTTGAATTCCAACCCAAAATTTCCAAGGGGGGACCCCTCTTGACTTAAGAGAAAATCGAAATTTGTGTTAGCATTGTTCAGAAAAGCAAGATCCTTAACCTATTTTACAGCTCTTTTGTCCACTAGGCACTACGTGAGCGATTCCAATTGGCGGCTGCACTTTCACTTGTACAGCGCCTAAATGCATTCTATTATATTCTTATTCAACTATATCGAACTGGTTTGCCTTTGTGCTGCTTTCACTTTTCTTCCCTGTCCTTGGTAGAATGATGAGTACGATGATGAAATGATGTATGGCTGTTGTTCCTTTTCCAGTCCGATTGGAGGTCGTCCATTATGGGTTGCCGTTCGCCGATATCCAATTATCAGGGTCCGTTTGAGCTATGAGAGCTCAGAAGATGGTCAAGTGCCAGCCGCTCTCGGGGGGAAGAGCAACTGACGAAGTGCCGGGGTTGGGATCGAACCCATGACCATCCGCTTATGAAGCGAACGTGTAGCCACTGCGCCACGGGCCCCGGCAATCAAAGGGGGTTGCTGCTATAAAATTAAAATTTTCCCATACAACGTTGATCCATCCTACTGTATAATTACGCCTCAGGAAAATGGTGGGATTTGACAAGATCGCTTAAATTTTTGTCAAGATATTGTTCGTTTACGCATATGTATCGTTTGCATCGATATTGTTTTGTTGTAATTTCAGCGATGCATCTTATCCTGATTCTGCAACACTGCCGGTAATCTTAGGTGTGGTCAGAGCTTGGGTCAAAGACTATTTTACTGCTGCCCGTTTATCTGGTTATCGAACTTCCGGCGGGACACCTGAAACCGGTTACAGAACACAACCGGTTCAGATATGGACTGAAACTATCTTACTGCTTACCGTTCATCTGGTTATCGAAAAAGCCGCTCTTTGATGTGTCACATGCAAAGGTTTGGTTGACTTTTTTAGTTGGCCACTTCCGGCGGGAAACCTGGAACCGGTTCCGGAACACAACCGGTTCAGATATGGTCTGAAACTATTTTCCTGCTTATCGAAAAAGCCGCTGTTTGATGTGTCGCATGCATGAGTTTGGTTCGTTTTTTTAGTTAACCACTTCTGACGGGATACCTGGTATCGGTTCTAAAACGCTACTGGTTCAAATATAGTCTGAAACTATTTTCCTGTTACCGTTCATCAGGTTATCGCAAAAGCCACAGTTTGATGTGTCGCATGCCTGGGTTTGGTTCTTTTTTTAATTGGCTAATTCCAGCGGGACACCTGGAACCGGTTTCGGAACACAACCGGTTCAGATATGGTCTGAAACTATTTTACTGCTTACCGTTCATCTGGTTATCGTTACAGCCGCTATTTGGTGTGTCGCATGCCTGGGTTTGGTTCACTTTTTTGATTGGTCACTTCCGGCGGGGCACCTGGAACCGGTTCCGGAACACAACCGGTTCAGATATAGTTTGAAACTATTCTCCTGCTTACCGTTCATCAGGTTATCGAAAAAGCCGCTGTTTGATGTGTCGCATGCATGGGTTTGGTTCACTTTTTTAGTTGGCCACTTCCGGCGGGACACGTGGAACCGGTTCTGGAACACTACGGGTTCAAAGATAGTCTGAAACTACTTTCCTGCTCACCATTCAACTGGTTATCGAAAATGCCGCTATTTGACGTGTCGCATGCATGGGTTATGTTCACTTTTATATTTGGCCACTTCCGGCGGGACACCCGGAACCAGTTCCGGAACACTACCGGTTCAGATATAGTCTGAGACTATTTTTCTACTTCCCGTTCATCAGATAATCGAAAATGCAGTGGTTTGATGGGTCGCATGCATGGGTTTGTTGCATTTTCATATCTGGCCCCTTCCTGGGGTACCGGTCCGGAACACCTAAATGGCCATAACTCCGGAACGGCTGGACCGATCTGAACCATTTTCAATAGGAAACAATGGGGCAATATATCGCGTCGAATGAACCATCGGTCGTTGAAATCGGTTCATATTTACTATCTAAAAAAGAGGTGACCTTTTTGTACACATACACACACACACACATACATACACACACACACACATACATACACACAGACATCATCTCAACTTGTCGAGCTGAGTCGATTGGTATATAACACTTGACCCCTCCGGGGGCTCTATCAAATTTTCGTTTTTGGAGTGAACATATAGCCTTTCGGTACACCTTGGTGTACGAGAAAGGCAAAAAGCTGACCAATTTCTCGACTTTCATCAATCCGACGCAAAAATCGTGTTCATATGTCTGGAACACATTTCATTCAGTTTTCCATTAATGCAAAAAGATTGAAGATTGACTGACTGGCAATGCAAGATATTCAAATTTTAGTAAATTCCATTTTTTTTGTAGGGATCGATTATCAGGTAAAACTGAAAAATGTTTCACTTAAAAAAAATGAACACGGTTTCGAAATCAGCACGTAATAAATCATCAAAACAAATGCCGTCGATAGAAGTTCACGACTTTTGTTTTATTTTGTGAACTAGTGTTATCTTTCCCCGTATAGAAAAGGAAGAACATTTTGCTGCCAGTCGTAGCCAACTCATTTGGTGTGGAAATTTCTGTCGATTTGCTCACTCAGAATCCCCAGAATCGAACGGATTCCGTTCGGGAAATGAAAGTTATTTTTTAAGTTACTTGATTTGGATGTTACAAGAATACCTGCTTCGAGTAAGGTGGAACTGGATGAATTTCTTCACTTTTTGGTTTTTGATTTTCTTTTTTTTTTTCAAATAACGGAGCAATGTTCTCCAAATTGGAAGAATCAAGGAATCTCATGATTTTTTGTACTGTTGAATAATGATTTTAAGTTTTACAAATACCAATTTTAAACTGTGAAGATATAGTGATAAGTTAAAATTTACTAGTAAAATTGAATAAAAAAATCGAAACAAAATTTTGAAAACAAAATCTTTGCAATGCTAATGAACGTTTTTCACCAAGAAAAAATCTGGAGAAACCTTGATCCTTCCTCCGAATGTCTATGGAAATCGATTTTGAAAACATTGCTCCGTTGTTCAATAAAAAAAAATCATAAACATAAAAACCCAAATTAATCCACCTAGTGATGATAGTGCCTTTCTCGTTGAACATGTCCTTACAATCTTTCCGGCAACGTAAGTCAAAGTGTTTCTGAATCCGAATATTTTTATAGAAAAGCAAGCATTTTATCAAAGACATCTTTGTATTGAATAAAAACTTATGATTGCACATAGTCCGACGTTATGTTAAACGTATAAGCAGGGCTGAAAAATATCAGACTTCTCAGTTGACTGCTTGAGCACCTTCACTAACACTGGAGGCTGATCAATATCAAGGCGATCCCGACTAGAAGATTCTAACCAAAATATAACATAATTATAACAAACCATGATATGTATAACTCATTGTGATATAATAATGTTTAACATCATTATTAATGTTTAACTAGTTTTCTTGAAGCTGAAATTTGTATCAGATTGTGTTATAATTTTGTTCTGATTATAACAACATAGGTTGTTATTTTGATTAGACCGGTGTACTTTTTGTTACAGTTTTAGTTATTTTAACATCATCCTTCATCTAGTTTACAACAAAATAAGTTATAGAAAAAATTTATATCGTCATAACACATTATGTTATAAACTTGATATATTTTTCTAGTCGGGATACTAACAAGCTAAGCTATAACTCTTTACACAATCACAGATCACAATTTTTTTTTCTGAACATTTGGGCTATATCTTATTGACCGTTGAAAACAAGAGCGATAGGGGGTACCCACAAGTGGTATGTGGGTTTAATTTGTAAGATTTTGTTCTCTTACACATATTTATCGCTTGCATTGATTTTATTTACTTTCGTAGTTCCGGCGAAGCACCAAACGCTGGTTGTGCAACCCTACCGGTAGTCTGTATTGTGGTGTGAGCCTATTTTCTAGTTAACCATTCCTTAGTTAACCACATTACAGAGCGCGAGAGCGCAACCAGTCACATCAAAATTTTGTGTAGACGCAAAAGGGGATTGAAAAAAAAAATGTTCAGGGTTGTTGCGAATAAATTTTAATTTTCCCATACAACGTTGACTGTAAGGATGAGTAGGAATCTGAAATGGTGTGATTTGATGAGTTCTGAGATCACTTTAGTTTTGTCATGATGAAGAGAACTATTACACATATCTATCGCTTGCTATGATTTTGCTCACTTTCGTAGTTCCGGCAAAGCACCCAAAGTTGGTTCTGTAATACTGCTGGTAGTCTCTAATGTGGTTTGAGCCTATTTTCTTGCTAACCGGTAATCAGGTTATCAAAAAAGCCGCGATTTGACGTGTGGCATGCATTAGCTTGGTTAACTTTTGTATATGGCCACTTCCGGCGGGACACCCGGAACCACAAACACTACCGGTGCAACAAACCGCTGAATTGAGATTCAGCTATTTATTGCCAAAACGATATTTTTTGCCATTTCTCGGGAATGGGGCGTACGCCACCCTTTTCCCCAATCATTTGCAACAATTTTGCATTTTTCGCTCATGCCGAAATAAGATGATGAACAATGATATCAATTGTTGGGAATATTGAGAACTAGCGACAAAAAGGGAGAGAGTCAGGAGGTCAAGAATGACTCGAGAAAGGGAAACCAACATTTTGGGATCTCGGCTTATATTTTATGGCATAAACATTGGGCATGGTTTTCAACATATGTTGAAGCCTTCTGTGCCTGTATTCTGGGTGACGAAATTCAAGTACATACAGGGTCGTCTTGATGAAATAAACAATTGCTTGGAAATCCGATCGTAAAATGGGTTGAGAAGAATGATCTGATTGTTTTTGCAACAAGAAAAAACTTGGAAATGCATAACCTTCCCCGAAAAGAAAGGTAATCACAGACGACGATCATAATTGGATCGTAAAATTATGTTTTGAATCGATCGGACGACCGTCCACACATCCATGCTTAGAAGGCGTGAAAATTCTAACGCATGAGTGATCGTAAAACTGAGACGGGCGACGAAGAAAAGTAATAAACACTATAAATTTATGATCGCCCGGTGCGTTCATGAAAAATCAAGTTCGGGGATGATGATGATTGGTGTGGCCCTTGATGACTCAGCCACTAAGGCAAGAAATTTTGAGATTGAATTCGCGAGTACTTTCGCTCCCCTCAGAATTCTGATATGATCTCACAGATGTGAGAATGTGGAGGGGGGATGCTATGATGCATCGGAGATTTAGCCTTTCTGTTTTGTTTTGGGGAGAGTTTTTGGGAGGTCCGAATCTCAGAGGTGAGAAAAATTGGCCTTTCGTTTCTGGAGGCTCAATTAATCTCGCGGATGTGAGATGGCGAAATGGCAGGCATAGGGAAAATTGATCATCCGTGTAGGGAAGAGTTTAGAATTGCTCCCACGGATGTGGGAGATGCAATGATTAGACAAGAGCGTAATTAATAATCAATTATGCATGGGGCATCGAGAAATTAATTTCTCTTTGGTCTCGGAGAGAGTCCTGGAGAATTTTTGATCGGATCATAATTATGATCAGGAGAATAAGAGTTGATGGTTAGGGAGAGGGCCCTTATATAAGGCCTAGCAGATCCAAGGATCGGGGGCAGTCAGTTTGTGTTTAGAATTTTTCCATTGTTAATCTTGGAGCTTGAGCTCGACGCCATTTTTGGCTTATCGACTACTCTTGTTATCCATGTTAACTTGGAAAAATTAGTTGAGACCAGTTTGCTTAGGTTTTTCCCATTTAAACTTGTGAAAAAGTAGTTCAGTTCAGGCAGTTAGTGATTCAGTTTAGTGGTTTAGATAGTCAGTTAGTGTGTTTCATTTGTAGATGTTCATTTCTAATTCAGTGCACTGTGGAAATTAAAATATTTATATTCGGAAAATAAAGTAGTGTAGTTTTAAGAAGTGTTGGAGAGTTTTTATAAATGATGACATATCTGTAAGACTGCGAGTTCGAATTACTAAGTTCGGTTGCAATTTGGAAAGTGATCCGGGGGGGGTCCCGTTACAGTTGGTGACAGCGGTAATTGAAAAGTGAGTGGGGAGGTCGGTTACAGAAACGAGTTCGATTCACAAGAAGCTAAGTTCGGTTACAGTTTACGGCGCGATTCGGTTACACCGGTAGTAACTTATGTAGTCTGTGCCTATTTTCTTACTAACCGTTCATCAGGTAATCGAAAAGGCCGTGATTTGATGCACCGAATGCATGAGCTTGGTTCAATTTTACATTTTACCACTTACTGCGAGACATCTGGAACCAGGACATTACCAATTGTCCCAAATATGGCATGAAACTAGTTTCCTCTAACTGTTCACCTGATTTCCTAGAAAGCCACGAATTGATGTGTCACATGCATGGGTTTGGATCATTTTTACATTTTACCAATTCTAGCACCCGGAACCGCTTCTGGAACACTACCGGTAGTCTCTAATGTGATCTGAGACTATTTTCTTGCTGATCGTTCTTCAGGTTATCGAAAAAGCCGGTATTTAAAGAGCCGCACGCATGCGTTTGGTTTCCTTCCACCTTCGTCCACTTCCGGCGGGACACCCGGAATCAGTTTTGGAACACTACTGGTTTTCCCTAATGTGGTCTGAGATTTTTTTTGTTAACCGTTCATCAGATTACCTAAAAAGCTGCGATTTGATGTGTCACATGCATGGGTTTGGTTCTCTTTTACATTTGACCACTTCCGGCGGGACAACTGCAACCGATTCCGGAACACTACCGGTAGTTTCTAATGTAGTCTGGTTCTATTTTCTTGCTAATCGTTCATCGGGTTTTCGAAAAAGCCGCAATTTGATGTGTTGCATGCATTTCTTTGGTTCACTTATGTATTTGGCCACTTCCGGCGGGACACTCGAAATCGGTTCCAGAACACCACCGGTTCAGATATGGTCTAAGACTACTTTCCTGCTTACCGTTCATCAGGTTATCAGAAAAGCCGCAATTTGGTGTGTCGCATGCATGGGTTTGGTTCACTTTTGTATTTGGCCAATTCCGGCGTGACACTCGGAACCGGTTCCGGAACACTACCTGTAGTTTCTAATGTGGTGTGAGCCTATTTCCTTGCTAACTGTTTATCAGGTTATCGAGAAAGCCGCGATTTGATGTGTCGCGTGCATAGGTTTGCTCTACTTTAATATTTGGCCACTTCCGGCGGGACACCCGGAACCGGTTCAGGAATACTACCGGTTCAGATATGGTCTGAGACTATTTTCCTGCATACCGTTAATCAGGTTATCGAAAAAGCCGCTATTTAATGTGTCGCGTGCATGGATTTGGTTCACTTTTTTATTTGGCCACTTCCGGCGGGAAACCCGGAACCGGTTCTGGAACACTACCGGTTCAGATATGATCTGAGAGTATTTTCCTGCATACCGTCCATCAGGTTATGGAAAATGCCGCGGTTTAATGTGTCGCATGCATAGGGTTGTAGCATTCTCATATCTGGCCCCTTCCTGGGGTACCGGTCCGGAACACCTAAATGGCCATAACTCCGGAACGGCTGGACCGATCCGAACTATTTTCAATAGGAAACAATGAGACCAGATTCCGCGCCGAATGAACCGTCGGTCAATAAAATCGTTTGAGGTTTACTGCCAAAAAGTGATGTGAGTTTTTTGTACACACACATACACACATACACACATACATACACACACACATACATACACACAGACATCACCTCAATTCGTCGAGCTGAGTTGATTGGTATATGTGACTCGACCCTCCGGGCCTTCTATCAAAAAGTCATTTTTGGAGTGAACGTATAGCCTTTCCAGTACACTTAGTGTACGAGAAAGGCAAAAAATCAATTTCGTTCATTTTCATTTAATTGTATTGGGCCCCAGATGTTTTGACAATTCTTAAAGGGGGACACCACCTGAAAAAAGGATCCCCTGTATTTGAAGGTCCAACCAAATAGGTCCTAATGGACAGTAATTAAAAAAACCCCGGATTAATCCACCTAGTGGTGATAGTGCCTTTCTCGTCGAATATGTACTCATGATCTTTCCGTCGACGTAAGCACCCTGAATCCTGTGAATACTTTATTTATAAAAGCAAGAATTTTATCCAAGCCATCATCGTTGGGAAACTTATTGATGGCACATATTTGCCTATATTTCCAACGTTATGGTCAATGTATAGACAGCAGAAAAATATCAGACCTCTTAGTTGACTGCGTGACCACCTTTACTATTACTGGAGACCCATCAATACCAAGACGATAATAACAAGCTTAAAAATATAATTTATTTCACAAAAATCGCTTTACACATATTTATCGCTTGCATCGATTATTTTAACTGTTATTACCACTTCCTGTGAGATACCCGGAACCGGTTGCAAGACTGTACCTATTGTCTCAAATATGGTCTGAGACTAGTTTCTTGCTTACTGTTCAACAGGTTTTCTGAAAAGCCGAAAATTGATGTGCATGCATGGATTTGATTCATTTTAGATTTTGGTCATTCTGGTGGGACATATAAAATGGGTTGTACCGGTAGTCTCTAATGTGATCTGAGTCTATTTTTTTTGTAAACCATTCACCAGGTTAATGAAAAAGCCGGGGTTTGATATTTCGCATCCATAGGTTTGGCTCCTATATGCAATTGATCACTTCCAGTAAGACACCCGGAACCGGCTCCGGAATACTACTGGTTGTCTAGAATATGGTCTGAAACCATTTTCTTGCTAACCGTTCATCAGGTTATCTAGAGAGCCACTTCCGGCGGGACATCCGGAACTGTTTCTAGAGCACTACCGGTAGTCTCTGCTGTAATCTTAGGCTATTTTCCTGCTTACTGTTCACCAGGTAATTGAAAAAAAAACCGCTATTTGATGTGACGCATGCATGGATTTTGTCAAGGGTTTGGGCACTTATATTTGACCACTTCCGGCGATTCATCCGGAGCCGGTTCCGGAACACTACCGGTAGTTTCTGCTGTGATTAAAGGCTATTTTCCTGCTTACCGTTCTTCAGGTTATCGAAAAAGCTGCTATTTAATGTGTCGTATGCATGGGTTTGTTTCCTATCTACATTTGACCACTTCCGGCGGGACATACGGAACCGCTTCCGGAATACTACTGGTTTTCCTAAATATAGTCTGATTTCATTTTATTGCTAACCGTTCACCAGGTTATCGAAAACGCTGCTATTTGATGTGTCGCATGCATGGGTTTGGGTCACTTTTATATCAGACCACTTTCGGCGGGACATCCGGAGCCGCTTCCGGAACACCACCGGTAGTCTCTGCTGTGATCCAAAGCTATTTTCCTGCTTACCGTTATTCAGGTTATCGTAAAAGCTGCTATTTAATGTGTCGCATGCATGGGTTTGGTTCCCATCTACATTTGACCACTTCCGGCAGGACACACGGAACCGGTTCTGGAATACTACTGGTTTTCCTAAATATAGTCTGATTCCATTTTATTGCTAACCGTTCATCAGGTTATCTATAGAGACGCTATTTGATGTGTCGCATGCATGGGTTTGGTTCAATTTTATATTTGGCCACCTCCGGCGGGGCACTCGGAACCGGTTCCGGAACACTACCGGTAGTCTCTGCTGGGTCCAAGGCTATTTTCCTGCTCACTGTTCATCAGATTATCGAAAAAGCCGCTATTTGATGTGTCGCATGCATGGATTCGGCTCACTTTTATATTTTTCCACTTCCGGCGGGACATCCGGAACCGATTCCGGAATACAACTGGTTCAGATATGGACTGAGAGTATTTTCCTGCTTACCGTTCGTCAGGTTATCGAAATAGCCGTGGTTTGATATGTCGCATGCATGGTTTTGTAGCATTTTCATATCTGGCCCCTCCCTGGGGTACCGATCCGGAACACCTAAATGGCCATAACTCCGGAACGGCTGGACCGATCCGAACCATTTTCAATAGGAAACAATGGGACCAGATTCCGCGTCGAATGAACCGTCGGTCAATAAAATCGGTTGAAGTTTACTGCCAAAAAAAGATGTGAGTTTATTTTGAACACACACATACTCACACACACATACTCACACACACACACACACATACACACACACACATACATACACACACACAGACATCACCTCAATTCGTCGAGCTGAGTTGATTGGTATATGTGACTCTACCCTCCGGGCCTTCTATCAAAAAGTCATTTTTGGAGTGAACATATAGCCTTTCCAGTACACTTAGTGTACGAGAAAGGCAAAAATAAAGAAATGCATACATTTTCGATTTTAAAATGACAATCAAACTTAATTTTCCATAAAACCTAATGCCTAGGCCTGGGGGTCTCCAATTTGCCATGTGTATAAGGCTTTCAATCGTCAATCTGCAGAAGGTGGGTTCGATTTCCGTTCCGGTCGGGAAATTTTTCCTGACTTCCCTGGGCATAGAATATCATTCAACTAATAAGTGTTGAAGTACTCAAAGAACACTAAGTTGAAGAGAGGCAGGTTATTGTACATATTAACCTTCTTCGGGCATTGGAAACAAGTTACGAATAATGCATTGGTGTCATTATGACCCAGAAATTCAAACTCTCATAATGACCAATGTGTTATGATATGTTGAAACAGTGGGTCCGGGAACATTGGCACCGGGAATCTGCAACACAGGGCACCATGTCGGACATGTGGGATAGTATTACATTTTGCCAGTAGTTGTGGAATATCCCGCGTTCTGGAATACTTAGAACGATACTGTCTTCGGCTAAGTTGCTCAGAAGACTAGAAGCTTTCGAATAGAAAACAATTTAGTTCGAGAATTACTCACTATGTGGCGCTAGTGCTCTTGGGAGCTTCCAGTTTAGTCTTAACGTCGTATATTTCACGTTCAGGACCAATTAGAAAGATACTGTCTCAGTCAAATTTGCTCATAGGACTGAAAACTTTCGCATAAATACAATCTAGTTTGAGAACCACTTACTACCTGTCGCTTGTATTGCTAAAAGCTTCCTGTTTATTCTTATCTTCGTGAATCTCGCGTTCTGGACCACTTAGAAGGATACGGCAAAGTTGAACATTAGATTAAAGGCTTTCACATGGAATAGAGAATAGTTTAGTTCGAGTATTACTCACTACGTGGCACTAGTAGTGCTTGTGGAAGCTTTTAGTTTAATCTAAACATTCTGGACCACATAGAGGTGGATGCTGTCTTTGGCAAAGTTACTCAGAAGACTTAAAGCTTTCACATGGAAAACGAACTGGATTCACTCCCTGCGTGGCGCTAGTGTAATGAACCACTTAGAAGGTTACTGTCTTTGATAAAGTTTCTCCAAAGACTAAGACTGTTCACATAGAAAACAATTTAGTTCATGCTACTCACTACGTGCGCTAGTGTTCTTGAGGCATCCAGTTTGGTCAAAACGTCGTATATCTCACGATCTGGACCACTTAGAAGGATAAGTTTTTGGCAAAGTTGCTCATGAGACTGAAAACTTTCGCATTGCAATCAATTTAGTTTGAGATTCTCTCACTACGTGGAATTTTTTGGTCTAGTATATTTCACGCACCCTCTGGACCGCTTTTTTTATCTGTAATAACGAGATTTTTAGCCCTAGGCTAGTTCATCTCGGGACCCTCGCTTTACTCCCCTTCCTTCTCAGAAAAAAAAAAGATTCAATTCAGTTCAAGAATCACTCACTAAGGGGCGATTTCTTCACCCTAGCTTAAGCGTAAAGCCAGGTTCAACTGTATGGGTAAGCCTGGCTTACCGGTTCAGCCGAGGTGAAGAAATCGGCCCTAAGTGATAATATTGTTCTTGGGGTCTATCAGTTTAGCCTAAACGTTGTAAATCTCGCATTGTGGACTACTCAGAGGAAATCCCACTTCAACAAAGTTGCTCGAAAGTATAATAGTTTTATTGTAGAAAGCGATTTAGTTCATCATTTATTCACTACTTGGCTCTAGTGCTGTAATGAGCTCTGATTCAGGGCGTCGCATATCTCACGATCTGGATTGTTAAGAATGACAACTGTTGTCATGTCAAGGATGTCAAGTTTGATCAAAGGTTAATATATCTCGCGTTCTGAAACACTTCGAAGGACACTCTTTTTGACAAAATGCTCAGAAGACTAAGAGCTTTTATCGGAAAAACAATTCAGTTTGAAATTTGCCCACTATGTGGCGCTAGTGATCTTAGCAGTGTCCAGTTTAGTCTGAGCATCATTTATTCCGTATTTTGAACCACTTGAAAAAATACCGCTTCAGCAAAGTAGATGCTGAGAAAATTCGAGATTCACTCACTATATTGGTTTCAGTTCTGTAATGAGCAACGAGTTTGGTCTAAGCGTCCTACATCTGACGTTCTGGGCCATATCAAAGAATTCAGGTTTCAGAACATTTGTTCAAAGGAGCAAAAACATTTGAATTTTAAAGAAAATTTTCAAGTAATCTCTTTAGAAACTCCTATTGAAATTTCGCAGATAATTGATAGAAAGTTTTCCCGCAGTTCTTTTGGGTTTTTCAACAATTACTTTGAAAATAATTTCGGCATTTCTATTGGCAATTGCTTTGGAAAACCATTCTACTTTTGATTTGGAAACTTATCATATTTATTTTTAATGTTTTGATTTTTTGTTGGCAATCCTTCAGAAAACTCTTTGGGAATTTTATTTTGATTTTTTTGATTGCTTCGACAATTTCTTCGCAAGTTTTCTTCGCAAATTCTTTGTTATTATTTCTGTATTTTTTTTTTCAATCCATGATTCCTTTGGGTATTTGTTCTGCAATTATAATGAAAATGCATTACTAAATTCCGTCGAGAATTTATTTGATAAATACTTTTAAAATTTCTCCTGCAATTTCTTATTGTTTTTTTCTGCAGTTCCGTCGGCAAATTTATTGTGAAAATATCTAGCACTTCCTTTGGTAAATTCTTCTTTGATTTCTTCAGAAATCACACAGTAAATTCCTTTGGAAATGATCGAGAAATTCCGTCAAGGTTTTTAGGAAACTTCATTTGAGATGCTTTCGGAAGTGCCTTCGACAACTTATTTGGTATTATTTTTGGAATTTTCTTCTGCAACGGAATTTACTTCAGGACTCTCTTGTGAAATTGTAGCGGCAACTCCTTTGAAAAGTCATTTGGTTATTCCTTTAGGGTGCCTTCAGCTATTTCAACATTCAAACGTATTTGAAAATTGCTTTCTGAAATATTCTGGCAATTTATTTGAGAATTTCTTGAGTTTTGATTAATTTCTTGGAAACACCATGATTTTTGGAAATTTTTTAGGTAATTCCTTTGAGATTTTTTCCGGCATTTTTTTTTTCAATTCGTAAGAGAGTATCTAACTGAAATTCCAAAGCAATAACAAACGGAATTCTGTAAGGATTTTCTAAAGGAGTTTCCAATACTGAAACAATACTGAAGAAATTTAAAAATACAAATTTGCAAAGAGCTGTTGAAAGAATTACTAAAGTATTTGTCAACCAAATTTCCAAAGGGATTGCGGATGAAATTTCCAAAGAAATTGATAAAGAAAATCCCGTGAGAGTTGTCTGATAAATTTGCACAGCGTCGTCAGCCAGAGACCGCAGACTGAATATAACTTTCACTAGAAAACGGATAACATGTAAGACTGTAAGACATCCAGTGGATCAATGAAGAATTTTCCATTTGATTGAATAATTTTCTATTTATGCAGAAGTTTCTGATTCATTTGTATTCCAGAAAAAGAAGGGATCTCACGATAACATAGAAACATCCCTTGCCTTGCTATTAGCTTGATTTGTTCTAATAATGTTTGGTACTATTTTGATTCGTTTGTATAGGAACCTCTCCTCCCAAAGAGGGGAGGGTCTCAAGCCATCATAAAACATTTCTTGCTCTCTTGAATCTCCACATCCCAAATTTGGTTCCGTTTGTTTGATTATATGAGCAGTTATTGCTTTCTAATATTTCCGTTGATTCTCAAGTTATGCACAGTCCTCACTTCGGAAGCACTGATGATGACAAAGACGCATTTTACGCGCAGCTCGAACGCGAGTACGACCGCTGCCCAAACCACGACGTCAAGATCATCATAGGGGATCTAAACGCTCAGGTAGGCCAGGAGGAGGAATTCAGACTGACGATTGGAAAGTTCAGCGCCCACCAGCTGACGAACGAAAATGGCCTACGCCTCATCGATTTCGCCGCCTCCAAGAACATGGCCATTCGTAGCACCTTCTTCCAGCACAGCCTCCCGTATCGTTACACCTGGAGATCACCACAACAAACGGAATCGCAAATCGACCACGTTCTGATTGATGGACGGCACTTCTCCGACATTACCGACGTCAGGACCTATCGTGGCGCTAATATCGACTCCGATCACTACCTGGTGATGGTTAAACTGCGCCCAAAACTCTCCGTTATTAACTACGTACATTACCGGCGGCCGCCTCGGTACGATCTAGAGCGACTGAAGCAACCGGATGTCGCCACCGCATACGCGCAGAATCTCGAGGCAGTGTTGCCGGACGAGGGTGTGCTCGACGTGGCCCCTCTAGAGGACTGCTGGAGTACAGTGAAAGCAGCCATCAACAACGCAGCCAAGAGCACTATCGGGTACGTAGAACGGAGTCGACGAAACGATTGGTTCGACGAGGAGTGCAGAGCGGTTCTGGAGGAGAAGGATGCAGCGCGGGCGGTAATGCTGCAGCATGGAACCCGACAGAATGTGGAGCGATACAGACAGAAGCGGAAACAGCAGACCCGTCTCTTCCGGGAGAAAAAGCGCCGCCTGGAAGAA
Organism: Aedes albopictus; assembly: GCF_035046485.1. NCBI lineage: Eukaryota > Metazoa > Arthropoda > Insecta > Diptera > Culicidae > Aedes > Aedes albopictus. The sequence goes on from NC_085136.1 coordinate 107,451,785, forward strand.
GCGGAGTGCGAGGAAATGGAACTGCTGTGCCGTTCACAGGAAACACGCAAGTTCTACCAGAAGCTCAACGCATCCCGCAAAGGCTACGTGCCGCAAGCTGAAATCTGCAGGGATAAGGAAGGGAGCCTCCTGACGGACAAACGTGAGGTGATCGAAAGGTGGAAGCAGCACTTCGACGAGCACCTGAATGGCGAAGAGAATGTAGGCACGGAGGACCAAGGCAGCGGAGGAAATGACTATGTTGGTGCAGCAGAGGACGGGAACGAACCAACTCCCACGCTGAGGGAAGTTAAGGATGCCATCCACCAGCTCAAAAACAACAAAGCGGCTGTCGCACAAATTCGTAGATGCTACAGTCCTAGACCGCTGTTATGAGGGTTGCCTCCTTCCCATCCGAACCAAAGCACAAAGATTTGGGACTAATCTCTGACTCTTAGACAAGATTGATGCAATCCTCCAATGGTCGAGAACTGTCCTGGCCACGTCCTTGCGACTGCTAAGGAAAGGGAAAGGATGGTTAGTTGGACACCTAAGAAAGATATAGACAACTCTACGATCTCTCCTTAGGCCTAGGTGTCACGGGAATTTGGGTGTTGTAAGTGGAAGGGTAGAGTCAAAAGGATACGTTTGGTAAACATTTAGGCACACCATTGTTAAACTGTTTCAAATCAGTTATCTGCCCAATTCATCATTCGCTCGCCACAGTTACATATTTTTACAGTATTATGTATTGTATGATAAATTTACCTGAATCCTTTTGAAATAAAATGGTCCTTAGCAGCTACATAGAAACACATATACTACACAAACACAAACAAGTACATCAAGCTTTGATCCTGGAATATTTATAAATAATATAAATATCAAGATCAAAATTTGATTCGGTAGGCGGTAGGGGAACGTTACATGAAGGCGGTCTAAAATTCAAGATGGCATCTGTTTAATGGAGTTTTAGTCCTTATAACAATTTGGGTATTTTTGGTATGTGGTTGATGTCCGGAATCCAAAAATGGCGAACAGAATATTCAAGATGGCGGTTTGAAATCCAAAATGGCTGCACCAAATTCAAGATGGCTGCTGTTTAATGGTGTTTCAGGCTCCAAAACCATGTCATATGCGCATATTTGGTATAGGGAAGAGGTCCGGAGTCCAAAAATAACGACCAGGATATCCAAGATGGCGGTCTAAATCCCAAAATTGCTGTTCCAAATTCAAGTTGGCGGCTGTTTAATGGAGTCTTAGGCCATAAAACAATGCAATGAGGGTATATTTGGTATGACGAATATTGATATCCGTAGTCCAGAAATAACGGCCATAATATGCAAGACGGCGGTAACTATCCAATATGATGGCTCAAAATTCAAGATGGAGGCTGTGTAATTCAATAATTCAAGTTGGCGGCACAAACATCAAGATGGCGGCTGTTTAATTACGTTTAAGGACCTAAAACCATGTAATATGGGAGTATATTTGGTATGGAGGAGATGTCCGGAGTCCAAAAATGGTGACCAAAATATCCAAGATTGCGGTATAGAATTCAAGATGGCGGCCCAAATTTCAAGATGGCGGTTGTTTAATGGAGTCTTAGGTTATAAAACAATGCAATATGGATATATTTGGCATGACGAAGATGTCCAGAGTGCAGAAATAACGACTAGAATATCCAAAATGGTGGTCTAAATCCAAGATGATGGCTCCTAGTTCAAGATGGCGGCTGTTTAATGGTGTTTTAGGCTTCAAATCCATGCAATGCGGGTAGGGGAAAGAGGGGCATAACGCCCAGGCTAAACACATGTGGTCATAGACCTCAAATGATGCATATTTTAAGGTCGTATACTGCCTTGGAGGGCAGTTAACTCCCTTACCTAAGACACTTCAAGTTTTGGCCCGCGTGCCCACAAAATTTCCCATTCTTCCGTTTTTTTTTCAAGGTCTTCATTTCAAAAACTACCTCGAGCTTTCTCCAAAAGTTATAATCTATTTTTTTAAAGAAAATGATTCACTTTTACATTAAGAATCTGAAATTAAAAAAAAATAAATTAAAAACTATTTCAAAATTTTCTCGAAAGCTATCTAAAGATGTTTCTGTAAAAATATTACAAAAGATTATCAAGGAATTTCACAAGATTTCTACACATTCCCATAGTTAATCATTCGCGACATTTCTTTTCCAGAAATTGCTGCAGGATTTTTCTAAGAGAGTCTTAGAAGATCTTCCAAAGATTCCTTCGGAAATGTTTCTACAGATTCTTTCAGAGATTCTTATAAGGATTCTTACGAAAAGGCCGGAAGATATTCTTGCAAAGAGTCCGGCAGAAATTCACACAGAAATTTCATCATAAATTTCGCCTGGTATTCCTCTAAGTATTTTCTTAGAAGCTCCTCCAGGATTCCCTCCAAGCGTACCTCTAGCAATTTCTCAATGGATTCCTCCATGAATTCGTTAAAAAAATGTTTAGGATTTTTATTAGATGATTTCTCTAAGATTTTGTTTCCAAAATACTTCAAAAGTTGATCCAGCGGAGCAGTTCCTTCGGGAATTGCTAAAGCGGTTCTTTCAAAGATTCCTCCAGCAGTTTATCCATGAGAGGAATGCACCAGTGAAGGGGCACTGAAATCACGTCACGAAACCTCGACTCACTGCCAAAGCAATGACCTTTTCATGTAATTTGCTACAAAATATGGAATTTAATCAGCCAAGATAGTTAAAGGCATCAACCAAAAATATCTACAGCTTTTGTATTACAATTCTCGATGAGGAAGTCAACAAAAACTATTTCTTGATACAGGCTGAAAACCCCTGCATTAAAAGTCATCATAAAACACACTGCAAGTTATAAACTGATTAAATAGTTAAAAATAAATAATAATAATGTACATAAAATCGAGATGAAATGTGCATAGAATCGAGGGTCTATTTAGTTGAGGGTCGGTGGCGCTATCTGTTCGTGATCCATTCCAAAACAATGTAATAATCTTTTAGAGTAGCAAGTATCAAAAAGTATGGCTTTCCGATTTCAAAACGTCGTATCCCAAAAACTAAAAAAAAACATACATATCTGATCCGTTTTTTTTTTTTTTGAGATTTACGTTACCTTTTCTGAATTTTCAGGTAAAAATATAAAAACAGGTTATCCCTTTGATCCCGAGAACATTAAAACAGGAAAAAATGTGTTTTTACATATTTGTTGCACCCTAACACAATTTGATCCACTAAATGTATTTTTCCGAGAAGCTCAAAATTAGTATTTTTGAAACAAAAAAAAGAAAACAACGTCGGCCTGCTGATTCAAAAGTTATGATATGTATTGGCAAACATGTTGTCTGGAAAAACTTTGGCAATAAATTCAGTGGAAATATCTTCATCCTTCCTCTAGCTGTGTATGGAAACCGATTTTGGAATTATTCTAATAAAAAAAATAAAAAAAATACATAAAAAGTAGTAATGCATCCATTTTTTTATTTGTTGGACAGATAATGCCACCGAAAATCAGTTAAATAGAATCTTAAAAATAACAGTGACATTGAACCAATATGATTCTGCCTAAGAATATTGTGATAGAGTTAAAAATGGCATTGATGTTTTTATTTTATTTTTTTTCTTTGAAGAAAATCTTGCAAAATTCCTAAGCCTAGAACAATTTACATTTTTTGACGATTATTTTGGTAGCTGAACATGAGATCAAATGGAATTCATGTATTTCTGACCGATTTTTTTTCGGCAGTAGTCCAAAATTATTTGAACAATTTCTGAAGTCTTATTTAAAGTATTGTTTGAGAAATCATTGAAAGATCTTTAAATTGTCTTTTGAACGTCATTTCGGCAGAATGTTCCCTGGAAATAGCAGCAGAAATTCTAGAGATTCTAAAGACATTTGTATTAAGGCCACTTCTGTAAAAATATTGAATTTGAAAAGACATATGGTTTGCGAAAGTTTCTAGAATTTCCATCCATAAAAATCTTTGACAAAGTTTTAGGATATATCCTAGGATATATTTATCCCTGAAAAGAAAAGTTTTAGCTTTCTGACACATACTACCGTGACTTAACAACGTTTTGACGTCTTTTTGGTCAGATCTTTCACTATAACTCGTAAATTCGACCGTAAACCCTCAAATATTTCTACATATTCGGATTCCTTGTAAAATTTCCAATAAATTTAATCTGTTGAACAGTATTTTTCATTGGAAAAGCATGTTAAAAATAGGAATGAGTAGCGTGACGTTACAACGTTGTAATGTCACGCTACTGATTCCCATTTTTAACATACTTTTCCAATGACAACTAACTATTCAACAGATTAAATTTATTGGAAATTTTACAAGGAATTCGAATATAAAATATTTGAGGGGTTACGGTCGAATTTACGAGTTATAGTGAAAGATCTCACCAAAAAGACGTCAAAACGTTGTAAAGTCACGGTAGATGTGTCTACTATATCATTTGGCGGATTGTTAATTATAAAGATTCAACCGACAACATGTCGGAAGCAGTTTCAAGAAATATTGCATCAATTTTGGATGAGTATCCTGCCGCATATCTTATATTTTTGGTGGAAATCTATTTGTCATTGTTGCAAAACTAGATCGTTTTAGAAGAACTATAAAAAACAAAATCTGAAATAAAAAATATGTCAGAGTATACAGAGAACATAATAAAAAAAGAAAAAAAAATATAATCTTTCGAAACAATCACTAAAGCATCTTTTCAAAAAATACAGACCTAAAAAATTAAAATTTTTCACGGTGATTTCAAAAAATTCCAACATTTCCAAGTTGTAGGGAATCGCGCCGCTTGGGCGGTGGCTTCTATTTTCGTCTGTTTTCCGCTATAACTCAGTCAAATTTCAACCAATTGACACAATTTTCGGAATGCGGTGAGATAGGTATAGTATCTACCCGTGTACAACATTTCAAGTCAATTGGTTCAAAATTGACTGAAGCCACCGCCCAAGTGGTGCGATACCCTACCTGATAAAATATTGAAACAAAAAATTTTCCCTCTTCACATTCCTAAAGACCATGCATTTCATCATAAATGCGTACCTGAACTTCGATTTTATTCATGTGCCAATTTCTCTGAAAGTTCCGTGGTAATATCTTCACAAATGTCTTTGGAAATTTCAAGGGTAGTTGGGATTTTTTCAATCACTGCCATTCGTCATTTTTTTATGAATCTTTTGACAATTCCTTTGAAAATTCCTCCAGTCGCAATGTTTTTTTTTTTTTTTTGAGAATTCGATAAACAATATCTTGGAATCTTTCCTGGCTATTCATTTGCACATTTATTCGATTATTGCTTTGGGTAATTCCTTTGTAAATTCCTAAGCAATTCCATGGAAAATCTTTTAGATGTTTGTTCGTCATATTCCTCGATAATTATTTCAGAAATTGCTTTACGTATAGTTATGAAAAAAATCATGGAAGTTTCTACGGTAGCTCCTTTCAAATGCTTTTTAACTCGTTTTCTGGGAATTGGTATGATCAAATCCTTTGGAGTTCTTGCGCAAATCTTTTGGGAATCCCTTTGTAAATTCCAATAGAAATTTCTTTGGAAATTGCTTTGCAAATGCATTTGAGAACATCCAAGGCAATTACTTTGGATTTGTTTTTCAAGTTTTTTTTTGGAAATTCATTTAAAAATAGACTTTTTAAGAATGTAAATTATTTCTGCGATATTTTTGCAAATTCATTCTGCAATTTCAATTAGAAATTTCTGAAATTATAAATAAATTGGTTGAGAAATGTCCAAAGGAACGGCCTAATGAATTCACAAGAAAAGCACCAAAACAATCTCCAAGAAATATTCTGAATGAATTGAGGAAGAAACTCGCAAAACAATTGCCTGTGGAATTTCCAAATCAATGACCCAAGGCATTTTAAGCAAAATTTCCAAAAAGAACATCCAATTTAAAAAAAAGAAAAAGAACCACAGATGAATTACAAAAAAAAATCTAAGAAAAATCGAAACAATCCTTTAAAAAAATGCAGAAGGAATTTCCAACGAAATTTTCGAAGAAATTCCCATACAAAATGCTTCCTAAAGGATTTGTTGATGGATGGAAATTAACCTTCGTCGTGCATTAGGGTCATTATGACCCAAAACGTGATTTCAAGCATTAATATCTCTTTTGTTTATTAACTTATCGTCATGAAACTTTTTGCAGAAACAAGAATTTAGAAAAAAAATTCTTAAGGTGAAACCATAATGGCACCACATAAAAAGTTACGAATAATGCATTGGGGTCATTATGACCCAGAAATTCAAACTCTTATAGAATGAAGATTTTTTTACCAATTCAAATGACCAATGTCTTATTTGATAGATAATTTCGTCAAGAATGTGTTGATATGTTGAAACAGTGGCCACCGGGAATCTGCTACACCATGCCGGGCACCATGTCGGGCATGTAGGATAGTATTACATTTTGCCAGTAGATGTGGAATATCTCGCGTTCTGGACCACTTAGAACGATACTGTCTTCGGCAAAGTTGCTCAGAAGACTAAGAGCTTTCACAAAGGAAGCAATTTAGTTCACTCACTGCGATGCGCTAGTGTTCTTAGGAGCTTACTGTTCAGTCTAAACATTGTATATCTCGCGTTCTGGGCCACTTAGAAGGAGACTGTCTTCGGCAATGTTGCTCAGAAGACTAAAATCTTCCACATAGGAAGCAATTTAGTTCGAGAATCGCTCACTGCGTGGCGCTAGTGTTCTTGTTAGGCGTGACCGACGTTGGAGAGCTGCAGCTGCAAATCGAGTATTCTTGTGTGGTGTGTGATGCACGTGCAGAGTACCATGCCTCAATCTGCTAACGGACAGTGCGCAATACCTTCTAAGTAACGCCTAACACCCAACTGTCAGTGCGAGGCCAACCAGCGAAAGTGGAGGTAGGTCGGCCACACTCTACGTAGGAGCGGAAACGAAATCTTCAAGCAAGCGTTAGATTGGAACCCAGCAGGACATCCCAGCAGAGGCAGACCCAGAGGCACATGGCGGCGCAGCCTCGACAAAGGAAAACATTTGCACTACTTTCTAGCACTTTCGATGCTTCAGAAATTCCCGTGGCCCGTGACGTCATATTGGGAACCACTATATACAGGGGGAGCCAAAAAAGTTCAACATGCTATAACTTTCCATAGAGTGCATCAAAAAATCCCTTTATATTCCAGCAAGTTGATCCAAAGGCGTTAAATCCGAAAAACATTGTCATTTGGTCGTCACACTTGAGGTGGCCCGTGACCATATATTGGAAATCACTGATTTTTACAACATATCGATATTAGAGATACTAATCCTTGAGATGATCAAGCCGTAAAACTTTTGCACTTCTTCTTAGCACGTTCCGTACTTGACAAATTCTTCTGGCCCGTGACTCCACATTGGGAATCACTGATCTTTGCAATACAACTACATTGTGATAATAGTACTCCCTGAAGTGCAGAATCCGAAAAACCTTTTTATTTCATCCTCTCATCTTCGGTTCTTGACAACTTCACTTTGCCCATGACAATAGGTTGGGAACCACTGAACTTGGCAAAACTGCTAAATTATTGATTGTCACTCAATAACTTGTAATCTTTTAACTGATTAGAAACTTCGTTACTTTGATCTTCACAAACTAATTCGGAAACTGACAAAAATTCGTTCCCCCAATACACGCACTAATTCCCAAATGAGCGCTCCCACCCAGCTTACGCTCCCCTCGTTTCGAGCGTAAATTGGGGATTTAGTGTAACAAGAAAAACATTTTCACAAAGAATGTCATACAGAGCAAAGTTTCATTTGAATTGAAAAAGGTCGCGTCTACGCGATTCGTGCGTCATTAGAAGAGACTTTTTTTACTGGAAGTGCATATGAATTGTACATGTTATTTGAAAAAAACAACAAATAAAGAGTGGGGATTTTATGGTTTTGAGCGAAAAGGAACACGCTGTATTGGAATCATCACTCGCAAGGGTTTCCTCAGCTCTTTATAATAATAATAATAATAATAATAATAAACATTTTAAACGCCTTATCAGAAGTATTCAGCTGACCATCGACATCCCGTTTCAAAGTAGTTTTGTTTTGTTTGCCGGCTTCTGTACATTGCTACTGCATCGTCATATGTTTTCAAATTCTACTCGAGATAAGATTATTAACCAGGATTTTTCCATACAAACAGTGGGTTCAGTTAAAAAAATGTAAGCTTACATTGACTTGATACTAGTGAAGCATTGAAATTAAATTTCGATTTAGAATGAAAGTTTTTATTTTTATTTTTTTGCAATTTTCTCTTACTATTTACAAAATAAACAATAAATAACTATATGAAAGGAGTGACAAAAAGATGATTTTTTTTTGTACATATCTTCGACGTGGCTTTTCAAGCTGGATCAATATGAAAAGTGCTGAAAAAAAAACAAGTTTTTTTAACGAGTCACATAAATAAATTATGCAATGATTCTTCATTATAGAACTCATTTGGATTGCAAAATGTTCATAATACAAGCCAACAGGAATTTCAAATTGAATATTATGCAACTATTTATCATTAAAATTACATTCAATCTGCGTTTTGATCCAGTGATCCAGTGAACTGAAATAAGACATTTTAAATTAAATTATGAAACTAAATTACTAGATTTTTTTTTAAATCATATAATTATTTACAAATTATTAAGAAGAAAATATTCATAGCATAATATGATTATGCGGAGGCTCAGCTTTGAAAGTTTTTTAAAATCAATTTATGCCACAGAAGATTTTTTTCATGACCAAGTGGCCAAGTGCAGTGTTCATCAATCATTCAAACAATGTAACATTTCATTTCGCTTAGGTTTGACATTTTTTATTCGAATTGCTCCCATTGTGGGGTCACAACTGTTTTTTTTTATTCTTAATCACTTAACCTAATTTACAGCTCTTTTGTCCACTAGGGTACTACGTGAGCGATTCCAATTGGACACTGCACTTCCACTTTGTACAGCGCCTAAATGTATTCTATTCTATTCTACTTTATTGAACTGGTTGCCTTTGTGCTTCTTTCACTCTTCTACCCTGTCCATGGTAGACTGATGAGCACGATGATGCTGATGCGTGGCTGCTGTTCTTTTTCCAGTCCGATTGGGGGTCCATTATGAGTTGCGGTTCGCCGATATCCAAATTCTGGGTCCGTTGGAGCTATATGCTCCGAAGAGGGTCAGGTGCCAGCTGCTCTCGGGGGGAAGAGCAACTGACGAAAAATTGCAAGTGCCGGGGCTGGGTTCGAACCCATGACCATCCGCTTATGAAACGAACGTGTGGACCACTGCGCCACGGGCCCCGACAGGGTCACAACTGTTATCGCATTGAATCGCACAGATTAATTTTGCAATAGCCGCATTAGCATTAGCCTCAAAGAAACGTGCTTAGGGTGAAACACTCTTGCAAAAGAAAGTGAAATCTAAAAAATGAGTTTGAACTTTTTTTTTTTATTAAATGAACCATTCTTGCAGATGCAGCTGGATGATGAATACACTCAACGCGATGCAAGACGGGGTGTTTGAAGCGTGACAAGTTTGTTTTCCCATAGTAGTAGATTCTATACCAAAGACTGTATTTATAGCTATGGAACAGATAAACATACAAAACATCTAGCACGATTTCCTTTCACCATTTTCAACATTTTTGGAAAACTATGTGGCACAAAACACGATTTCACAAGACATCGCTAAAATAAGGCACTAGTGATAAACGTCAAATGGAAAGAAAGACGATTGAAATGTGGAAGTATATGGACTAAAAACCTGATTTCCGAAAAATCTTCGACAGCGTGGTTGATGGAAGTCTTACCTGTGCTTATTTATAAACTTACCTTACCGGTCAGGCTAAGGCCTGAGGGGCCTCTGCTGTGCATATTAGCGTCTCCATTCTACTTGGTCCATGGCTTTGTGTCTCCAGTTCCGCACTCTGCGAAGGGTCCGCAGTCGGGTTGCTATCCGACATCCTGATGACGTGACCCGCCCACCGTGGGCTCCCGATTTTCGCGGCATGGACGATGGTTGGTTCTCTCAGCAGCTGATGCAGCTCGTGGTTCATTCGACTTCTATCTGCACTCCGCCGTAGATGGTAAGCAACACCTTCCGTTCGGAAACTGCAAGGGCACAAAGAGTCCATGTTTCGTGCCCACAGGGGACAACTGGTCTAATCAGCGCTTTGTGGATAGTTAACTTCGTGTTACGGCGAACTTTGTTCGATCATAGAGTTCTGCGGAGTCCAAGGTAAGCTCGATTTCCTGCCACAATGCGTCTCTGAATTTCTCTGCAGCTGTCGTTGTCGGCGGTCACCAGTGAGCCCAAGTATATGAATTCTTCAACCGCCTCGATTTCATCACCGTCGATATAAATTCGAAGCGACGGGCGCAGTAAATCCTCTCTAGAACACTTTGCCATCATATACTTCGTCTTCGATACATTAATGACTAATCCGAATCGCCAAAAAGAACAGTGGGTTCAGTAAAAGTATATCTTGAGTTGATATTAGTGAAGTTTTGAAATTAAATTATGTTCTTAATTTTTAGAACAAGATGCGGTTTCACGATACATCGTGTACAGAAGGCGCTAGTGATAAACTTCAAAACGAAAGAAAGCTACATGAACTTCAAACAATCATCGAAAGCGTGGTCGATGGAAGTCTCACCAGTGTATACTATAATGTTAAACGATTTTTAGAGCGAATATTAAGGACTGTATCGGAAATTAACTATAAACGTTCATAACTGCCTAAAAAATAATCTATTCGAAATAAACATAACTTTATTTTTGGAGATTTTATTCAGATTATTATTTTATGTTATGTACTCATTGAGCCATATTTTCAATAATTCTAAACATTTTCCAAATTTCTTCAAGCTGTTCTAAACTTAAACATATTGTGAAGATTTCATAGAAGAACCGGAATAAAACGACCAACCGTGCTTCGAGATAGAGCATTTTGAAACAGTCCTTTAGTTATGAATCTCTGTGGTTCGTGCTTTTGTTGACAGAAACTTCCTTCAAATATAATCGAGCAATCCTGTATTAACATATAACTGTTTCCAAATTGATGTGTTCTACTCGGTAAAACATCTGTTTCGTATTTCCGAGATATATTGCCAAAGAAACTACTGGTCAAACTTCAATCGATGCTTATTACTGAATGTTTAAACTCACTTCAGCTATTCAAGATTTTTTTTTCTGATAGATAAGACTTGCCTCGCTTGGACATGGAAAATAACAAAGTAACAAAATGAACATGAATTTAATTAACCTTACAATTTGCAGTTGTGTTTCATGATTGACCAGAACAATAGAAAATGTACAAGAAATCAACAAACGGAGCAAGGAAATTCATCACCATTCACAATGGATACCTTCCAGAATTCTCAGCCTAACCAAATAAATAAACTTTGCATTTCTACTATTACCATAATTATCAAATTGTTGATCAAATAATCTAGAACGTACGTTGAATGTAAAAACAATAGCATAGAACGAGCTCACCTATTGATATGCATCCATCCAATGCTCCGTCGCTGTTCGAATGCAATACTAAGACATGCTGTCCATTTGCATAACTACCACAACCCGAAGAATGCAGTAAACAAAGCGAACAAAGAAAAAAACCAACGCAATGGTATGCTTTCTATCTGACAAGCAGTATCACACTCGGAAGTCAACACTGTTTACAAATAAAAAAAATCACATAAAATTTTCTACAATCAAAAAGCGGAATCAATCCACATTTTCATGAGAATGAATTTGCTAAAATACCGCACCACCCTAATGCTACTCAGAGGTTCCGAATCACCGCAAATGTATAAAAAGCGGTCGGGAAAACTCCTCAAACATCAAACATCAGTTCTACCAGTGGAAGTGAAGTCGGTCGAAAATTCGTTCAGGATGGAAGTGAAGTTGGCTATGTAAGTATAACTGTGGCAAATATTATTGTTTTTTTTTATATTGATTCCGAAATACCTCTTGCAGACTAATTGTGATGATTTCACTGAACGGCATAAAACCGTTTACTGTACAAAATGGTTCATACTGGGATGATTCAATTGAAATATATGACTTTAACTGGCCTGCTGATGCAGCCTTGATGGGAAACATCCCAAAACATAATACAATTTATATTTTTTTCAATACAATAGTGGACATACTGCCATATAATTTCACGGAGCCATTTGAGAAGTGCAAGAGAATTGAATTTGTACGTGGATCTGTTAAATCAATCCACATTAATCCCAAGTTAGATGACATTCATTTATACAACACATCCACTGTAAATGTGATTATTAAACCTGATGTGTTCTACAAACTGGGTCATTTCACGTGTACGAAGTCAAAATTGACACAAATCCCAGAGAACATGAATCGGTTAAAACATTTGAAAATTTTAGATCTTGATGGCAACTTGATAGAAACAGTTCAAATGGACCAGTTAAATGGGTTGGACAATTTGGAAGAACTATGGCTTTCGTCTAATAAAATAAAACACATTTACAGTGACGGTCCGGTGAGTCTGCCATCACTCGCTGTAATGTATCTTCACAAAAATCGACTTCAACATTTTGACGTATGTAACTGGAACATGTCTACTCTTGCCCGCCTTGATCTCAGTGGAAACAATTTGACACATTTCGCAATTCATCAATTTCCTGCGCTACGAGTATTAGTAATTGATGACAACCCATTGAACTGTGCTTGGACAGATAGTTTAAAGAATACGTCAATATGGCTCTATTCCAATACACCTTGTGACGAAAAAAGCGTGGGTGCCTTTGAATCGGATTGTCCACCAACTAATCATCAATTGAAGCAGCAGATTTCTAGTGTCGACACCAAGTTAAGCCAAGTTTCCGACAGAATGCAAAAAATTGAAGATCTGATAAATCTGAATAACAACCAACAAGTTTGCGATTTAAGTAACAGAATAGAAAAAATTGAAGACCTGCTGCAAAATCTTACCGCAAAAATTATTGAACGGCAAAATGTCTCAAATAATGACATCATTGAGGCAATGTATCGAATTGAAATGGAGAGAGCTTCCAATCACACGAAGAAAATTCCATAACTTCCGAAAGAATAATGTTCATATTAATTGAATAATATTGACCTAAGTATAAAAAAGTTTTATGTATCGAGTTTAGTTCATTATTAAATAAACGTCATACAAAAAAAGCTTTCCACAGTGCTTTTAGTTTGCCTGGTGAAAAATATCACTTCATTTCCCGTTCTTTTCTTGTGCTACATATGATGGAAAATTCGTCGATGAAACAGTTTGCAATGTACTCTCAATCGACACTTTCTGTGGTGTTTTTATCTCTTCCTTAACTCTAGTGGAGACTGTAATCCACTTGTGAACATCGTTGCCTCAAAAGAAAACGCCAATTGACAAATTTTGTCTCTAATTCGGAGTATTCGGAGTTGGCAGCACCCTCTTAAATTCCAATTTTGGGTGGAGTTCTGTCTGGATCAGGGATGCCAGATGATTTTTCCAAAAATCTGTATCAGGATTTTAGAAAATCTGTATTTGTCTGTATTTTGAAACTGTGGCTGAAAGCCAAAAACAAAAAGTTTCCGTAAATCCAGTCAGATCCCGTAAGAAATCTGTATGTTGCACATGTAAATTTTTGTGTCCCGAATTTTGCACGAACATTTCTCTTTGCAGTAAGTTTTCACTAAATGGTGTAAATAGCAGAACGTTATGATTTTGCATAGATGATTGATTGATTTGTCTTTATTAAAGAGACTTTCAGCCCTTGGCTTTTGCATAGTAAAATATATATGTATGTATATTCTTAATAATTCTAAACTTTTACGTCGCCCAATTTTTGTGAAAATTTCTTCAGGGATTCTTCCAGGAATTTTCCCTGGGAGTTTCTCAAAAAATATCCTGAAACTAGTTCACGAGTTTCCGCAGAAATTCCTTCCAAAAATCCTCATGGGATTCTTTAAAGGATTAAAGAGAAAATTCCTTCAGGGATTGCTACATAAGTTATGCTTGTATTTCTTGATATATTTTTTTTTCAATATTTTTTGAGAAATGCCTCAAATTTTTTTTTTCAGGAGTTTTTCTATAGCATTTCTCCGAAAATTTATCAATGAATTTCTCCAGGGGTTTCTCCATGAATATCTTCTCACGTATCTTGAAAAGATGCAATTTTTATTTTCATTTTATTAGATATTTTTCTTTAACAAACATTCAGAGATTCTATCAGAAATTCAGAAACTTCCAGTTTGTATGAAGAACTGTACAAGAAAATACACAAAAAAAAAAAAGATTGTAAAAAATAAACTTCAAGAACCATTCCATAAATTATTGCTTAAATTTCTACCTAAAGTATTACTACATTTTTTCAGGGTTTTTTTTGGAAATTCCTCTAGAAATTCTCAAATGATTTTTCTGGAAAGTTCCTACTGGAGTTTATTCAATAGTTCCTTGAGGTATTCCTAGAGGCATTGCTTTGGATTTGTTCAGACCTTTCTTCAGGATTTTTTTTTCTATTTTTTCCAAATGATTATCTCAGCAATTGCTGCAGAACTTCAACTAATAAGCACTTTTACAAGATTTTTTCTAGAAATGTTTCAAGAATATTTGCAGAGGGTTCTCCATTTTTTTTTTAATTTCTTTATTGGTTCTCTAAAGAATTCTTCCAAGAAATCTCTTCATAAACTGCACGAGATTTTTTTATCGATGAATCTTTCAGTGGTACCTCCAGCAGTTCTTCCAAGGATCCCTTCAGAAAATCCTCCAGGGAATCTATAGAAATTCAATGACGTATTTCTTAAAAAATCCACAAGTACTTTTGTCTGCAATGTCTGCATTTTTTAAGAGATTTTTCCAGAAATTCCTCAACAGATTTTCCAGGAATCACTGCAGAAATTTCTCAAGAATTCTTTCATTGATAGAGTTACTCTAGAAGTTTATCAAGATTTTTTTTTTCAAAAAAAAAGCATGAAGGATTTTCTGCAGGAATCACTGAACGAATGTCTCAAAAAAAATCTTGGAGAACCCTGGGAAGAGTTTCCGAACAAATCCTTTTAGGATTTGTAAATAATTTACTTGAAGAATGCCAGAATTTTTATTTTTTTAGGAAAACTCTACGAAGTAACTTCTCAATTTTGAAATTTTGAAGAAATCTCTGGAGATAAATATATCTTCACATTCGAATTTCTGAAGAAATCTAAGCAGGAAATTCTGAAAGAAAGAGTTGAAGGAAGTAAAGTTAGTTGTAAGTAAAAAGAAAGTCAGGTTAAGGCAAAACTGGACGCATTTCCTTATTTTTTTGGTTTTTGATTTTTTATTGTATAACGAAGTAAAATGTTCCAAATTGGTTTTCATTTGCAGTTAGAGGAAGGATCGAGCTAGCTCCTGGATTTTTTTCAGGTATAAAACTTTTACCAATTTTTCAAAAAACATATTTTTTTGAAATTTCATTCAAAAATGGTTTCCTTAAAACTGAGAAATATTTTCCACCTGAAAAAAAATCAGGAGATACCTTGGCCCTTCCTCTAACTGTGTACGAAAACCGATTTAGAGAATATTGCTTCGTTATTTAATAAAAAATCAAAAACCAAAAAGTAAGGAAACACTTCCAGTTTCGCCTTCAGTACTGTTCTTTATAATTCCTATAAGAACTTGCATCCTTTGACAGATACGTATTTTGACCTCAACTGTAAGGTCGTCTTCGGTATCTCGTACTTGACTCGACTCTAATCAAGTCCAGTCGAGTCAAGTACGAGACACTGAAGACGACCTTACAGTTGAGGTTGAAATACGTATCTGTCAAGGGATGCAAATTCTTAGTGGAATTGAAAGGAACAGTACTTAACCTGAATTTCTTTTTCACCATCCTAGAAGAAGTTTCTTAAGAACTTCCTGGGAAATAACTGGAGAAACATTTCGGGAAATTCTTGGTGGAACGCATTACAAAACATTTGCAAAGATCCCAGAAATAATTTTTTCAGATATTTCTTAAGGAATTTCTGTAGAAATTCTTTGGAAATATTTCTGAATGAATTTCTCTAAGAATCCGAGATATTAATGGAGTTATCCATCGACAAGAATTTTTCGATAATTTTTTTAACAAATCTCCAAAAGTGTGTGTAAAGTTTTTCATGCTGAATGATAAGAAATCTATTCAAAAGAATTCCTGGAAAAATTAATCAAGTAATATCTTAAGAATGCGCTCTAGAAATTTCTCAAAAAATCTCTGCAAGAATTTCTTTAAAAAAAACTCTTCCCATTACTGGTGTTCCATATACTAGGCGCCTCTCCGCCTTTTACCGAAATTAGAAAAAAAAAACCTCCTGTGCTGCCTTTTCTGTGCATCCTCTCGAAGGATGGCTTGCCAGTCTTGACAAAAA
This sequence comes from Aedes albopictus, assembly GCF_035046485.1. Taxonomy (NCBI): domain Eukaryota; kingdom Metazoa; phylum Arthropoda; class Insecta; order Diptera; family Culicidae; genus Aedes; species Aedes albopictus. The sequence continues at coordinate 107,468,157 of NC_085136.1, forward strand.
TAAAAATACTGCTATTTTATCTTGGACAAGATAAAATAGCAGTATTTTTATTTTTGTCAAGACTGGCAAGCCATCCTTCGAGAGTAAAATTCGACAGTCGAAAATAGTTTTCTGTGCATCAACAAGCTAAGATGGCCAAAATTGCTAGGGCGTAATATTTACACCCAAATGACCTGAGTTCAATTCGTGTTCGCAATTGTTTTCCTTTCATCTGCAAGGTAACGTTGAGAATGTTCAAAAATTTCCATCACATATGACGTGCTCCTTTTGCTACATTCGATGCATCATATTTTTGCAAATTGTTTTCGTGCTCTGTGATTTCAAAAAGATTAAAAATGGATCTTTAACACAATTTTATAGTTAGTAACTCAGTTGTTTGAAAGGGTGTGTACTGGTCATTGCTTCTCAGGTTCGATTCAATATTATTATTTGAAAAAACTGTCATTACTTTCAATTTTCAACGAAAACATTATTCATATGTTTTCTCATTATTTTCATTCTACATATAAGAATGAAAAGCAAAATCAGGTCTTTTGCTTAGCAAAGTTTCCAACTTTTATTTCATTTTTCATGTTCAGTACTTCAAGCTTAAATTATCCTTACAACTTAATATTTCACTGGAAATTCGCGACTCTTGCAAATTGTGAAGCAAACGGCAATACACATAAAAAATCAGCAAAGATATAGTTTATTCGATTTTTTTCATATAACAACATAATATTTGAAAACATGCTGTAAAAACTGTGAAGAATTAGCCTAAGTTAAAATACACGAATAAAAAGAAATTAAAAAAAAACTTGCTGAAAAACTTAAATTGGGACGAGGCCTGGAAAGTTATATTTTACGAGATTAAGATTTCAACGTGATAAAAACGTAAAGAAGCCCGCCCTTAACGTATGCTTATTACATATCTAGGATGTTTTATGTTTCGTAATATTGTTTTTATTAAATTCAATTCGAAAGAAAAATTTTTGGAATGTTTGAAAATTGAGGTCAAATGTGAAAAATATGGATAATTAAATGGATTTGTACTCTCAATAATTTTTATATTACTTTATTTTCCACCTTGCGTGAATGTATGAGGAAAAAAAAATATGTGGAGGAAAAATCTGTATCATCATCATGAAATCTGTATTTTTTCTGTACTCTGTATCCTGTCTGTATCAACCTCTAAAAATCTGTATAATACAGAAAAATCTGTATATCTGGCATCTCTGGTCTGGATGCAAATCCATGGAGCAATATCTGGTAGAATTCCTCGAAAAATTTCATGAGAAACTTTTGGAGGAACTCTAGAAGTAATGTCCACTAAAGCTTCCTTTAGAAATTTTTGAAGAAATTGTGGACAAAAAAATGGTGAGAATTTTAAGAGAAATCCATCTGGGGGATCCCTGAAGGATTTTTTGAAGAAATTCTTGGAAGAACTCATAAACTACAGAAGAATTTCATGAAAAATGCCAAAGTATGGATTCTGGGAAAATTTCTGCTGGAATTCCTGCGAGATTCTTTGGAGAAGTTCTGAAAAAATCTTATTTTAGAACATTTTATGAAAAATTTAAAAATAAATAAATTTAAAATAAAATAAAAATTTAAAATGAAGAACGGCCTGAACGAACCCTTAGCAATTTTTGCAGGAACCTCTGAAGAAACCTTCGCAGGAACTTCTAGAAGGAACTGTTAAGAATTTTCTGATGGTATTTGTGGATAAGCACCTAAAAGAGAATTCCTAAATATATCGCATTATTCCTAAAGGAACGTCCAACAATAATTTCTGAAAGAGTTCATGACAAAAGGGGATTACTTAAGGAAATCCCTGAAGGAGTATCTGCTAAAATCTCTTCAAAAATTTCAAAATCTCAGTAAAAAAAACCCTGCTGAATCGCATTTGACAAAACCTTCGAAAGAATTCCAGGAGAAATTCCTTGACTTTCTTGAACAATTTCTTGAAGAATTTCTGAAGAAATCTTATTTCCGTCAGGATACTGTTTGTGGAGAAATTTATTCACAAATACTTAAGAAATACATGCACGAGCTTCTGTAGCAAACCTTAAGGAAATATCCCAAATAATGAAATTTGTGAGGGTGTTCCTGAAAAAAAAGCGGCTTAAAAATATTTCTTATGAAAAAATTCTCGAAGAAACCCAAGACTTCTGAAATAATTACATGGTTTCTTTTTTAAATTTCTCCGCAGAACTTTTCCAAGGTTTCTTTCAGAAATTCCTCCCGCGATTGCTTCAGAATTTCTTCGAGCGATTGTTGAAAAATATCCCCAGAACTTCCATAGGACATTCCCTCAAGAATATCTTTTTGAATTTCTCCAGGAAGTCTTTTAGGCAGATTTCCACAGATTCCTTTCGGCACTCCTCCAGGAATTGCTCTTAAAAAATGTATGTAGGGTTTCGATAATAAAATGTTTCGTTTACGTCCCCATGGCTTCCTCTAGAATTTTATGCTGGTATTTTTTCAGAAATTCTTTCAAATATTCGTTAAGGAAGTCTTCCTGTGGTTTCTTCATTTTCAAGGGATTCTTCAAAAAAAATTGTACAATTGTTTAACCAAGAACACCACCAGATTTGTTGGGGAATTTCATTGAAAATTCCATTGAAAAGTCTCGCAGGAATGTGTCCATAAATTTTTCCAGGGATTCATTCGGGAAAACCTGCAGGACTACTACTCAGAGAATCTCGCATTATTTAATACAGTCGTTCCAGCAGGAATTCCCTCAGAGATTCCTGCGGGCGTTCCTTCAGGATTTTCTTTAGGAATGCATTTCTTCAGAAATTTGTCCATGAATTCCTTCACAAATTCGTGCGGGAGTTCATACAGAGATTCCATCAGGATTTTCTTCAGGCATGCATTTCTTCAGAAATTTGTCTAAGAATTTCTGCACGGTTTCCTCAATTAGTTTATTCAGAAATATTTCCTAGGAATTTTTACAAGAATATCTTTAGAACTTCTCCAATTTCTTCTAGGAATCTTTAAAGAAGCTTATCTAGCTGGTTCTCCAGGTATTCCTACAGGGAATTCCTTAGAAAAACCTCTACAGATTACTCCAGGAATACCTGCAGGAAACCTCCAAGAATATTCTTTAAAAATTGCTCCAGGAATTTCTCCAAAATATCGTAAATTAACTTTTCTGGGAACCCCATCAAAGAAGTTTCTCCAAGTATTCCTCCAGGATGTCTTCAAAAATTCCTCGTGAGATTCCTTTGAGAACTCACCTGAGATTTCTTCAGATGTTCCTCGAGAAGTTCATGCAAGAGTACCTCCCATAATTTGAAAAAGTTTTTTTTCTGATTTTTTTTTCTCAGGGAATCCTTTAAAAATGTTACTTCGGCAAGGGAATTTTTCAAAAGTTTTCCCGTGAAGTTTTTTGAAATCACTTGAAAATTTGTTTTTTTGAAAATCCTACCAAACTGCAATTAGACATTCTTCCAAATGTTTTTCTGCAAATTCCTTGAAATGAGGGACTTCTTCGAATGATTCTGCAGAAAATTTTACGAGTTTTTTTTTTTGTAAACAAATTGCTCCTGCGGTTTGGTCAGATTTTTCCTTCGATTCATTCAGAGATTCCTCCTGGAACTGTTTCAGACATTCATTCAGGATTTATTTCCGATTTTCTTCCAGTGATTGCACAATAAGTGATGGAAGAATTATTGAAAGATTAGAAGAATGAACTTCAATAGAATATTTTAGATGGTAGTCCAAAGAAATCGCTTTAAAATCTCCTAAATAGTTATACCTCTGGAAATTTCCAGAATAAATTCTTTTTAATTTTTTGGATGGATTCCTGGATAGAAATCGATGAAGCATGTTCTGGTAAAATTCCAAGAATAATTAAAAAAAAAAAAACTTTTGAAGGAACTCTATAAGTAATTCCAACTAAAACTTCCTTTCGAATTTTTTGGAGGAATTGTAGACAAAAAAATGGTAGGATTTTTTAGAGAAATCTGTCGAAAAATTTTTGGGGGATCCCTGGAGGATTTTTTGAAGGAATCCTTGGAAGAACTCAGGAATTACCGAAGAATTTCTTGAAAAATGCCAAAGAATTTTCTGCTGAATTTTTTGCGAGATTTTTCGGAGAAGCACTGAAGGAATTTGGAACTGGAAAATTTTAAGGAAAATTTGAAAAATAAATACTTGGAGAATGGTGTGAATACATCCTGAGCAATCTTTGCTGGAACCTCTGGAGAAACCCTCCGAGGAAGTTATTGAAGAATCTCTTGAGAAGTTCTGGTGGAATTTTTAAAGAATTCCAAAATATATCGAATAATTCCTAACGTCCAACCATAACTTCTGAAAGAGTTCCTGAAAAAAAAATGGATTTCTAGTGGAAATTCCTAAAGGATTTTCTGCAAGAATCACTTAAGGAATCTTCGAATCTCAGTTAATAAAACAGTCTGCTGAATTGTAAAACCATTGGATGAAATCCAAGGAAAATTCCTGAAATTTCTTGAAAAACTTCTTGAAGAATTCTTAGCGAAATCCTAAAGAAAAAATCCTCGCGGAAATTCCGATAATGTTTCTGGAATTTCTCCCAGTAATTGCACAATTAGTAATGGAAGAATTCTTGAAAGATTCACTGAATGAACTTAAGCAAAAAACTCTAGGTGGTTGTCCAAAGAAATCCTTTATAATTCTTTAAGGTTTTTTGTTTGGATTCCTGAATAGAAATTCATGAAGCAATTTCTGGTAAAATTCCAAGCATAATTTAAAAAAAAAACTTTTGGAGGAATTCTAGACGTCATTTTAACTAAAACTTCCTTTAGAAATTTTTGGAGGAATTGTAAACAAAAAAAATGGTTGGAATTTTTAGAGAAATCCGTCGATAAATGTCTGTGGAATCCCTGGAGGAATTTTCATAGGAATCCTTGGAAGAACTCAGAAATTACCGAAGAATTTCTTGAAAAATAACAAATAATAGATTATGGAGAAATTTCTCCTGAAATTTCTGCGAGATTCTTCGGAGAAGTTCGGAAGGAATCTGGAACTTGAACATCTTTAGGAAAATTTGAAAAATAAATACTTGGAGAATGGTCTGAATAAATCCTAAGCAATCTTTGCTGGAATCTCTGCAGAAACCCTTTGGAGGAAGTTCTTGGAGAATCTCTTGAGAAATTCTGGTGGAATTTTTGAAGAATTCCCAAATATATCGAATAATTCCTAACGTCCAACCATAACTTCCGAAAGAGTTCCTTAAAAAACTGGATTTCTAGTGGAAATCTCTAATGGATTTTCTGCAAGAATCTCTAAAGGAATCTCCGTATCTCAATTAAAAATGTCTGCTGAATTGCAAAACCATTGGATGAATACCAGGGGAAAATCCTGAAATTTATTGAGAAACTTCTTGAAGAATTCTTGAAAAAATCCTAAATAAAAAATCCTGGCGGAAATTCCGATAATGTTTCTGGAGACATTTGTTCACAAACACTCACATGCACGAATGTCCGTAGCAGTCCTTAAAGGTGTATCCCAAAGTATCCATGAAGATGAAATTTCTGAAGGAATTACCGAAAAAAAAAAACATGGACTCATTTTAAAATAATTTTTATGAGAAAATTCTCGAGCAACCCTTGAAGAAGACCCAAGGAAAATTTCTGGAGGAATTCCTGAAAACGTCTCAAATACATTCCAAAGAGACTAATGGAGAAGGCTTTGATGCATGTTTTTGCTAAAACCATTCAAAGAATTTCAAAAAAAACTTTTCAGTCCACAAAATTCCAGGAAAAAAATAACTTTTGGATTCGATTTGACAAGGGAATTTCTGGCTGCGTCTCTGAAAGTAATCGTGGAGAAAGTTCTGAAGCAGACAATACCTTTTAAAGAATTCTTGGAGAAATCTTTGGAAGAACTACTGCGGATCTCATAAAAGGAATTTCTGCCATGAAGTGCTTTCCACAATGTTAACAGAATATAATCGTGAACAAAAGAAATCATGGAGGTGGTCCAGCGGGATAGTTCATTATACAATTTCCTCAATATATGATTGTTCTTGAAATGTCCTCCCAACCGGCACCGGTTCGAGCATATCCAGATGGTTGGCCCATAGTTTTGCTGGCTTGAGATTTTTCTTAATCTACTTTCACAAGGAATTCCTAAATTGATACTTTTTCAAATCCATCCTTAGCCGGTTTGCTTCGGTGGTCAGAATGGCCCAGCTGAGTAGTTTTGGACGGACTACAATTTGTACATTTTATATATTATTATATTTAACTTCAAAAGAAACTCTTTCCCCACTCGAACTTTTGCTCCACTTTACGATACATGTATGGGGGGGCAAAAGTTCGACCCTATTTGAAAATTCATTTTTTATTTAAAAAAAATCTAAGCAGATGAAAATAAATGAATAGTTAAACTCTACAGTCCCTCTTCGACACGTTTTGGCACGTTCCAATATTAATTATGTTTGCATCCTGTGTAGTTTATATTTATTAAAATCCAGATAAATTATTTTAAACGAATCTAGCAAGGAAGGAAGACTTATTTTGTTTAAATGAAGTCTAAGTTGGAAAAACAAAAAAAAAGGTAAAATAATTTTACAAAACTTTTTTATTGTTGTGTACGTGAACATATTAGGATGTGAAAGAATAGTGAATATAATACTGTGTGTGTGTATGTGTGTGTGTGTGTATAGGTACAAAAAAACTCACATCAGTTTTTGGCAGTAAACCTCAACCGATTTTAATGACCGACGGATCATTTGACGCGGAATCTGGTCCCATTGTTTCCTATTGAAAATGGTTCGCATCGGTCTAGCCGTTCCGGAGTTATGGCCATTTACGTGTTCCGGACCAGTACCCTTGGAAGGGGCCATACATAAAAATGTAACAAACACATAAATGCGACACACCAAACTGCGGCATTGTGGATAACCTGATGAACAGTCAGCAAGAAAACAGTCTCAGACCATATCTAAACTGGTAGTGTTCCGGAACCGGTTCCGGAAGTCCCGCCGGAAGTGGCCAAATATAAAAGTGAACCAAATCCATGCATGCGACACATCAAATGGCGGCGTTTTGGATAACCTGATGAACAGTTAGCAAGAAAACAGTCTCAGAGCATATCTGAATCGATAGTGTTTCAGAACCGGTTCCGGGTGTTCCGCCGGAAGTGGCCGTATATAAAAGTTGACAAAACTTTTGCATGCGGCACATCAAATCACGGCTTTTTCGACAATTTGATGACCAGTTTTTGAGGAAGTAGGCTAAGACCACATTATGGACTGTCAATAGTGCCGAAACTAGTTCCGGGTTTCCCTCCGGAAGCGGCTAAATATAAAATTGAACTAAACCCATGGCTTTTTTGATAACCTTATACACTTTACCAGGCAAATAGGCTCAGACTATTTTAGAGACTATCGGTAGTGTTCCGCAACCGGCTCCAGGCCGGAAGTGACACCAAACCCATGCATGCGATACCTCAAATCACGGATTTTTAGGTTACATGATGAACAGTTGCAAGAAAATTGACGCAAGCCATATCAGTGTGTTACGGAACCGACTACGGGTGTCCCGCCAGAAATGGTCAAATGTAAAGGAGAACCAATACATGCGACATATCAATGACTTATTCAGTAACAAGATAAACGGTTAACCAACAAATAATCTCAGACCATATTTGGGAGAACTGGTAGTGTTCCAGAACTGGTGACAAGACGAGTAACGCGTCGGAAGTGGTAAAATATAGAAGGGAACTAAACCATAGCGGAGTTTTTGATAATCTGATGAACGGTTACCAAGAAAATAGTCTCAGGCCCCATCTAGAACTTGTAATAATATTTCGGAATAAGTTGCGGGTGTTCCATCGGAAATGATTTAATAGAAGTGAACCCTAATCATGCGTTTCAAAAATTTGCCGAGCGGTTAGCAAGAAAATAGCCTCAAATCACATTAATTTTCGGCTTTTCAGGTAACGTGATGAACAGTTGACAAAAACATAGTCTAAGACCATATTTGAGACAACCGGAATCGGTTCCAGGTGTCCCGCCGGAAGTAGTCATACGTAAAATTTAACAAAACCCATGCAAACTGCACATCAAATAGCGAAATTATAAAAGTGAACAAAATAAATGTCAAAGCGATAAATTAAATTGTGGCTTTTTTGATAGCATGTAAACGTTGGGTATGATTATCAGATTATATATGCAAGTGAACAAAATCGTGACCAAAGCGATCTCTTCAAATCACATCATTTCAGATTCCTGCGGTGTAATTGTATAGTAGGATGGATCAACGTTTTATGGAAAAATATAATTTAATCGCCTCAACCTTATACAGTTTTTTAATCTTCAATCTCCTTATGCTTCTAAAATTACTACTCACAATTTGGGTGCGGCTGGTTGAGCCCTCACTCTTCTTATTGCGATTGAAATTTGAATGGAAAATTTAGATTTTCGGAAGAAGATCAAATTTTACATGAATCGTGTTACCAATGATAATAAAATATAGCCTAAAGTGTGCTGAAATAAACATTGGCGAAGATCACAAAGTGATTTGTGATTGTGAATAAAGTTAACCTTCTCCACACATTAGCTCACCCCGCTACCGTAGTGGATAGAATGGGGTCATAATGACCCCAATATACGACTAGGGTTAAGGTGGTCAAGCAGCCAACTGAGAGGTCTGATATCTGTTTTGTTGTTGAACACAGCATCGGGATATGGGGTAAATGCTCCAATTATGGCTATAGTACCAATTAATCGCCATAGTTGATTTTCACCCTTTAACGATGTAAATCAACAAGAAAAAAATATGAACAACAGATCACGTTCACAAAAGATGGTTGAACTCATTTAAACTCCACATTTTGCTCAAATTATGGTAGAAATAAATCATTTCCTTAAAATTTCGGCTTCCTTGCACCCTTTTTCGCCATAGTGTACCAGTTATGGCTAATCCCATAAGGAATGCATGCAAGTAGTGCGAAAATGAACCGAAGTTAACAAATGTAGCCATAACTGGTACAGGGTTCCTATCATTGGTACACGTTTTAATAAATACTAAAAGTAGTTTTGGCTCCGTTTCTATATTTTTCCTGTAAAGTATGCTAGTTCAGCTATCTTTTAACATATTGGTGACATTCGTTGGTCTTCTTGTTATTTTTATACAAATAGTTTCCCTTAGGTAGTGCCATTATTGGTACAGGCACCCTGTATCATCAATAAGTTTCGAAAATCGATGATGGGTTTGTTAAAATTGTTGCTTTTCTATGTAAAGTGTTTTCAGGATTCAGGAACATTTTGGCTAACGTCGAAGAGTACATATTCGACGAGAAAGGCACTATCACCACTAGGTGGATTCATCTGGGTTTTTTGTTTTTGCGAAAACGCATACTAGGAAGTGTTTATTTATTTGCCAAATTTGCCAAGCGCACAAGCAAAATAAGTTATCAAGTCCGAAAATTGGAAATTGTGAAATTGGTTTTTGTTTTCACAGCGTAAAGGGCTCCTGAGTGCCATGGGGAGTCCGTCTCAACTCACGTTAAGTTCGCTGGTAATGCACTGATGTTTGGACGATGCTCATTATTCGGTTTTCTTTCAAATGCACAATTTGCCCAGGTAAGTCGAGAAAAGTTCCCGATCGGAAAGGAAAACGTACCTGCCGTCTTTAGATTGGTGATTCAAAGCCCTTTTCACAACGGAAACAGGAGATCCCTAGGTCTAGGCCTACATTTTTTATGAAGAATTGGATTCAATCAACATTTTAAAGTTGAAAATGTTTACTTAAGACAAAACTGGCTGTATTTCCTCATTTTTTGTTTTTGTTTTTTTATTAGGTATTAAATAACGAAGCAATGTTTCCAAAATCGGTTTCCATAGACACTCTCTTGATTGTTATCCAGTGGAAAACATTCATCATCTTTCCAGAAATCATGTTTTACAATTTTTTTTTTTTGATTTTTCAATTCCTTTTTATTTGTGAATTTGAACTTATTGCTCATTTTTTACAGTTGAAAAAGGTATTTGTAAAATTTGAAAACATTTTCTTACAGAAAAAAAACCCTTATTACCTAATCCACCTAGCGGTGATGGTGCCTTTCTCGTGCCATAAAATATTCTTTCAACAAAACACAAGTGACAAATTAAGTCCATGGTATGGGAGCAAAGTAAAAAATTATTAAATAAGTTCCTCTCTGAACGATGACATGCATTATCAGGAATGGATCAGTGCAATAATTGTTAATTTTGTTCTCATAACAGCGCCAGAGCCGGAAAAGTAACTGTGTACATTTGACACAGCGGTGAGGCTGATCTAGTAGTACACAAATCTGCACTCTTAAAAAATTAGGAATTTAAGGAATTTACACATGACGTAAACCATCAACATACGTAAACATTTCATGACTGAATGGCAAATTTGACTCAATTGCACAAGATGTCAACAAATCTATTTGACCAGCACTGAGAAAATTGCAAAGCTAAACTTTATGTAGTTGGCGCCCTTATAGTTTATAAGACTGTTGGAGCGCTATTTTTATGTGTGCGACTATAAACGCCATGTCGAGCTTTTTCAGCTTTATGTTTGTGCAAACATAAAAATTATAATTATTTTCGTTATAGTTAAAAATTATAAAAGCTCACATATAAATGTTATCATTGGTTCTATCGCAAATTTGAACAGATTTGTAACGGTCGTGATCTCGGTCGTGATAGTTCATCGCTCGAACTTCAACGGAACAACGTCGGACAAAGTTAAGGATGTTTGAAGCTCTCGACGCCCAGGAATAAAAGTAAGTGCGATAGAAATGATTTTTGCAATCGTATAACTGTTTATTTTACAGCGAATCGAAAATGTGAAGAAATAGGAGGACTTCCAGCAGCCAACGGGAGATGCCGGTAACCCCGCCGACCAAAATCATCCCGATTTTCATCGCCAACCAAAATCAACCTTCGAGGCCACCTTTCGTCGTTCTTTTGTGCCGCTCGGCTTTGCTTACCGAACAACAATTGGTTTCCAGTAGTGCATCGCTTATTAGAGTATTAATATCCAGCGGACCAGAAGAAGCCGACGAATTTCCGGATGGAGCCTTAATAACACCATTCTGAGCTGTATCCGCCGCCTCCTAATAACGCTGCCATGGAGATTCAGATAATCGAACATTCCGTGGTGAACTCTTTTCGATATTGTTTTCAATAAAAAGTTGATCCAACGAATAAATATAAGTCACCTAGATTTATTTATGAATTAAGAAATTGTCTAATCATAATACACAATTTAAATTTTATTTGAACATAGCTTATAGTAATCATTGGAACACGAGCTATAAGTGCTATAACCCCCACACATAAATTTTATATACCCAGAAAAATAAATTTCATTAACTTTTGATAATGGATTTTATTTGAATCAAAACTTTTATTTGTTATGTTTTCAAACATATTTTTTATTAATAAAGGCTTATTGCAAAAATCTATGTAGTTTCACACATAAAAGTTATACGGAAATTATCTTCTGTGTAGGTAGAAACAGTTTTACATTTATCGTTTATTTTACAACTCGGAGACACAGCCGTGAGGTATAGCACGTGCCCAACACGTGCCTCTCAATCAGCAGATCAGATTTCAAAACCTGTTTGTTTTTTTTACATACGTATGTTTTATCTCTCGCTTCGGCTCTAGCGATTGCTAGCTCGACTTTATTTGTGATAGAAGACGTAAATTTGTCTCAAACGGGCCGCTCCTTTTATATGCATCCAAGTGAGCTTCAATTTACATGATTTTTTCTAAGAGTGTGGGTAGGACATATGGACAGTCCAACCCAGCATTTTTTGTGGGTAGGATAGAAAAGGATATGTCCTAGCAACTCCTCGCGCCACTTTTAAAGTCTTTAGAAATATCACATCACAAATACCACTTTGTCTGATGGGCCGAACCTGTGGAATAGAGAACATTGGGCTTGTGCCTTTGACATAGTCTATTTTACGAAACGACAACAGTGTTGATATTGATATTAACACTCACGGGCTTGGGCGCAACCTCCTGTCAAATTTTCATTCATGAAATGAGCGATCAGCTGATCCGAACCGTCTCGTAAAATGGCTCATTGAAAACGAAAACGTGCACTCATGCAGAAATATTTCCACTTGGCCAATGAGTTGGTCTTACTTAAATATCCAATTGACCGCTCAGATGTATGCAACTTAGCGTTATCACTCACCGTTACCTGACGTGCCATTGCCTTACTAAATTCATACACCGAGGTAAATTTCTACTCAGTCACTGAGTTGGTCCTACTCAGAAAAAGAAAAGACTTTTATTTTCTTACTTAATTTCCGTTAAGTTAAAACTGAGACAACTCAATGAGGTGCCTCACTTCTAACTGAAACTGAGCAGGAAAAAAAAATAATTTGAAATAAATCCATCTCAGTAACTGCAGTAGTAGAATTTTTTTCTCTTAAAACATCTTAAAACCCAACGTCCAATAAGAACATTTATTTCTCTTATAAGAAAAATTATATGGGAATACCCATAAAAAACGTAACGTTTGGAGTGGGAGGGGGGTTTGGGATAGTTTGACTCGTAAAAACGCGCAGAAAACCCCGTGCGAGAGGGGGTGGGGATGTACATTACCAATTTTAGCGTGTCGTACGTAATGGATGCTCCATGATGACTGTTTTGATTATTAAACAGCATCCTGTTCGCCAGATACACGTTTGGGAACATGGCAAAAATTCTTGAGCGTATACATCACGCGTTGATGGGGAGGGGGCTTCAGCAAAGTGTGAAAGTGTGAGCATTTTTTTTAGAGTTCTCATACAAAAAGTGTGACAGAGGGAACGGGGTTTGAAAATCGGCAATTTTCGCGTGACGAAATTTATGGACATTCCCTGATATCACGTTTCCGAAAAATGATGACGGATGTTTGAGCCGTTTGCTGCACATGAAGTCGATTCGTAAGAGTGATTCACGAATTAGATCTTAACGCAGCAAATCAGCCGCCGCCGTTGAATGTGGGTCTAGCCATCGCTAGAACCGGATCAATAGATGAATCAAATATATAATGTGGTCCATTCATTAGCAGTATGACATTTAAAACTATCCTAGTTTGACAATTAAAGGAATACAAGAAATTTTTATTTTTTATCTAAATTTAATTTGACTCTGAATTTGTAGTAGAATCGCATTTGCCACGTGGTTTAAATAAAATGTAATTTTGAATATTAGTTTCCTTAAATTACTGAGCTTGAATTTCCTTTAAATTTCTTTGAATATTCGCGACAATTCAAAAGTTCTGAAACCTTAAAAATTCCGAGAAATGCCTGAAATTATGTTAAGTATCGAGAATTTCCAATGTCCTAGATGCATACGGATATAGGTATCTTTTACAGGTTTGGTTTTACAAACTGATTTATACAAGCTGTTGCAGGCATGTGGCTAAACTTCCGACGTGGTGGAACTGCTCATGTAGTTCATTCCATTTCGCTCGCACTATCCCAGCATTGATATTGCGCGCAAACCCCAAAATTTTATTCCCACCTTTGGGTTTCCGCGCCGAAGACCCATGCCAGATTCGGCGACAAAGAAAACTGACAGCAGTCGCCGGACAGTTGGCAATCCTGATATTTGACGGCGGCCGCCCGGTAGTCATGGTAGTGGATTGTTGTCACGCAAATAGATCTTTTCGCTGAAAATGCATGTGTATTGAGTTATTGTTGACAGATTTTCTGGAGTGTTAGTGTGAAATTCAGCGGTTTTCTGTATCACGTAAGCCTTCGCTGGAAGAAAACGTCATGTTGTTCAGCGAAGCAAGGCAAATTTTAGTGGGATGCAAGGTTTTTATATATTGTAAGGTTGAGCATGACGTTTAGTTTGTGGAGAAAGGCAGAGGAAGCGAAATTTCAAAGGAATTTGAGGTGGCGGGGGATTTGTTTTCAGAATTTCTTACGGTGAAAAAATAATGACCGCTCAACCAGTTTTGGCATCTCTAAGACTACCTTAGAATATGTAAATACCTTGGTGGGATGCACTTCAAAACTAGGCCCAGTTTCGCGACGAAACGCGGAAAGGCAGTATCCGCGATCAACTAGGTAAATATCCTATACGAACGTAATTTAAAACGAAAAACTTCGGCTGCCTCCCGTCCGTCACTTAGCATCGCCATCGCTATCGAACCATGAATGGAAGTGAGGTTGGGTGCTATGCTCGATTAGCCACCTCCACGCAGCCCATGCACTCGGGTGGGATTGAGTCGGCGACAGCGTCGAAACGCTGGGTACCCATGCCAGTGTTGCCACATTTTTATCTGTACCGGAGGCTCAAAAATCTTTTTTACCTGTACCAGACATTCTAAAAATCTGTACCAAATTTGTACCACATTTGAATTAAAATCGATAAGAATACCCAAAAATGAGAATTAGATCCGTGCTAAACTATGGAAAACAGTTATTTTTAGTATATTGTTACCATTTTTTGAACTTCAAAAACAAAAATATCAGTATTAAAAATGTTCTAAATTGGAATTTTGATTGTTTTTTCCCAATTTAAAAAATCTGTACCATTCTGTACCATTTGCTGAAAATCTGTAATCTGTACCGTACAGAATCTGTACCAAAAAGTCGAAAAAAATCTGTACTTTTCCAGAATAATCTGTACCTGTGGCAACACTGCTTCCACCAGTGTTGCCATATTTAAATCTGTATTTTGCCTTCCAAAAATCTTTATAATCTGTATTACCATGTTTTGCCAAAAATCTGTATGAAATCTATAAGATTTCGTGGAAAATCTGTTTGAAATTCTGTAAGTTTCAGAAAAATCTGTATAATCTGTATAATTTCCAAAAATCTGTAATTATTGGTATACAGAATTCTGTATGAAAAGCTGCGAGAAAATCTGCATGGTTACAGAAAAATCTGTATATGTGGCATCGCTGCCTTCCACTCGTAGACTTTTGTAAGTTGCCATCATCACACTCATACGTGGTTCGTTAGTGATGGGTGACAACTCTAGGCTTTTTTTTGCTTATATGTATAGCACGTTAGCGCCGCTCTTTCGTCGTCGTCGTTTTCTCTCACATTCTTTCTTACTTTCATTCTCGTGGTGTGCTGCGGGCTGCGGCGTCCGTCGTCGCGGTCGTCGCGCACCAACTTAAGCAGGCTGTTACACCTGTCGCTCGGGTGAAAAATGCTGGTCCGGATCACTAAATTGGCCATAATTCCGAAACGCCTTGACCGATCCGAATCATTTTCAATAGCAAACAATGCGGTAAAAGTCCGGTTCGATTCGAGCTATAATCCGAAAAATCGGCCAATGGGAAGTGCCTTAAAAGTGAGTGAACTTATTTTGTTCACAGACACACATACATACACACATACAGACATCATCTCAATTCGTCGAACTGAGTTGATTGGTATATGCGACTTGACCCTCCGAGCCTCCTATCGAAATTTTTTTTTTGAGTGAACATATAGCCTTTCAGTTCACTTAAATGAACGAGAAAGGCAAAAAAACAAAAGAAACCTTGATCCGTCTTTTAATTGTGTATCAACATCGATTTAAAAAATTTTGCTCCGTTATTTAGGGAAAAATCAAAAACCAAAAAGTTAGGAATTTCATCCAATCTCACCTCAATCGAAGAAGGTATTCTTGTAAGATCCAAATCGAAAAAACTTTCATTTCCCAAAATAAATTCGACGATCGATTTGGGAATTCTGAGTTAGCAAATCGGCTGTAATTTCCCCACCAAATGAGTAGGCTACGACTGGCAGCAAAATATTCCTTCTTTTCCCCACGAGGGAAGATAACACTAGTTACCAAAATAAAACAAAATTCGTGAACTTCTCAACGGCATTTGTTTTAATGATTGATTACGTGATGATTTCGAAACCGTGTTTCGATTTTTTCAAGTAGCGCAGTTTTTGAGTTTTACCTGAAAATCGCTCTACAGTTCTTATAAATATATAAGGCCGTTACAAATATTTATTTCACTTTTTGTCCCACCACTCTTTGACTAATCGAGAGGGGGGGATAAAAATAATAAAGCATTTAATCTGAAAAATATTAAAAACTCATCGGATTTGTTAAAGAATTTTTAGCAAGTCCCGATATTCTGATGATTATTTTTTATCTGCCCCCTAAAAAGTCAAAATAAAATTTGTATCTGCCTAATTTACTAAAATTTAAATAGCATGCATTACAGTCAGTCAATTTTCAATCTTTCTGCGTGGACAGAAAGCTGAAAATAATAGGGGGATTTACTTAACAGCGTAAACTGATTAAACTGATTAAACGTCGCGATCACCAAGGCAATCTTTGATTATTTAATTCGCAAAATCATGAAACATTTCAATAAGCAGAAAATCATGGCTTACGCAGCAATTTAATCTGTTTAGTGAGTACCCGTAATATGTTCCGACCTACTAAACACAGTTTTGCGTCAGATTGGTGAAAGTCGATACATTGACGAGTATATGGGACGATCTCCTTAAGTTTTAACAAATGTATATTAAAAAAAAAAGAAAATTGTTTTTTTCAGCAGAATTGAAAGAATAACAGTTGATAAAACTTAATTTAGTTGCGGTTTTAGCCAACGAAACCAGGATAAGGACATCTTCCCCCGTTAACTCTCGATTGTTACATGTAGCACGTGTTTGCCGTTCGAAATTCGCTAACTACATCATAGGCGGCTATGTTGTCCTATATTTATTGCTCACGCATGTGGGTGAGTATCGAGACAATGTAGAATTACAGAGCTGCCTATGATGTAGCGCGCAAGCTACGGCCGACCAACAAGTGCTGCATATAACAACCGAGAGTAAACGGGGGAAGATGTCCTCATCCTGGTTTCTTTGGCTAAAATCGCAACTAAATTAGGTTTTATCATGATATGGTCTTCTACAAAGTTGTTCATTAGGGTATCAACTGTTATTCTTTCAATTCTGAGCCAAATCAAACTCGCCAAATCCGACGTGCTGTATGATAGACTGGAGGTTATCCAATTTTCCATATATTTGGACTACACATCCCATACAAACCTTCAACTCATTTGCGCCAGCTCAGTTTTCAACCGATTGAGCTGAATCTTTCACAGATTGTTCTTCTTATCCAAAGGCACGATTCTAGAGGGTGCCCGAGGAATTTTTCGACATTTTTGTATTTGGGCCGGTCTAATGCAACCACTAATCTAGTGTAGCATGCCAAAATTCAACTTGATTCAGCCTCCTGCTGAATTTCCAAAGTTATCCACTTTTAGGGTTCTTAAATGGCTACAACTTTTTCAAACCAGGAAATCTATTTTAAGCAGATATATTTATTCTATAATGAATCACATGAAAAAAAAAAACTGCTACGCCACACATCAACAAACCATCATACGTGATCGAGCAACTTGAACAGACCATTCACCACCAACTGAGAGAAGTGTAAACAAAAACAAATTCGTTCGCACATGTTACACTAGTAAACAGCATTTTTGAACTCGGTTAGCTAATGATCATTTAAAAGTCTGGATCCATGACGTGAGTTTGAAAACGTAAATTAAAAAAAAACTACAGTAGAGCGGACATTTTTCCGGCTTTCCATACAAGGTCTCTTTCTCCCTAACCAATGCTCCGATTGAGATGAAATTTTTATTCTTACTCGCGTTCAACTTATATTTTGCATGAACGTGATAAAAGATGTATAAGAGTATTTTTTATTGTAGAAAAAAAAAACAATTTTCTTTTTTTTTAATATACATTTGTTGAAACTTAAGGAGATCGTCCCATATACTCGTCAATGTATCGACTTTCACCAATCTGACGCAAAACTGTGTTTAGTAGGTCGGAACATATTACGGGTACTTACTAAACAGATTAAATTGCTGCGTAAGCCATGATTTTCTGCTTATTGAAATGTTTCATGATTTTGCGAATTAAATAATCAAAGATTGCCTTGGTGATCGCGACGTTTAATCAGTTTAATCAGTTTACGCTGTTAAGTAAATCCCCCTATTATTTTCAGCTTTCTGTCCACGCAGAAAGATTGAAAATTGACTGACTGTAATGCATGCTATTTAAATTTTAGTAAATTAGGCTGATACAAATTTTATTTTGACTTTTTGTCCCCCCCCCCTCGAAAATTTTTGGCTGGATTTTGCGTTTTTAGGGGGCAGATAAAAAATATTCATCAAAATATCGGGACTTGCTAAAAATTCTTTAGCAAATCCGATGAGTTTTTAATATTTTTCAGATTAAATGCTTTATTATTTTTATCCCCCCCTCTCGATTAGTCAAAAAGTGGTGGGACAAAAAGTGGAATAAATATTTGTAACGGCCTTATATATTTATAAGAACTGTAGAGCGATTTTCAGGTAAAACTCAAAAACTACGCTACTTGAAAAAATCGAAACATGGTTTCGAAATCAGCACGTAATCAATCATTAAAACAAATGCCGTTGATAGAAGTTCACGAATTTTGTTTTATTTTGGTAACTAGTGTTATCTTCCCTCGTGGGGAAAAGAAAGAATATTTTGCTGCCAGTCGTAGCCTACTCATTTGGTGGGGAAATTACAGCCGATTTGCTTACTCAGAATTCCCAAATCGATCGTCGAATTTATTTTGGGAAATGAAGGTTTTTTCGATTTGGATCTTACAAGAATACCTTCTTCGATTGAGGTGAGATTGGATGAAATTCCTAACTTTTTGGTTTTTGATTTTTCCCTAAATAACGGAGCAATATTTTTTAAATCGATGTTGATACACAATTAAAAGACGGATCAAGGTTTCTTTTGTTTTTTATTTCTGTAAAAAAATGTTTTTAAATTTTACAAATACCATTTGTAACTGTAAAAAATGAGCAATAAGTTCAAATTCACAAATAAAAAGGAATTGAAAAATCAAAAAAAAAAAAATTGTAAAACATGATTTCTGGAAAGATGATGAATGTTTTCCACTGGACAACAATCAAGAGAGTGTCTATGGAAACCGATTTTGGAAACATTGCTTCGTTATTTAATACCTAATAAAAAACAAAAACAAAAAATGAGGAAATACAGCCAGTTTTGTCTTAAGTAAACATTTTCAACTTTAAAATGTTGATTGAATCCAATTCTTCATAAAAAATTTAGGCCTAGACCTAGGGATCTCCTGTTTCCGTTGTGAAAAGGGCTTTGAATCACCAATCTAAAGACGGCGGGTTCATTTTCCGTTCCGATCGGGAACTTTTCTCGACTTGCCTGGGCAAGTTGTGCATTTGAAAGAAAACCGAAGAATGAGCATCGTTCAAACATCAGTGCATTACCAGCGAACTTAAGGTGAGTTGAGACGGACTCCCCATGGCACTCAGGAGCCCTTTACGCTGTGAAAACAAAAACCAATTTCACAATTTCTAATTTTCGGACTTGATAACTTATTTTGCTTGTGCGCTTGGCAAATTTGGCAAATAAATAAACACTTCCTAGTATGCGTTTTCGCAAAAACAAAAAACCCAGATTAATCCACCTAGTGGTGATAGTGCCTTTCTCGTCGAATATGTACTCATGAACTTTTCTTCGACGCCAAAATGTTCCTGAATCCTGAAAACACTTTACATAGAAAAGCAACAATTTTAACAAACCCATCATCGATTTTCGAAACTTATTGATGATACATATCCCGATGCTGTGTTCAACAACAAAACAGATATTAGACCTCTCAGTTGGCTGCTTGACCACCTTAACCCTAGTCGTGTATTGGGGTCATTATGACCCCATTCTATCCACTACGATAGCGGGGTGAGCTAATGCGTGAAGAAGGTTAACTTTATTCACAATCACAAATCACTTTGTGATCTTCGCCAATGTTTATTTCAGCACACTTTAGGCTATATTTTATTATCATTGGTAACACGATTCATGTAAAATTTGATCTTCTTCCGAAAATCTAAATTTTCCATTCAAATTTCAATCGCAATAAGAAGAGTGAGGGCTCAACCAGCCGCACCCAAATTGTGAGTAGTAGTTTTAGAAGCATAAGGAGATTGAAGATTAAAAAACTGTATAAGGTTGATGCGATTAAATTATATTTTTCCATAAAACGTTGATCCATCCTACTATACAATTACACCGCAGGAATCTGAAATGATGTGATTTGAAGAGATCGCTTTGGTCACGATTTTGTTCACTTGCATATATCATCTTATAATCATACCCAACGTTTACATGCTATCAAAAAAGCCAAAATTTAATTTATCGCTTTGACATTTATTTTGTTCACTTTTATAATTTCGCTATTTGATGTACAGTTTGCATGGGTTTTGTTAAATTTTACGTTTGACTACTTCCGACGGGACACCTGGAACCGATTCCGGTTGTCTCAAATATGGTCTTAGACTATGTTTTTGTCAACTGTTCATCACGTTACCTGAAAAGCCGAAAATTAATGTGATTTGAGGCTATTTTCTTGCTAACCGCTCGGCAAATTTTTGAAACGCATGATTAGGGTTCACTTCTATTAAATCATTTCCGATGGAACACCCGCAACCGATTCCGAAATATTATTACAAGTTCTAGATGGGGCCTGAGACTATTTTCTTGGTAACCGTTCATCAGATTATCAAAAACTCCGCTATGGTTTAGTTCCCTTCTATATTTTACCACTTCCGACGCGTTACTCGTCTTGTCACCAGTTCTGGAACACTACCAGTTCTCCCAAATATGGTTTGAGATTATTAGTTGGTTAACTGTTTATCTTGTTACTGAATAAGTCATTGATATGTCGCATGTATTGGTTCTCCTTTACATTTGACCATTTCTGGCGGGACACCCGTAGTCGGTTCCGTAACACACTGATATGGCTTGCGTCAATTTTCTTGCAACTGTTCATCATGTAACCTAAAAATCCGTGATTTGAGGTATCGCATGCATGGGTTTGGTGTCACTTCCGGCCTGGAACCGGTTGCGGAACACTACCGAGTGTCTTTAAAATAGTCTGAGCCTATTTGCTTGGTAAAGTTTATTAGGTTATCAAAAAAGCCATGGGTTTAGTTCAATTTTATATTTAGCCGCTTCCGGAGGGAAACCCGGAACTAGTTTCGGCACTACTGACAGTCCATAATGTGGTCTTAGCCTATTTCCTCAAAAACCGGTCATCAAATTGTCGAAAAAGCCGTGATTTGATGTGCCGCATGCAAAAGTTTTGTCAACTTTTATATACGGCCACTTCCGGCGGAACACCCGGAACCGGTTCTGAAACACTATCGGTTCAGATATGCTCTGAGACTGTTTTCTTGCTGGCTGTTCATCAGGTTATCCAAAACGCCGCCATTTGATGTGTCGCATGCATGGATTTGGTTCACTTTTATATTTGGCCACTTCCGGCGGGACTTCCGGAACCGGTTCCGGAACACTACCGGTTTAGATATGGTCTGAGACTGTTTTCTTGCTGACTGTTCATCAGGTTATCCAAAATGCCGCAGTTTGGTGTGTCGCATTTATGTGTTTGTTACATTTTTATGTATGGCCCCTTCCAAGGGTACTGGTCCTGAACACGTAAATGGCCATAACTCCGGAACGGCTAGACCGATGCGAACCATTTTCAATAGGAAACAATGGGACCAGATTCCGCGTCAAATGATCCGTCGGTCATTAAAATCGGTTGAGGTTTACTGCCAAAAACTGATGTGAGTTTTTTTGTACCTATACACACACATACACACACACAGACATCACCTCAATTCGTCGAGCTGAGTTGATTGGTATATGTGACTTGACCCTCCGGGCCTTCTATCAAAAAGTCGTTTTTGGAGTAAACATATAGCCTTTCCAGTACACTTAGTGTACGAGAAAGGCAAAAAAGCTAAACACTCGCACTGACAGACCCCCTGATGTGATAAAGCCATGATCGTGCAACGTATCTATTCTAATTTCATCACTTTAAGTGTTTATTTTGATTTTTAAACGAATTTTGAAGATAGCGTATCCGTGATATCTACTCGCCATCGCAATCAGTCCAGTTGTGATGGGAAACGAAAAGTGACGGTGACTTAACAGAGCACACGCTGCAGCGCTGACTTGGATCGCAGTCAGCCTATCAAAATCGGTGGTTCACATACCATTGATAGTGACAGAGAGCAACTCTGCTGTTGAGATCATTGCTGCATCGCACTCTAGATTGGTTTCATTTTGATCGTGTTCATTTTCGTCCCAGTTCACTGAAAAACAGTACTTTATCAATGTTCTTACTTTCTTAGTTGATTTTCACAGCCGCCATGAATACGAATCGAACCGTGCCAGAGTTTTGCTGATTGGTTCATCCATTTGTAACCAAAATAGTACAACAGCATAGTCCCGAAAGTTATAGACAAATTTCATATGAGAATTTCAAAAATCTTGTGAAAATGCTAAGATACCAGTTTCCTATCAAAAATTAATGATGGTATCCATTACTTTGTGATCAATGTAGCGATGAAAAAAATTGTTAGTAGTTCGTGTGTTTACTTGTGGTATTATATTCACTATTCTTTCACATCCTAATATGTTCACGTACACAACAATAAAAAAGTTTTGTAAAATTATTTTACCTTTTTTTTTTGTTTTTCCAACTTAGACTTCATTTAAACAAAATAAGTCCACCTTCCTTGCTAGATTCGTTTGAAATAATTTATCTGGATTTTAATAAATATAAACTACACAGGATGCAAACATAATTAATATTGGAACGTGCCAAAACGTGTCGAAGCGGGACTGTAGAGTTTAACTATTCATTTATTTTCATCTGCTTAGATTTTTTTTAAATAAAAAATGAATTTTCAAATAGGGTCGAACTTTTGCCCCCCCCCCTTCCCCATACATGTAGCGTAAAGTGGAGCAAAAGTTCGAGTGGGGCAAGAGTTTCTTTTGAAGTTAAATATAATAATATATAAAATGTACAAATTGTAGTCCGTCCAAAACTACTCAGCTAGGCCATTATGACTGTGGAGTTTCGTATTTCACTGGGAAGGAATCACCCCTAATGTGCAGCACACACAACTTACCCAGGCTGACGTCGGTTGGCAAGTGGCAAGAGTGAACGCGGTTGGGTGACGCCTAGAGTTGTTGCTACACAAGCAGGGATGCTAACATTGTCTGCTTGACAGTTCGCATCACATTCAAATGCGCTATATCGCCTGCTGTGATCAATCTCCTTTCCACAGCTTTATGCAGTACATCTTATATCTCACATCCTCCTTCTACTCTAAAGAAGTTTTACACATTTTTAACAAAAAAAAAAAAAATTCCGTACCTCAATTTGGAGTGTTTACCTACAACGATTTAACATATTGCGGAGATTCCACCTGTTTAGACTTCTGCGCGAAAATTAATTGCGTGGGCCCACAGATATAAAATCAGACCGCCTGGCGACGGTTTCACTCGCGAGGGATTCAAATCGTCGCGTTCGATAAGGGGGAAAATCGTCAATACACATTTGGTGATAGTTTTGCATTGTAAGCAAACATTTATACACCTACGCTGAAAATGAGCCTAATCATTTGCGTCGGAATCGCAATTGCTGCTGTGAAGCTACCGAATACAGTTTCATTGCGAGGTACCATTCTGACTATGCTGCCGCTACTTTTTTCGACGACGACGACGAACAATAGGAGCTTGCACAGTGACGTCATCATCTCTCTCTCTTTCTCTCGTTCGGGGTCGCCCGATACAGTCGTCCTTGCTCGCGAAATAATTTTGAGGGCAATGCTTACAAATTGTATCTCATTTCGTGAGTTATGTTGGTAATGCAAGCCTTCATACTTGTAGTATTTAAAAGAAATTACCATTTTGGTACTGGGTGATCCAGAAAATGATCTTGTTCTTCGAGTCTTTGTTTGATCTTAAACCCACATTTATCCCATTGCTTCGTCGTTCAAATTCGAGATATCTGATAAAATACATGATAGATAAAGCACGGTGTGTCTAAAACCGTTATTAACAAAATAAAATACCCATCTAAGCGGTACCCACCATTCGAAAGATATAGTATCCAGGTATCATCTCTGAAATTTTGAAAATGTTTCATGGAGGGAATTGATAGTTTGAGCGATTTGAAATTTTTGGGCGATTTTCAATGAAATTCTCTTTGAACTATTAATATTCAATCGCGGTTGTATCATGATCGTGGCCATCAATCTGTCCCTCATAAATTTGGAATCCAACATTCGAAACGTATGGTATTCGAGTATTCTTACTGACAATTTTAGAACATTTTATCTACGAAATCAAAAGTTATCGTGAATTGAATTTATAATCCAAATCCATTGGTTTTTACAGTATTAATAGCAATTAAACAGTTACTATTTACTACAAATAACCAAAACCAATTCAAACGCCCGCTATTGTAGTCAATCACAGCATTCAATAGCTGGTTGAAATAGGATTTAGATGTCGGGAACGTACGATATCTCTCCCATGTTTCTAAAAAAATGCTGGGAACGCTCTCAGTAGCTTGCTCTCCACACCAAGAGATTTAACCGTTTGTATCATCAACTGGAACTGCAAAATATGAAACTTTGAGAAACTCGGCAAATTAAGGGTCTCCCATATCGTTCCAAACCTAGCCTTCAACGTGGTATAGTCTGGATCCAATTCATCTATAAAACACGCTCTGTAGATGTCTTTGTAGACTTTTAATGCCTGAAATATAATTATTATTAAACCACCACAGTAAATTAATCGCGTACGTTTATCGTGTAGCTTAGGACCTCCTCCAAGAACCATCGAAGCGTCCATTAAATTATGACATGCTTTTCCTGTGGAGCCTTACGTTCGCTGCTGATGTCTCACAACAGCCATCATGGACCGCAGCTGTACCTTTTCAGGACTTGCTTTTTTGACGGCTTTGTACAATGCGTTCCAAGAGTTATGTGCAAAGCAGGTTGGGGAGTGGCAGTCAATATCAACTGCTGATCCATACCCTTAACTAGGGGTGTCATTTACACAACAAACATAGAGTTTCGCTTACAAACTTAGATTTTTTCGCGTGCAAGAATGATGACAACAGGGATGGGAACACTCACTTTCAAAGAGTTACACTCACTTGATATTTTCTCAGCTTAGAAGCGTGCAAGCAAAAAACGATGTATGAACGACTTTTGCCTTGTGGTTTTGCCTAAAAGTTTGCCGAATAAAGTAAAGGTCGCACACACCTGCCAAAATCGTGACAGAGCTGTGAAAGCGACTCTCCACGAGGTGAGTGTAATTTACATTCACCTCGTGGAGAAATGCCTCCGCAGCCCCCTCACGACGTCGGTATGCGTGTGCGACCCCCACTCTATTCGGCAAACTTTCAGGCAAAACCACAAGACAAACGTTGTCCATACATCGTTTTTTGATAGCACGCTTCTGAGCCGAGAAAACACAAAGTGAGTGTAACTCTCTGCAAGTGAGTGCTCCCATCCTTGGATGACAACGCTACTTCACCATGCCGTGAGGCCATGAGTCCAATAACAATCGCCCAACAATTTGCTTTAATTGCTGACTCGCTTCTACATATTACAAAAAATGCTGATTTCCCTTCTCAATTTCCGGTAAGAATTATTACAGATCCGCTAGACGTCCTTTGACCATTCATATACCACGTTTATTATAAAGTTTGTATCAATTTCCTAAAAGTTTCATATTCCGCGGTTCCACGTTAAGCAGTTCTGAGAAAACACTGAGAAATCTCTTGGTGTGTTCGGAGAGCAAGCTACTGAGAGCGTTCCCTGCAGTTTTTCAGAAACATGGGAGAAATATCGTACGCTCCAGATATCTAAATCCTATTTCAACCAGCTGTTGAATGCTGTGATTGACTACAATAGCGGGCATTTGAATTGGTTTTGGTAATTTGTAGTAAATAGTAACTGTTTAATTGCTATTAATACCGTAAAATCCTATGGATTTGAATTATAAATTCAATCCACGATAACTTTTGATTTCAAAGATAAAATATTCTCAAATTTTCAGTAAGAATACTCGAATACCATACGTTTCGAATGTTGGATTCCAAATTTATGAGGGACAGATTGATGGCCACGATTGTGATACAACCGCGATTGAATATTAATAATTAATAATATAGTTCAAAGAGAATTTCATTGAAAATCGCCCTAAAATTTCAAATCGTTCAAACTATTCATTCCCTCCATGAAACATTTTCAAAATTTCAGAGATGATACCTGGATACTATATCTTTAGAATGGTGGGTACCGCTTAGATGGGTATTTTATTTTGTTAATAACGGTTTTAGACACACCGTGAAAGTTTATTTCCTTGCCATTCATTGGAACACTAGTCACAGAAAACAAACTGCATTAACATAATCTTTCTTCTGGCCAGCCAACATTGACGACACTCTTTGATAAATAATATATTGTAACCATTCGATACCACATTTGCACGAATCAAAACTACGTGATTTTTCTAATATTTTTTTTTGCGTAGGGTATTGGTTCCCTTCTTAAGCATGTGGCTCCCATTTTCATCCTACGAAAAACAAAGGATTGAAGCGCTGTTTGTTTTGTTTTTTATTCTTGTATTTTTTGTTAGAAGTGAGCAACCATGAAAACAAAAAGAACGGAATCAATCGGTGCCGTAATCCCTTGTTTTCGAATAGGATGGATATGGGAGCGTGAGATTAATGATGGAACACATACCCTACATTGCCAATGTTTATCTGCCATGACAAACAACACGATGCAAACTTCCAATCCGATATTTGCGCGAAGCAAAACAACGGGATCTTTCCAATCTAGCTTTTCGTCAGCTGAAATTGCCGGGACTCTTTCTTCACGATAAACAACAAGCTGTAAGCTTCCGATCCGACATTTGCGCGAAGCAAAACAACGGGATCTTTCTAACCAAGCTTTTCGTAAGCGGACATTGCCGGGAGTCTTCCTCCACGACAAACAACACGCTGTAAGCTTCCGATCCGACATTTGCGCGAAGCAAAACAACGGGATCTTTCTAACCTAGCTTTTCTTAAGCGGACATTGCCGGGAGTCTTCCTCCACGACAAACAACACGCTGTAAGCACAAAACAAAACAATTGGATCACTCTAGCGCTGCTGGAATTTGTTCTTTTGTTGTACTTTCACACTCTTTCCCGTCAATAATTGCCCATGCACTAACAGTTTTCCGCAGGCATGCTCCAGCGGGAGCTACGTCCCCGAAAAATATCACACCGAACTTCCACTTTTCACATATGGGTTTTGTGTTTCCCTCACTTGTTAACTAATGCATGCACATTGAAGGGTGATTCCTCCCAGCAAAAATATAGGTTCCATTTCCTCAATTAAACGAAAAAACTGGCAGGAATTCGCCAATGTGGAGTTTCGTATTTCACTGGGAAGGAATCACCCCTAATGTGCAGCACACACAACTTACCCAGGCTGACGTCGGTTCGCAAGTGGCAAGAGTGAACGCGGTTGGGTGACGCCTAGAGTTGTTGCTACACAAGCAGGGATGCTAACATTGTCTGCTTGACAGTTCGCATCACATTCAAATGCGCTATATCGCCTGCTGTGATCAATCTCCTTTCCACAGCTTTATGCAGTACATATTATTATGGCGCCAGCACCAAACCGAATAGCGACGTTTTGACTAGCGACACTTTTCGACTAGCGACACTTTTTTTCAGTACCGGGTGTAGTGCGCTGTGTGCGTTCAATGATGCACTATCATATTCGTCACTTCCGATGTATGTTGTAAACAACCCATAATTAGCAAAAATATTTTTCTCAAAAAAAGTTTTTCGATTTCCAACCGAATTCATAATATATCTCACAATGACCACCGAAGCAAACCGGCTACGGATGGATTTGAAAAAGTATCAATTTAGGAATTCCTTGTGAAAGTAGATTAAGAAAAATCTCAAGCCAGCAAAACTATGGGCCAACCATCTGGATATGCTCGAATCGGTGCCGGTTGGGAGGACATTTCCAGAACAATCATATATTGAGGAAATTATATAATGAACTATCCCGCTGGACCAGCTCCATGATTTTTTTTGTTCACGATTTTATTCTGTTAACATTGTGGAAAGCACTTCATGGCAGAAATTCCTTTTATGAGATCCGCAGTAGTTCTTCCAAAGATTTCTCCAAGAATCCTTTAAAAGGTATTGTCCGCTTCAGAACCTTCTCCACGATTACTTCCAGAGACGCAGCCAGAAATTCCCTTGTCAAATCGAATCCAAAAGTTATTTTTTTCCTGGAATTTTGTGGACTGAAAAGTTTTTTTTGAAATTCTTTGGATGGTTTTAGCAAAAAAATGCATCAAAGCCTTCTCCATTAGTCTCTTTGGAATGTATTTGAGACGTTTTCAGGAGTTCCTCCAGAAATTTTCCTTGGGTCTTCTTCAAGGGTTGCTCGAGAATTTTCTCATATAAATTATTTTTGAACGAGTCCATGTTTTTTTTTCGGCAATTCTTTCAGAAATTTCACCTTCATGGATACATTGGGATACACCTTTAAGGATTGCTACGGACGTTCGTGCTTGTAAGTGTTTGTGAACAAATTTCTCCAGAAACATTATCGGAATTTCCGCCAGGATTTTTTATTTAGGATTTTTCCAAGAATTCTTCAATAAGTTTCTCGAGAAATTTCAGGAATTTCCCCTGGAACTCATCCAACGGTTTTGCAATTCAGCAGACCATTTTTTAACTGAGATTCGGAGATTGCTCAAAAGGTTCTTGGAGAAAATCCTTTGAGGATTTCCTCTAGAAATCCAGTTTTTTTCAGGAACTCTTTAAGAAGTTATGGCTGGACGTTAAAAATTATTCGATATATTTGAGAATTCTTCAAAAATTCCACCAGAATTCCAAGTATTTATATTCCAAATTTTCTTAAAAATGTGCTAATTCCAGATTCTTCTCCGAAGAATCTCGCAAAAATTTCAGCAGAAATTTCTCCATAATCTATTCATAGGCATTTTTCAAGAAATTCTTCTGTAATTTCTGAGTTCTTCCAAGGATTCCTTCAAAAAATCCTCCAGGGATCCCCCAGAAACTTTTCGATGGATTTCTCCAAAAATTCCTACCATTTTTTTGTCTACAATTTCTTCAAAAAATTCGAAAGAAAGTTTTAGTTGGAATTACTTCCTCCAAAAGTTTCTCATGCAAATTATCTGAGAATTTTTCCAGAAATTGCTTCATCGATTTCTGTTCAGGAATCCATCAAAAAAATTGAAAAGAATTTATTCTGGGAATCTCCAGAGGTATAACAAGGATATTTATAAGGGATTTTTTTTGGACTACCATCTAGAGTTTTCTGTTGAAGTTCATTCTGCTAATCTTTCAAGAATTCTTCCATTACTTGTTGTGCAATTACTGGAAGAAAATCGGAAATAAATCCTGAATGAATGTCTGAAACAGTTCCAGCAGGAATCCCTGAATGAATCAAAGGAAAAAATCTGCAGAAATCTCGTAGAAATTTCTGCAGAATCATTTGAAGAATTCCCTCATTTCAGGGAATTTGCAGAAAAAACATTTGGAAGAAATGCTCCTAAATGCTGTTTGGTAGGATTTGCATAAACAAAATTTTCAGGTGTTTTTAAAAAACTCCACGGGAAAACCATTAAAAAATTCATTAAAAAAGGCCTAAAATACCGAAGGACCCTGGTAGCATTTTTAATGGATTCCCTGAGAAAAAATATCAAAAGAAAAAAAACCTTTACAAATTATGGGAGGTACTCTTACATGAACTTCTGGAGGAACATCTGAAGAAATCTCAGGAGGAATTTCTGGAGACATCCTGGAGGAATATTTGGAGAAACTTCTTTGATGGAGTTCCCAAAAAAAGTTAATTTACGTTGAATGAGGTGTCGAGTTGTGCATCAGCACAAAATTTCTGAGTTCCCACTGCCAATCCGAGTCTGCTGTCTCTTGGCTGATTTTCAAACGCTTACCGATTGATCGATTTATCCTCTCGACCTCGCCGTTTGCCTGTGGCCAGTACGGAGTAGTTTTCCTATGTTCGATGCCAAATTTATTGCAGAATTCTAGTAGTTCACTACTTATGTACTGAGGGCCATTGTCAGTTTTGATAGACTCCGGCATTCCGAAACGGCAGAAGGTCTCGTGCAACGCCTTTATCGTCAAGCTAGCAGTAATCTGTTTCATGATGATTATTTCGGTAAACAGACTGAAATAGTCAATGACAACGAGCAGATTATGTCCAGATGGAAGAGGTCCGACGAAATCGATTGCCAGATCAGCCCAGGCTTTTCAGGCATCTTGGTTCGACTTAATGGTTCCGGATGATCAGGAGTGGAAACCAACGTACATGCTTTGCACCGCTTTACGAATTCTTCAACCTGCTTATCTAACTGAGGCCACCAAACTTTTTGCCTCAGCCTCCTTTTCATCGCAACCATCCCTGGATGTGATTCGTGAGCGATTTCAAGTGTCTGTCTTTTTAATGATTCTGGAATAACCAATCTGTCACCCCTCAGCAATAAATTCTGTACTACACATAGCTCAGATGCAAATACTTTAAAGGCCTTAACCGATTCAGGCCAAATTCCGTTTTCCAGACTTTCAATAACTTGTTGCAAAATCTCATCTTTTAATGTTTCATCCGATACTTTTTGAACAGTAATGGCATCAGGGACGTCGGCCAGCGCCAATTGATAGATGCAGCTCTCATCCTTGAAAGTGAGTTCTGTCGGTTTAGACACGGACAGTCGGGATAGAACATCCGCCAAATTGTTAGATCCTGGTTCGTAAATCACGTCATAAGCAAAGGTCTGCAGTCGTAGCACCCATCTCTCGATTCGCGCACATGGCTTAGTTCGTTCCTTGAACAGGAAATGCAGAGGTTTACAGTCGGTGATCAGCTTGAACTTCTTTCCCAGCAAGTAGAGTTGAAATTTTTCAACGCCCCAGACTATAGCTAATGCTTCTCTTTCTGTTTGGAAGTATTTCCGTTCAGTGTCTGTTAATGCTTTGCTTGCGAAGGCAATGATTCTCTTCTGACCAAATTGGTCCTGTTGAAGGAGAACAGCTCCCAATCCCACCGGACTAGCATCTGTTACCACAATGCAGTGATCATCTGGGTCATAGTAGCCTAGAGATTTTGAGGTGCAAATCGCTGTTTTGATCTCCTCAAAAGCTTTCGAGTGCTTATCTTGCCAATTAAATGTTTCTCCAGTACGCAACAAACTCCGTAGAACTTCCGTTTTATCCGCCAAATAGGGAATGAATCGTCCGACATACGTAACCAAACCCAAAAAAAACTCCGCAGCTCGGATACGTTTACCGGTGTTCTGAACGATGCTATGGCAGCTACCTTGCTTTCCATTGGTCGTATACCCTCACTAGACAGCTCATGACCTACGAACTCAATTCGAGATACATTGAACACACATTTTTCCTCGTTCAACAGGATGCCGTATTCTTGAATACGCTCCATTAGCCGAGCCAACCTCTCATCGTGTTCTTTTTGTGTTCGCCCCGAAACCATCACATCGTCAAGATAAACGACAACTCCTTCTAATCCAGCAACAATCGACTCCATCACTTTCTGAAATAACTCAGGAGCGCAGCTTATTCCGAACATAAGACGTTTAAATCAGTATGAAACAACAATTGTTTTTTTTTTAATTTTATTATCGAGAAAATTGACAAAACAACATTAGAACTTGTTTACATTAATAGACGTTTTACCTGAACAGGCCCTGTTTCGCAATGAAAGTAGTGACTTCCCTTGAACGCTCAGCTATTTCCACTTGATGATACGCCTCCCTGACATCTAGCTTCGAAAAACGAATAGCTCCATTTATTCCGCCGAAGAGTTCCTCAACTATTGGCAGAGGATGAGTTTCTCGTAGAACAGCTTTATTGACTCTGCGCATATCAACACACAACCGAATCTCCCCATTATCCTTGAGAATCGGCACTATGGGGGACACCCAAGCTGACGGCTGGTCAACTTTCTCAATGATATCTCGATCCAGCAGGCTTTGAAGTTTTTCCGAAATTTTGGATTCTAAAGCAAATGGCGCACGTCTGTAAGGTTGTTGGACTGGTTTCACATTGGGATCAATAGGAATTTCCACTAATAATGGTGCTTTCTCAAGTTTCAAACCCACTTTATCAGGAGTACCTCAAGGATCGGTTCTTGGTCCTCTTCTATTCTCTCTTTTTATTAACGATCTCCCAAGTATTTTGAATTATTGTTCGGTTCATCTGTTTGCGGATGATGTCCAAATATATATTTGTATCGATGATAATACGGATTTGACAACCATAGCGAGCATGATGAATCATGATCTCTGCATGCTTGTAAATTGGTCGAAAGATAATTTGCTGCCCATTAATCCTAGCAAAACAAAAGCCATAATAATTTCCAAAAGAAAACAAACGATTACACCACCTAGAATTTTAATCGATGGAATTGAAGTTATGTTTGTACAACGGGTAAACAATTTGGGTGTTATATTTACAAATAACTTAGAATGGGATGATCACATAAATCATCAGTGTTCAAAAGTGTATGGTTCATTAAAACGTTTGAACTTGACCACTAGAAGTTGTAGTACCGAAACAAAATTACAACTTTTCAAAACACTATTGCTTCCCCACTTTATTTATGGCGATTTTGTCTACACAAACGCCTTAAGTGGTACAATTCACAAGCTTAAAATTGCACTCAACGCCTGTGTAAGATATGTGTATAACCTTTCTAGGTATTCTCATGTATCCCATCTACAAAAGAACCTTATAGGCTGCCCCTTCGCTAATTTCTACAAGTATAGATCGTGCTTCAATGTTTTTAGAATAAGAATTACCTCCAGTCCAGGCTTCCTTTTCGAAAAACTGGTTCCATTGAGAGGCACACGTACAGCAAATTACAGAGTTCCACAACATAATTCTATGTATTACAGCCAATCCTTCTTCGTCAGAGGTATTGTTAACTGGAATAGTTTACCAATTTCTGTTAAAACAATCACTTCTAAATCAGGTTTTAGAAGAAATCTCCTACAGCACTTGCAATAGACGGGTAATTTAGTTAGTTGAAGAGAACAATCTTTCATTATGCACATTAGATATCTGTTTATCAATTTATAATCTAAACTGTAACAACAAAAAAGATGTATGTCTTACGTTACAAGGTATTCAATAAATAAATAAATAAATAAATAAATAAATAATACTCCTTTGAACTTAGGAAATATTTCGCACGGTTGGACAGATCCTACGTTGTATCCAATTTTCAGCACCTTAAGCCTTTTCGCTGTCTCGTCTCCTAGGAGGCTCTGACCGCCGTTTTGAGCGACGTAGAAGGTTGCCTCAACTTTGTTGTCTTCGGCTTCAATTTCCGCAGAGAACATACCAATAATGTTGAGTGGAGAAAGGGATCCATATGCTCTGAAAGAGCGGTCTACATGAGCCTTGAATGCCAGTTTAGCACCCTTGGCACATAGCTTTTCACAAGTGCGAAAATCTATTAGATTGGCTGCTGCGCCCGAGTCGATGGTCATTTCAATTCCAATTCCCCCTACCTTGAATCTGAATACGTTCTCACCCATCACGTAGCAAATCTCTTCCTCCAATTTACTATCGGTTGGCTTGCTATGGTCGCTTGTCTCGTATACTGCCTTGATACGCTTAGTGGGCAGAATAGTTTCGTTTGTGCCATCATTCGATCGCTTCGTACACCATTTAGCGAAATGCCCAACACTCCGACATTTTAGACATTGTGCGTCCTTTGCAATGCAGGCAAAACTTCCTCGCAGGTGCCCTCGACGACCGCATTCAAAACAGATCCTGTTGTCAGTGGCGAGTTGACGATCACCCCCACCTTGACCAGAAAACCGTGGCTTCGATTGCGCGTTCCAATTTGTTTAGCTTTCGGGACGGAAACGAGATTGCGGATGAACGAACTGCCGACGCGAATCTCCCGCGATACCAGAAGAACGATATCCGGAGGGTTGTTGTGAAATCTTCCGAGAAAATCTGTTTTGAGGATTGACCTGGTTGACCGTTTCCATCTGCGTTGTCCCTTTTTCCTTTTGACCCATCTCCTTGCATTGAAGAACTCTCAGTTCCTAAAAACACCAACAAATAATTGACGACGATCCAAAACCACACGAAATAAACAATTGCTACAAGATTTGTCCAAAAGTAAGTACCTTGTGAACGAAAAAAAATGAACGAAGACACTTCCAAACCTTCTATTTTTACTCAGAGACAGCAATGAAATCATATAAAAATATCACATGTCACATCATACCAAACACAATAATCACATATAACTACAGCTGCGTACATGTTAAAAAAAATACCAAGTTTTACTTGATAATACTAATGCAGGTACAAACAAAACAAGCAATCTACTAGCTCCATCTCTTGCCTTTCGTTTTCAAATAAGCGCAGTGCTCTACTAATTTCACTTTTCATTTTGAAACTATTCTATTTCGGTATACACTACCCGCCATAAATATGGAATCGCATCGTCTAGTATTGCAACACCCCAATTGAATATTGCAGCACCCCAAAAAGTTTGGCATCACCTGAAAACCTTATGGTTTACTAATCTATATCTCAAAAACTGTATCCTCTGCAAAGTTTAGACCTTCGGCAAAGTTGTTCAGCAGGTTTATGACCTTCAATTGGTGAAATGTTTGGTACGTAATTCCGCCGCTATGTGGCGCTAGTGTGCATTTACAACGATGTAGTTCGACATGGTTTATCTCATGATTCTGACCACCTAGAATGTTCGTGTCTTCAGCAATGTTGATCAGAAGGTCTATGGCTATCAAATGATGGTAATATTAGTGCTTAATTCCGCCGCTATGTGGCGCTAGTGTGCATTTACAATGAAGTACTTTGACATGGTTTATCTCAAGATTCTGACCACCTGGAATGTTCGAGTCTTCGGCAATGTTGATCAGAAGGGTTATGGCTATCAAATGGTGGTAAGTTTAGTATGTAATTCCGCCGCTATGTGGCGCTAGTGTGCATTTACAACGATGTAGTTTAACATGGTTTATTTCATGATTCTGACCACCTAGAAAGTTCGTGTCTTCGGCAATGTTGATCAGAAGGTCTATGGATATCAAATGGTGGTTAGTTTAGCGCGTAATTCCGCCGCTATGTGGCGTCAGTGTGAATTTAAAACGAAGTACTTTGACATGTTTTTTTTTTCAAGATTCTGACCACCTAGAAAGTTCGTGTCTTCAGCAAAGTTGATCAGAAGGTCTATAGCTATCAAATGGTGGTAAGTTTGGTGCGTAATTTCGCCGCTAGGTCGCGCCAGTGTGCATTTACAATGAAGTACTTTAACATGGTTTATCTCATAATTCTGACCACCTAGAAAGTTCGTGTCTTCAGCAATGTTGATCAGAAGGTCTATGGCTATCAAATGGTGGTAATTTTAGTGCGTTATTCCACCGCTATGTGGCGCCAGTGTGCATTTACAATGAAGTACTTTGACATGGTTTATCTCAAGATTCTGACCACCTGGAATGTTCGAGTCTTCGGCAATGTTGATCAGAAGGGTTATGGCTATCAAATGGTGGTAAGTTTAGTATGTAATTCCGCCGCTATGTGGCGCTAGTGTGCATTTACAACGATGTAGTTTAACATGGTTTATTTCATGATTCTGACCACCTAGAAAGTTCGTGTCTTCGGCAATGTTGATCAGAAGGTCTATGGATATCAAATGGTGGTTAGTTTAGCGCGTAATTCCGCCGCTATGTGGCGTCAGTGTGAATTTAAAACGAAGTACTTTGACATGTTTTTTTTTCAAGATTCTGACCACCTAGAAAGTTCGTGTCTTCAGCAAAGTTGATCAGAAGGTCTATAGCTATCAAATGGTGGTAAGTTTGGTGCGTAATTTCGCCGCTAGGTCGCGCCAGTGTGCATTTACAATGAAGTACTTTAACATGGTTTATCTCATGATTCTGACCACGTAGAAACTTCGTGTCTTCAGCCAAGTTTGTCTGGCGGTCTATGGCTATCAAATAATAGTAAGTTTAGTGCGTAATTCCGCCACTATGTGGCGCCAGTGTGCATTTACAACAAAGTACTTCGAAATGGTTTCTCTCATGATTCTGACCACCTAGACCTACCTGTGCGCCGACTATGTTTTGCTCGGCGGCAGCGTGAGGGCCATTTTTGGCCGGCGGCGGCGGCGTCACGCCGGTGGCAGCTTTCGGCGGCGTGAATCGGCGTGACCAAAATTTGACCGTAATGTTACATTGACAAAACAAACAACTTATCATTAAGCTCTAAAATTTGTAGTCTGAGCTATTTCATGACCATTGATGACACAAACTATTGATTGAATGAATACCTTTTGTAAGCCCTGTTCAGATCCGTCGCTGCGACCAGTGATTAGACCTGTTGTGACATTACCCGCATCCTTAGTGTAGGTCATGTTGCAATACTGCATTGCAATTGAAAGCAATACAATAGAGATTTTGCTACAGTTTTTCTTTGATTTATTTCTATTGATTTTTTAATTTCTTTAATCGCGTTTCTTCAGGGAGGAATCCAGGAGGAATCTTGAAAGAAACTGGAGAAATCCATGAAGAAAATTCTGGGCTTATCTCTGCAGGAACTGCTGTATGAGGTCCTGAAGCAGCTACTACAGAAATCTCTGGTGGTTCAAGAGTCTGTCTTAGAGAGATCTCTGCATAAACTTCTAAAGCAATCCATGATTGAAATTTTCGAGGAATTTCAGAAGGAAATTCAGGAACCCCATAAATGAATTCAAGAAGAAATCCTAAGGGATTTACAGCAGAAATCCTCGAAGGAATTCCAGTGGGAATTTCTATGGGAATTCGAGAAGGAATCCTTTAAGCAAGGAATTCTAGGAGGAATCAACGAAAAATATCCAGGAGAAATTCCGAAAGATTTTCCAGCAGGAAACCTCAAACGAATTCAAGTGGGAGATTAGAAGAAAGTTAGAAAAAGATTCCCCAAAGCAATTCTAAGAGGAATTAAACGAAAATTAGAGGTATTTCTGGAGGAATTCCAGGAGAAATCCCTGAGAGAATTCTAGGAGGAATCCCCGAAGGAATTCTAAGCGGAATCCTCAAAGGTTTTTAAGAGGAAACCCCCAAGAGGAATTTCTATAGGAAGTCCCCGAAGAAATTCAAGAAGGAATCCTCGAAGGAACTCTAGGATGAATCCACAAATTCTAGAAAGAATTTCCGAAGGGATTCTTGGAGGAATCACTGAATAAATTCAAGAAGGAAACCCTGAAGGAATTCCAGGAGGAATCTCCGAAAAAAATTAAAGAGGAATCACCACAGGAATTCCAAGAGGAAACTTCAAAGTTATTCCAGGAGGAGTTCCCGTGTTAATTTTAGGAGGGATCCCCGACGGAATATCAGGAGGATTGCCCGAAGAAATATCAGGAGGAAACTTTGAAGGAAGTCCAGTAGGAATCCACGAAGGAATTCCAAGACAAATCCCCGAAGGAACTCTAAGAGGATACCCCGAAGGAATTCCCGGTGGAATCCACGACGGAATATCAAGAGGAATCCCCGAAAGAATTTCAGGAGGAATCCATGAAATTCCAAAAATAATTTTTCAAAGTAATTCAAGAAGGAATCCTCTAAAGACTTCTAGGAGGAACCATCGAAAAAAAAAATTAGAGGAATCCTCGGAGAAATTTCTTGAGGAACCCGTGGATAAAATTGAAAAAGGATCTTCGACAGAATTTTAGGGAAAATCCCCAAAGGCATGGAATTTCAAAAGCAAATTCCAAAAATAATCCTGCGTGAATCCCAAAGAAATACCAGCAGGACTCCAGTGGGAACTTCCAAGGGAATTCGGGTAAGAATCTCCAAAGGATCTCAATAACGGATCAACGAAAAATATCCTCTGAAAGAGTTCCAGAAGAAATTCGTGAGGGAATTCTAGGAGGAATTCAATGAGAAATTTCTGGAGCAATCTCCGAAGAAATTCGAAGAGGAATCACAACAGAATTTCCAAGAGGAACTCCAAAGGAAATCCAGGAAGAACCTCCGAAGTAATTGCTGGAGGAGTTCCCGTAGAAACTCCAGGGGGAATCCCCGAAGAAATTTCAAGGGGATTCTTGAAGGAAGTTCAGCAGGAATTTCCGAAAGAACTCGAGGATCAATCTCCGAAATAATTCCAGGAGAAATCCCCAAAAGAACTCTAGGAGGAGACCCCGAAGGAATTCCAAAAGAAATCTCCGAAAGAATTCAAGGAGAAATCTCCGAAGGAATCCCTGAAGGAAGTCCAGAATGAATACTTCGACGGAATTCCAGGAATTGAAGAAATTTCAAGGGAAATCTCCGAAGAAATTACAGGAGAAATCCCTGCAGGAATCCCAGGGGGAAGAGGAAACCCCATAGGAAGTTCAGAAGAAATCTCCAAAGAAACTCTAGGAGAAATCCTCGAAGAAATTCCAGGAGGACTCGTGGAGGAATTCTATGAGGAATCCCTGGAGGAAATCAAGGAGGAATCTCCGTAGGAATTCTAAAATAAATCGTCGAATAAATTCCAGGAGGAAACCCCGAAGGAATTTTGAGAGAAATCCACGACAGCGTATCAGGAGAAATCCCCGAAAGAATTTCAAGAGGAATCCTTGAAGGAATGCAACATTAATTTTGTTTGTGCACTGATCACCGGCGCGAAAAACAAAAACCGGCGGTGTGACAAACTAGTGATCAGAATCATGAGATAAATCTTGTCAAAGTACTTCGTTTTAAATGCACACTGGTGTCACATAGCGGCGGAATTACGCACTATAGCCATAGACTTTCTGATCAACTTTGCCGAAGACACGAACTTTCTAGGTGGTCAGAATCATGAGATAAACCTTGTCAAAGTACTTCGTTTTAAATGCACACTAGCGCCACCTAGCGGCGGAATTATGCACTAAACTTACCATCATTTGATAGCCATAGGTCTTCTGATCAACTTTGCTGAAGAAACGAACTTTCTATGTGGTCAGAATCATGGGATAAACCATGTCAAAGTACTTCGTTGTAAATGCACACTAGCGCCACATAGCGGCGGAATTACGTACTAAACTTACCACCATTTGATAGCCATAGACCTTCTGATCAACTTTGTCGAAGACACGAACTTTCTAGGTGGTCAGAATCATGAGATAAACCTTGTCAAAATACTTCGTTTTAAATGCACACTGGCGCCACCTAGCGGAGGAATTACGCACTAAACTTACCATCATTTGATAGCCATAGGTCTTCTGATCAACTTTGCCGAAGACACGAACTTTCTAGGTGGTCAGAATCATGAGATAACCCATGTCAAAGTACTTCGTTTTAAATGCACACTGGCGCCACCTAGCGGCGGAATTACGCACTAAACTTACCAGCATTTGATAGCCATAGGTCTTCCGATCAACTTTGCTGAAGGTCTAAACTATGCAGGGGATACGGTTTTTGAGATACAGTTCAGAAAGTGATGAAGTCTTCAGGTGATGCCAAACTTTCTGGGGGTGCTGCAATATTCAACTGGGGTGTTGCAATACTAGGCGATGCGATTCCATATTTATGGCGGGTAGTGTAAATGATGTGAATCCAGTTCTCGACTCATTTCACATCAGATTAAAATACTCAACCACAACTTTGACTTCAACATTTTTTTTCAACCCCACGGAGTGAATCCAGTTCACAACTCATTTCACTCCCCCTCATATGTTATCATCCTCATTCTAGATCAACCTAGTGAATTAAGTTCTCAACTCATTTCACTTGTAACGCAACTCATTTCAGCTAGAGTAAAACCTAAATTATTTTCCCGTATCGAAAAATTTACCTCCATGAGTCGATATCGAGTTAAGGAACATCGACTCATGGAGGTTTGACTGTATAATTGCAAACCTCGCTTCAACCAATCAATATTTGCGTTTGCTTAGCAGCAGTAAATGATGTGAATCCAGTTCTCGACTCATTTCACATCAAATTATTATAATGTTCCACATCAGCATTTCATAACCATGGCGAGTGAATCCAGTTCACAACTCATTTCACTCCCGATCATCTAGAATTAAATCAACTGTCACCTCAAACCTCGATTCAATAAATAAATTTTCACTTTCTATAGCAGCAATAAACATCTCAGGTCATTATGATCAATATCAACATGATTTTAAATGAATTACGTGTATTATCACAAACAACAATTCAACATTTTAGATAAATCCAATTTCGACTCATTTCCCCTTACTAGGTCAGAAAAGTTTCTATTGTATTTTAATTAGGCTCAGTGTACCAGTTATGGCTATAGTACCTTAAATTCGCCATAGTTGAGTTTCAACCTTTAATGATGCAACTCAACAAGAAAAAAAAAATCGTGAACAACAGATCACGTTCTCAAAAGATGGTTGCAATAATTCAAACTTCACAATTTGCTCAAATTATGATAGAAACAAATCAGTTTCTTTAACTTTTCGGCTTCCTTGCACCATTTTTCGCCATAGTGTACCAGTTATGGCCAATCCCATAAGGAATGCTTGCAAATAGTGCGAAGTGGAACCCAAATTAACAAATGTGTCCATAACTGGTACAGGCACCCTACTGCAGCTGCTGACGTTCTGCGATACAACTATATGTATGCTGTACTATACTCACATTAAAAGTGTTGAAATAAGCATCCATATTCACATGTAGAAAATACATTTAAAAAAAACTTACCAGAGTTCACCAGGGGCAGAATCATTAGTGCATCAGACTGATGACGGACGACACAACTTTCTGACACAAACCATGCATACCTCTTTCACAGTCGTGCAACTTTTTTTCCAGCCACCACGTTTGTTGTTAACAGTTGAAGGAAATCAATAAAAAAAACTTAGATCAATTTCTCGCATGGCAAGTGATCTTCTTGTAAAACATTATCCTCTTAATCGAACACTCTGTCCACGATTTTCATCCCCATGTAACAATTTCATCTTCATTTGCACATCATTCGTCTGTTAATAATCTGCTACAACACAATGCTTCACCCCATGCTTTTGTCAAATGTCGGCATCTTGTTTTCCATTTACAACCACATCCAATACCCCCACTCTTTCTTCTTCCTTTAGGGGCTGTCCATAAACCACGTGGTCATTGGGGGGGGGGGGGGGGGTTTCGGCCAATGACCATTTTGTATGGACAAATAAAAAATTTTGTATGGACTAATGACCACGCGGGGGGGGGGGGGGTTGAAAAGTCAGAAAAAAAATGACCACGTGGTTTATGGACAGCCCCTTACCGCATCCGTGGCCGCATCATGTGTTTTGCCGCCAGATTTTTTTGTAAATACATCTTTGCTTTTGTTCATCTCCAATCAACTTCACATTCCATCGAAATTCTTCCAGCACATAATCTTTCATAAACCACCACAGCACTGACGCATCATTTTCCATTACAACCTCATTATCACATATTCTGATTCTCGATTTATTCTTCCCATAACAAATCAAACCAAGCGCACTCCTGGAGCAGCACCCCTACTATGCTGTTATTCTAAATTAAGTTTTTTTTTACACTGGCGCTGTGCCTTTATCACCCCGCATTGAAAGATTCTCCATTTTGAATAACAATCTGCCACAAAATGCACCTTAGAAAATTTTATATTTTCACTAATTTTCCCGGCCAAATTTACCTCCTGCACTTTGCAAACACTTCTCCAACAAAACAAAACCTACAATTGCTTTTTCCACTAAGATTGGATGTGAAATTGATCGCTACCGATATTGCCACGCTCTTTGTTTTCACCTCGTCAGCCAATGTAAAGTCGCGTCTCTCGGATCTCGGAATGAATAACACGTTCGTGTACGCTCGGTGGTAGTCAGAATTCAACTGCTTTATTTTGGTTTCTGTTTTCAACGTTAGTGTACATTAATAAGGTATATTATCACAAAGTCTATTTAACAAGAGGTATGCTGAAATCAAGATACATAATAATCAAGATTTATATAAAACATTATTGCACCGACACTACAATTCCCACCATATTTTTGTCCACAATTTCTCCAAAAATTTCTAAAGGAAGTTTTAGTTGGAATTACTTCTAGAGTTCCTCCAAAAGTTTCTCATGAAGTTTCTACCAGACATTGCTCCATGGATTTCCATCCGAAATTCCACCCAAATTAAAATTTGAGAGGGTGCTGCCAACTCCGAATACGATTTGAGACGAAATTTGTCAATGGGCGTT
Organism: Aedes albopictus; assembly: GCF_035046485.1. Classification (NCBI taxonomy): domain Eukaryota; kingdom Metazoa; phylum Arthropoda; class Insecta; order Diptera; family Culicidae; genus Aedes; species Aedes albopictus. Next base: position 107,510,212 of record NC_085136.1, read on the forward strand.
TACTTTTGGGGCAACGATGTTCACAAGTGCATTACAATCTCCAATAGAGTTTAGGTAGAGATGAAAACACCACAGAAAGTGTCGATTGAGAGATCATTGGAAACTGTTTCATCGGCGAATTTTCCATCATATGTAGCACAAGAAAATAACGGGAAATGAAGTGATATTTTTCACAACGCTAACTAAAACATCTGTGGAAAGCTTCTTTTCTGTATGACGTTTATTTTATAATGAACTTAAGCTCGATACATAAAACTTTTTTATACTTATGTCTATATTATTTAATAAATATGAACATTATTATTTCGAAAGTTATGGAATTTTCTTCGCTAAATTGGAAGCTCTCTCCATTTCAATCCGGTATATTGCCTCAATTATATCATTAGAGACATTTTGCTGTTCAATAATTTTTGCGGTAAGATTTTGCAGCAGGTCTTCAATTTTTTGCATTCTGTCGGAAACTTGTTGATAGTTGTTCAACATTTTTTCTTCAATTTGGCTTAACTTGGTGTTGACACTAGAGATCAGCTGCTTCAATTGATGATTAGTTGGTGGTGGACAATCCAATTCAAAGGCACCCACGCTTTTTTCGTCACAAGATGTAGGGGAATAGAGCCGTATTGACGTATTCTCTAAACTATCTCTCCATGCGCAATTCAATGGGTTTTCATCAATTAATAATAGTTTAAGCGCAGGAAATTGATGAATTGCGAAATGTGTCAAGTTGTTACCTCGCAGAAAAAGGCCGGAAAGAGTAGGCATGATCCAACTGCAGACGGCAAAATGTTGAAGTCGATTATTGTCAAGATACATTTCAGTGAGCGATGGCAAACTCACCGGACCGTCACTGTAAATGTGTTTTATTTTATTAGACGAAAGCCATAGGTATTCTAAATTGTCCAACCCATTTAACTGGTCCATTTGAACGATTTCTATCAAGTTGTCTTCAAGATTTAAATATTTCAAATGTTTTAATCGATTAATGTTCTCTGGGATATGACTCAATTTTGTTTTCTCACACCGGAAACTGCCCAGCTTGTAGAACATATCAGGTTTAATAATCGCATTTTCAGTAGATGTTTCGTGTAAATGATGGTAATCTAATTTAGGATTAATGTGGATTGATTTAACAGATCCACCTACAAATTTAATTCCCTCGCACTTCTCAAATGGCTCAGTGAAATTATATGGCAGTATGTCCACTATTGTATTGAAAAAAATATATTTTCTTTTTTGTTTTGGGATGTTTCCTATCGAGGCTGCATCAGCAGGCCAGTTGAAGTCATATATTTTAATTGAATTTGCCCAGTTTGAGCCGTTTTGCACAGTGAACGGTTTTATGCCGTTGAGTGAAATCATCACAATTAGTCTGTAAGAGGTATTTTGGAATCAATATATAAAAAAACAATAACATTTGCCACAGTTATACTTACATAGTTAAAATTACTTGCATCCTGAATGAATTTTCGACCGACTTCACTTTCACTGGTAGAACTGATGTTTGATGTTTGAGGAGTTGTCCCGACCGCTTTTTATACGTTTGCGGTGATTCAGAACTTAAGAGTAGCATTAGGGTGGTGTGATATTTTAGCAAAATCGTTCTCCGCAGGAAAATGCGAGTTGATTCCGATTTTTTATTGTAGTAAATTTTATGTGATTTTTTTTTATTTGTAAACAGTTTTGACTTCCGAGTGTGCTACCACTTATCAGATAAAAAGCATGCCAACGCAGAGTCGCATGGGCGTGGATTCGTTGATTTTTATTTTTCTATTTTCGCTTTGTTCGCTGCATTCTTCGGGTTGTGATAGTTATGCAGCTGGACAACATGTCTTAGTATTGCATTCGAACAGCGATAGAGCGTTGGATGGATGCATATCTATAGGTGTGCTCGTTCCATGCTATTGATTATACATTCAACGTACGTTCTAGATTACTTGAACAACAATTGTTCGAGTATGGTAATTGTAGAGGTATTAAGTTGTATTTATTCATACAAAATTGAAATGACCAACGCTACATATGCTGGAATGAACTCCTTGTTAACAGATTTGTCAGAACGTGACTAACAGCACTTGGTTAAGCTGAGAACTCTCAAAGCTGTCCATTGTAAACGGTAGTCAAGTCCCACGCTCCGTTTGTTGATTCCTTGTACATTTTCGATTGTTTTGGTCAATCACAGATCACAACTGCAAATTGTGAGGTCAGTTGAATTCATGTTCATTTGATTACCTTGCTTGGTTACCATGCCAAATCGCGGCAAATCTTATGCATGAAAAAAGAAAAATCTTGGAAAGCTGAAGTTAGTTCAAAAATTCAATAATAAGCATCGATTGAAGACTCCCCTTAGGTTTCTGGTACCACAGAGATTCATAACTTCAAAATCGCTCTAAAAATCGTTTAACATTATATTATACACTAGTGAGACTTCCATCGACCACGCATTCGATGATTGTTTGGACACAGAACAACAGATGTATCACTTGGAACAAAATGCAATTAAAATCATCGTCACGAAAACATAATCGCCCAATGCTAACCACGTTGTATTTCGCAAACTCACTGGGTAGATGACGGTAGTGGGCAAACGTCAAACTGGAGCGACAACGATGCGTGCGCCATGAGCGAGAGATTTGCGAACTACAAAATATTTGAATTATCCGTTAAAAAAGGAAACGATGGGAAGTAAGTAGAGTAAGACGTCTGTTTGTCTGTGGTTTGGAGTTCATGCCTTTCTTTCGTTTTGAAGTTTACCACTAGCGCGATACAGAAATCGTGAAAGCGCGTTTTGTGCAACATGTGCACCAGAAATTATAGGAATATTTCAAGGAAACCCATCAAGGTGGTTCGTCTGTTTATCTGTACAACGCCTGTAAATACAGCCATTGGTTATGGTGTAGATACGATTATGGTCAAAGTGACGTTCATAGAAAAAAAAAACAAAAATATACTCTTTAAGCACATCAAATTGAGAAAAAATAAGCTTGACACTCTTGAATCGCTCTGACTTGAACAACATCGAGTTTTTCTACTTTCTTCCGTAAAATGTTACAATTATATTAAAATAAGAAACTAAGAGTTCAAAATCTTTCAGATTTCAGATTTTAGTGTTTCACCCAAGCGTGGTCCACCCTAGGTTTGATTCAATGTGGTTTATGCATATGCGGCGAGAAAAAAAAACATCGGCGAGAACTGCGATAACAGCTCTGACCGAACAATGGGATCAATTCAAAGTTCGAAATTGAAATCGATTCAATCCAACGGAAAGGAAGCGTTGCGTTGTTTGAACAATTGATGAGCACAGCTCAAAGTTGGTCTCACTCTTGCAGCAAAATAAACGACACATAAACAAGAACAATCTTTCGAGAGGTAAACTCAAAAAAGTTTTCAAAGCTCAGACTCTCAAGGTTTAGTGTTCAAAATTTTGAAAGGCATCATATGTTTTTTGTTTTTTTTTGTGGTGTAAAAGATAATTTCAAAATTCAAAACAAATATTTTGGAACATAATTGAATTTCAAAACTTCACTTATATCAACCTACAATATGCCCTTGTGTTTTTATTTGAACCCACTGTTCGTATCGGGAATTTTTGGAACTTTATCTCAACCCGAATTTGCAAACATTCATATGGCATTGCAGTGGTGTAACTCGCCAGCTCGGGGTGGGAATCTACAGGGTCGTTGAATGACTTTCTTTCCCCATACATATACGGGCATGAATGGTACTCAAATCGGAACAGGAACGAAAAAGAATGAAAACTGTGTCATAGATGAACTATTGTCGGAGTGAGAGTGTCCAAACTTAACGAAGAGGATTTACACGCTGAACCGAAACTAATCACTCGAAAAGCGAGGCTTGGACGGTTCCTTTTCGAACCCCGATAATACGAACAAGGCAAAAGTGGTTAAAATTTTCACACCTCGAATAATTTACTGGATTCACGCGCGCACTTCTATTCTTTTCGAGAATCAGCTTTACAAGAGAATTTGCCCCGCCAACATGGAGTCATTTTATAGAGAATTCCTCTTTTACCAATCTTTTTATTATTTTTACTATTTTTTTGACATATCGGTAATATTTGTTAGTGTTTCCACACCCTAATCTCCGTTTTCATCTAGCGTCATCTATAAGTCAGATTTCCCTTGTTATCAGTGAGTATAATTTACCCACGCTCAAACTGCTCGACTCTCGTCTGACGTACATGTCCGAAACAAAGGGGAAAATGAAACAGGCTCACTCACTTGTCCGTCATCAACTAGTGAGTGCCATCTGTTTGTGTTTGAATTTTACTTTCAGGGTCGTAATCGGGAGGGGAAGGGAAAAAGGACTTGCGGTGGAGCCAGCAAGCGTAAACTGGGAACCGAACGGTTACAATACCCCATCGTCCCTCCTTCAAAATGAATGAAATTCATTTTGAATCAATGGTTTCAATCATTAACTTCTACCAAGATCAACTTTTGATTATGGTGAAACTGATTTAAATGCCCTTCTGCGGGAATACTCTATTAGCCCTATTAACCTTCGTCACTGTAGACGAAGCAAAGGTACTCAAATCGAGTGGTAACTCATAACCAACACTGTTGTTGTGTTGAAAAGTATCAATCAATGAACCAATGTTTATGTTTACATCGCGATTAGTACGACGGTTCGCGAGTCCTCGTACTATGTTTCGCGTTCTTTCTCGACATTTCGCGGTTAACGTGGCGGCTTTCAATCGTGTCCGGCAACAGAAAACTCTCGAGAGTACTCTGTATCGCGATTCCGTAAAAATCATTTGCCGGTCGGATTTCAATTTTACTGTTCGACGGAGTCTGCGGGAAAGAGAATTTTCTCTTGCGAAGGCGATTGGCTTTGCCATAAGGTAAGATCAGTTTTGGTAAACAATGCTTCGGTAATAGGATTGTAATCGTTTCTACCTCTTCTAGGTTCATATTTCGTTGAATAATTATTCGTTCCGGAACTATGAATGAAAAACGTAAGTAATCAATCAATCATTGCGACTGACTTGAAGACTGATGAATCATGATTCTAGGATTGTGAGGACTTCAGTCGTCCACAAATGTACACCGACGGGATATGGGGTGTCGCCAGCCATCGAACTGGTCCCGATCGAGTGTGAAACTTGACCTTTGAATATCTCGCATCCTTCGCTGGAGCGACACTGGTCTTCGATGGAATCGTTGGAGTTGCCGTTAATGTGATCTCGAGCTCAAAGGAGAGACCCGAGCAGAAATTTTATATCAACCTCGCTGTATCGTACAGGAGCAAAAATGTCAAAATAAATTCATTTTGGGTGTTGTTATTCGTTTGGGGATGGTGTCTATCGATCTGGTTTACCTCCGGTTTCCGCGATGATTTACCGAAGAGAAAGCATAACTTTTTTTTACGAAAGGTTTACGCGACGATTACGGCAAAAGTTTCTATCGGGTTAGCTAGTGTTGGTTTATGAATGGTCGATTGCGGTTTTTGTAAGATCCTACGGTTGGATACTCATGTTTACTCGCTAGATTCTATCTCGCGCCAGACATTTCTGGGCTTCGGCGGTGCTTGGCTTCCCGCTGAGCGGTCACGGAAAGCCACGAAGGAATTTGCATCTTCGTCTTTCGCGTCGACGGATAGGCTCGCGATTGTTTGCCGGAATCGGAAAAGGAACATTCTACTAGTTTTCGCATTTGTAAATCAACTATACGATGTTTTAATCGGGTTCTAGGCCGCCCGCGCGTCGTTTCGCGGATCAACATCGACCGGTTTGTTGAATTCATCGCAATAAACTGCCGTTTCCTTTTTGATCGGGAAACGTTACGTACGAAATTGAAACAATTAAAAAAAACCTAGTTTTTGCATAGTGCTTTCAACACTCTTCTAATGGATTTACGCGTTTCGATTCAAACATACATCGGAGATTTCTGTACGTTCACGCATTTCTACATAGTTCTAATTAGTTATCGAGCGATTTCAAATTTGTTATCCTAAATTTTCACACGAACGGGGTTCATTTCAAAATCGGGTTGAAATATTCTCAGGTAACTCAAATTTTCAAATTTGGTTCTGAATCAAACTGTTCTCATTCATCCTTCGTTAGGAGAACGAAATTTTTGCAAAACAGAGCTCTGTTTTCATCTCCCCTTCCGGGAGAAATGGAATCGCATGGGGTTGAAGTTGTATTTTTGTTGGGCGCCAATTTGTAACTCGCCAGCTCGGGGTGGGAATCTACAGGGTCGTTGAATGACTTTCTTTCCCCATACATATACGGGCATGAATGGTACTCAAATCGGAACAGGAACGAAAAAGAATGAAAACTGTGTCATAGATGAACTATTGTCGGAGTGAGAGTGTCCAAACTTAACGAAGAGGATTTACACGCTGAACCGAAACTAATCACTCGAAAAGCGAGGCTTGGACGGTTCCTTTTCGAACCCCGATAATACGAACAAGGCAAAAGTGGTTAAAATTTTCACACCTCGAATAATTTACTGGATTCACGCGCGCACTTCTATTCTTTTCGAGAATCAGCTTTACAAGAGAATTTGCCCCGCCAACATGGAGTCATTTTATAGAGAATTCCTCTTTTACCAATCTTTTTATTATTTTTACTATTTTTTTGACATATCGGTAATATTTGTTAGTGTTTCCACACCCTAATCTCCGTTTTCATCTAGCGTCATCTATAAGTCAGATTTCCCTTGTTATCAGTGAGTATAATTTACCCACGCTCAAACTGCTCGACTCTCGTCTGACGTACATGTCCGAAACAAAGGGGAAAATGAAACAGGCTCACTCACTTGTCCGTCATCAACTAGTGAGTGCCATCTGTTTGTGTTTGAATTTTACTTTCAGGGTCGTAATCGGGAGGGGAAGGGAAAAAGGACTTGCGGTGGAGCCAGCAAGCGTAAACTGGGAACCGAACGGTTACAGTGGAGCAGCCCCAAGTACAAAACAAACATACCGTAAAATGGGGTAGAATTGATCAGCAGACACTTGCTCATGAAATGTTCAAATCACCATTTTCATTGAATCTGTTTTTGGTCACGAACTTTGTTTTGGTTAAACTGCTCAAATATAGCTACGAAGAGATATGAAGGGTCATGGAAATCGAGTTTCGTGAATGTTTAAATGAACCGATTATTCTTTACTGTTTTTTTTTTATCGCAGTTTGTTACATTTTCAAAAATCCACGTTTTGCGTAAATTCTACAAACAATGTGGAACTCAAAATTCCTCTACCAGCTACACATGACTTCGAACCGATCCACTTTATAGGTGAATAAATGCTTATTTTTAGTAAAATTATCCATTTACCAAACATATTTCTAACTCCGATAGGAAATTGCCACATCTTTAGGCATTATTTCTAGCTTTGATATTTGTTTTTATTTTATTTTTTATCAAATACCTTTTAATGTTTATGACCACTTGGACTTTTGGCATCAAATATGAATTTGAGTACCTCGATTTAAACTTGTACAGGTATTGAAACAGAAACAAATACTGACTACTTGGGTGATCAGAAGTACCCCATTTCCAAATCAGATGATAAATTGTACGTATTCAAGTTTTTTATGCAAAGTAAGCTCGGATTACGGTTCTTGTGAACAACTGGGCCGCTGAATACTCGCACTTTTTCCTGCGAACAAGTTAAATAAGCAAACAGTAATGTAGTGCAGCATGCAAACATTCAATATGGATCTGCCTTCTGCTGCACTTCCAAAGTTACCCACTTCTAGGGTTCTTAAATGCCTTATTTTTTTTTCGTTTCCTGATTTCTATGTCAAGAGGCAATGTTTGATAATATGTTTATTGCAAATGAATCACTTGAAAAAATAAACTGCTTCGCCACACATCAACTAGCAGATAACAAACCACCATTCGTGCTGGAGCGACTTGAACTTGAACCACATCTGGCAAAAGGATAGACGAAAAAAAATCCGTTCACACATGTTACACTAGTTTACAGCACTTTGGAACTCGGTAAGCCGGTGATCATTTTTAGTGTACAATCCTGCTCTTAGTTTGAAAACGTGATGGAAAAAATACTAGAGCGGTCATTCTTTCGACTCTCCATACAAGGATAACAATTTGAAACCCATTTTTGTCCTATTTTCAAGCAAGGTTGTTCACTTCATGCATCTTATGCTTCGTAACCAATGCCCAGATTGAGCTGAAATGTTCACTTTTACTCGCTTACAACTCATTTTTAGCATGAACGCTGTGAAAGATTTTTTTTTCTGAAATTTTTTTTTAATTTTTTTTGAAAATTTTGCCAAACTTCAAAAAAAAGCTGACCAATTTCTCGACTTTCATCGATCCGACGAAAAAATCGTGTTCAGATGTTCGAAACACATTTTATTCAGTTTTCTATTGATGCAAAAAGATTGAAGATTGACTGACAGGCAAGGCAATATTTTTAACTTTTAGTAAATTCCATGTTTTATAATACTGTAGGGTTTGATTTTCAGGTAAAACTCAAAAATTGTTCACTTCAAAAAAACACGGTTTCGAAATCAGCACGTAATTCATCATCAAAACCAATGCCGTTGATAGAAGTTCACCACTTTCGTTTTATTTTGTGAACTAGTGTTATCTTTCCTCGTATAGAAAAGGAAGAACATTATGCTGCCAGTCGTAGCCAACTCATTTGGTGGGGAAATTTCAGTCGACTTGCTCACTTAGAATCCCCAGAATCGAACGGCGGATTCCGTTCGGGAAATGAAAGTTAATTTTTAAGTTACTTGATTTGGATGTTACAAGAATACCTACTTCGAGTAAGGTGGAACTGGATGAATTTCTTCACTTTTTGGTTTTTGATTTTCTTTTTTTTTTTCAAATAACGGAGCAATGTTCTCAAAATTGGAAGAATCAAGGAATCTCATGATTTTTTGTACTGTTGAATAATGATTTTAAGTTTAACAAGCACCAATTGTAAACTGTGAAGATATAGTGATAAGTTAAAATTTACTAGTAAAATTGAATAAAAAAAATCGAAACAAAATTTTGAAAACAAAATCTTTGCAATGCTATTGAACGTTTTCTACCAAAAAAAAAAAAAAAAAAAACAGGAGAAACCTTGATCCTTCCTCCGAATGTCTATGGAAATCGATTTTGAAAACATTGCTCCGTTGTTAAATAAAAAAAAATCATTAACATAAAAAAATGAAGAAATGCATACATTTTCGATTTTAAAATGACAATCAAACTCAATTTTTCATAAAATCTAACGCCTAGGCCTGGGGGTCTCCAATTCGCCATGTGTATAAGGCTTTCAATCGCCAATCCGCAGCAGGTGGGTTCGATTCCCGTTCCGGTCGGGAAATTTTTGCTGACTTCCCTGGGCATAGAATAGCATTCAACTAATAACTGTGTAAGTACTCAAAGAACACTTAGTTGAAGAGAGGCAGGTTATTGTACATATTAACCTTCCTCGGGCATTGAAAACAAGTTACGAATAATGCATTGGGGTCAATATGACCCAGAAATTCAAACGCTTATGGAACCAATTCAAATGACTAATGTCTTATTTGATAGATAATTTCGTCAAGAATGTATTGATATGTTGAAACAGTGGTTCCGGGAGCATTGGTCACCGGAAATCTGCTACACAGGGCACCATGTCGGACTTGTGCGATAGTATAACATTTTTCCAGTAGTTGTGGAATATCTCGCGTTCTGGACCACTTAGAACGATACTGTCTTCGGCAAAGTTGCTCAGAAGACTAAGAGCTTCCACATAGGAAACAATTTAGTTCGGAAATCACTCACGGCGAGGCGCTAGTGCTCTTTTGAGCCTCCAGTTCTGGACCACTTAGACCAAAGCTGTCTTCGGGAAAGTCGCTCAGAAGACTAAGAGCTTTCACATGGGAAACAATTTAGTTCCAAAATCATTCACTGCGAGGCGCTAGTGTTCTTAGGAGCTTCCAGTTTAGTTTAAACGTTATATATCTCGCGTTATGAACCACTTGGAAGGATACTATCTTGTGAAAAGTTAGTCAGCAGAATGAGAGCGTTCACATAGAAAACAATTTAGTTCGAGAATCACTCACTATGTGGCGCTAGTGCTCTTGGGAGCTTCCAGTTTAGTCTTAACGTCGTATATTTCACGTTCAGGACCAATTAGAAAGATACTGTCTCAGTCAAATTTGCTCATAGGACTGAAAACTTTCGCATAAAAACAATCTAGTTAGAGAATCACTCACTACCTGTCGCTTGTATTGCTAAAAGCTTCCAGTTTAACCTTATTTTCGTGATTCTCGCGTTCTGGAGGATACGGCAAGGTTGCACATAAGATTAAAGGCTTTCACATAGAGAATGTTGTGAACCACTTAGAAGGTTACTTTGATAAAGTTGCTCCAAAGACTAAGATTTTTCACATAGGAAACAATTTAGTTCGAGAATCACTCACTATGTGGCGCTAGTGTTCTTGAGGCATGCAGTTTGGTCAAAACGTCGTATATCTCACGATCTGGACCACTTAGAAGGATAAGTTTTTGGCAAAGCTGCTCATAAAACTGAAAACTTTCGCATGGCAATCTATTTAGTTTGAGATTCTCTCACTACGTGGAATTTTTGATCATAACTTAGTATATTTCACGAACGCTCTGGACCGCTTTGTAAAACACTGTCTTTGGCAAAAATTCTCAGAAAAACTAATAGATTCAATTTAGTTTGAGAATCACTCACTACGTGATAATATTGTTCTTGGCATGGTTCTTGGGGTCTATCAGTTTAGCCTAAATGTTGTAAATCTCGCAATGTGGACCACTCAGAGGAAAACCCACTTCAACAAAGTTGCTCGAAACAACAATAGTTTTCTAGTAGAAAGCGATTAAGTTCATCATTTATTCACTACTTGGCTCTAGTGCTGAAATGAGCTCTGATTTAGGGCGTCGCATATCTCACGATCTGGGTTGCTAAGAATGACAACTGTTGTTGCAAAAAAGGATGTCAAGTTTGATCAAAGGGTAATATATCTTGCGTTCTGAAACACTTCGAAGGACACTCTTTTTGACAAAACGCTCAGAAGACTAAGAGCTTTTATCTGAAAAGCAAATCAGTTTGAAATTTGCCTACTATGTGGCGCTAGTGATCTTAGCAGTTTCCAGTTAAGTCTGAGCATCATTTATCCCGCATTTTGAACCACTTGAAAAAATATCACTTCAGCAAAGTTGCTGAGAAAAAAATTAAGTTCCACATTCACTCACTATATTGGTTTAGTTCTGTAATGAGCTACGAGTTTGGTCTAAGCGTCCTACATCTGACGTTCTGGGTCATTTCAAAGAATACTGGTTTCAGAACATTTGCTTAAAAGAGTGAAAGCATTTGAATTTTTATTGGAAATTTTCAAGTAATCTCTTTGGAAACTTCTATTGAAATTTCGCAGACAATTGATAGAAAGTTTTCCCGCAGTTCTTTTGGGGTTTTCAACAATTACTTTGAAAACAGTTTCGGCATTTCTATTGGCTAATTGCTTTGGAAAACCATTGTACTAATGATTTGAAAACTTATCTTTTTTTTAATGTTTTTATTTTTGTTGGCTTCAGAAAACTCATTGAGAATTTTATTTTGATTTATTTGATTGCTTCGACAATTGCTTCGAAAGTTCGCTCGGCAAATTCTTTGTTATTTTTTTGCATTTATTTTTCAATCCATAATTCCTTTGAGTATTTGTTCTGCAGTTGTAATGAAAATGCATTACAAAATTCCGTCAAAAATTTATTTGATAAATATTTTCAAAATTTCTTACTGCAATTTCCTATTACTTATTTTTTTTTCTGCAGTTCCGTCGGTAAATTTATTGTGATATTAACTAGCAATTCGTTTGGTAATTTCTTCTTCGTTTTTTTCTAGAAATCACACAGTAAATTCCTTTTGGAACTGATCGAGAAATTCCTTCAAGGTTTTTAGGAAACTTCATTTGAGATGCTTTCGGAAGTGCCTTCGACAACTTCTTTGGTATTATTTTTTGGAAATTTCTTCTGCAACGGTATTTAATTCAGGATTCTCTTGTGAAATTTTAGTAGCAACCCCTTTGAAAAGTCATTCGGTTATTCCATTAGGGTGCCTTCAGCTATTTCAACATTCAAACGTGTTTAAAAATTGCTTTCTGAAATATTCTGGCAATTTATTTGAGAATTTCTTGATGTTTGATGAATTTCTTGAAAACACCATGATTTGTGGAAATTCATTAGTTAATTCCTTTGAGATTTTCTCCGGCCATACCATTGCATTTTTTTTTTTCAATTTTTAATAGAGTATCTAATTGAAATTCCAAAGTAATAACAAACGGAATTCTGTAAGGATTTTCTAAAGGAGTTTTCAATACTGAAAGAATACTGAAGAAATTAGAAAAATACAAATTTGCAAAGAGCTGCTGACAGAAATTTTCAAAGAAATTGATAAAGAAAATCCCGTGAGAGTTGCCTGATAAATTTGCACAGCGTCGTCAGCCAGAGACCGCAGACTGAATATAACTTTCACTAGACAACGGAAAACATGTAAGACTGTAAGACATTCAGTAAATCAATGAAGAATTTTCCATTTGGCGAAATTTTTCTTCCGACCGGAATGGGAATCGAACCCACAATCAGTGGCTTACAATATGCCTAAAAAGCTGGCGTCACTAAACAGTACGGTATTTTTAAATATAATATAATAATAATCAATTTCCTATATTACTGCAGAGAAATTTCCAGAAGAGTTATCGAACAAAATTTCAAAGGAATTACCGAAATAGTTTCCAAAAAAATTGTCCAAGAAATCCAAAAAAAAACAAACTTATATGAAGCTTTGAATCAAATCCAATAAAAATTGCTGACAATATTTCCAAAGAATTTGCCGAATAATTTCCGCCAAAAAGAAATTCAAAATATTTTCACAGGGTAACATTTAGGAAATTCGCCAAATCGATTTGCAAAGGAAATGCCCAGTTAAATACCCAATCGAGTTCAGTAAGAATTGGCAAAGATGTTTCCAGAAAAATGTTGAAAAATTCCTAAAGCAATAGCCATAGGATTTTCCAAACGAATTGTAAGAGACAAAAAGAACTTTCAAATGGGATTTCCAAAGAAATTTCCGTAGAAGAAATTCCTAAAGAAGTTCACAAAGCCATTGCCGAAGCATTTGTCACATAAATTCAAGTTCCCAAGGAAATTTGAAAATCTTTTTTGCCACAATTTTTTTAAAGAAATTTCCAACGAGGTTCCAACAAATCATGAAAACTTTTACCAAAGAGGTTGAGAATTCAATTGTGGACACCATAGCAGAGACAGTTTCCAACAGAATTGCCAACCAATTTCCAAAAATAATGTAGCAGGTTTAAAAAAAAAGTGCCAAAGAAGTTACCGAAGGAACTTTCGTAGTAATTTTAGAACCGATTTTCAAAGAAATACCTTTTGGAATTGCTGCACAGATATCCAACGTTATAATTGAACAATAAAGAGATTTCCGAATAAATTACGGAGAAGATACTTGACTGACAGCTCTAAAGAACATAAGTGCCACGTTGTGAGCGAATTTTGAAATAAACTTCAAATGTGGAAGCTTCTTTTTTTCTTGGAAGCTTTAACAAACATAGTAACATATGGATACACAACGATTATATCAAGCTTTCAGCTTCTAAGAACAATACATCCCGAATATGTTTTGCTGAAATTTGTCGAGTTAAAAATTTTAGCAAAATATTTGTGAAAATTCAGCAAGGTTTGCGGATTTGTTCAGTAAAATCTACTGATCACCATCAACGTTTTGTTGTAACTACGTAAACAAAGGACAGGTATTCTGGTGGATCAGTTTAACAAGTGATATTTTATTAAGTTTTGTGATGACAGCATACTCTTTATATGCTATAGCCTTTTTAACATGTCCTATGAATTATCATCATGATGAGCATGGGCATGAGCATGAGATGATCGTACAATTCGTAGTTGCTACTCCGTTAATGACCAGATCAGTCAACATTGCACAGGAAACCAAGAGGAAGGGGCCTGGGTGTAGCTTCCATCCTCAATGTGCAATTTTGAAGATTCAAAACTTTATATTGTCAGTACCGGCACCGGCCACGTCTTTACGGTCATCGGGAAGGGAAGGAATGTAAGTGTGACATCCGTTGCTACTAGAGACCGTGTGTACCTCCGCATTCCCACGGTTGTCACAGGAAGGAAGCTTATTAGTGGAAGGAGATAGATAGTTACATAGATCAGGATTCACATTGGTAAGTGATGTGAGCTATGCAACCCTTGATATGATTTAGTCTTCCGGCAGCAGGAAGAATACAACAATTTAATTGTATGTTTGTGTATTAAATAATGTAGGGTCTTGTACCATTTGGGCAGGTGTACCTATTTTGGGCACTTGCCGCTATAACTAAGTCAATTTCAACTCGATTGATTTGAAATTTTGTACAGAGTTAGGCACGTACAGTATCTAACTCTGTACAAAAATTCAAATCAATCGTTGTGAAATTGACTTAGTTATAGCGGCAAGTGCCCAAAATAGGTACACCTGCCCAAATGGTACAATACTCTATTAATAATTTTTAAACCACGCTTATGTCGGATCAACTCGTAATAAGGCACGTTCTAAGCTTATCGTTTCTCAGTTAAAAATGAACTGTATGCAATTCCGTTCAGTGCCAATGCTAAAAAACCGGAACACGCGCCCTAACTTTATGAGACAACTGAAGCTAAAAAGATGACAATAAATATCGCAAAACGATCTTTGTTTATGAGTTTCACCTATGTTTTTGTATTACTCTTTTCTCGCGTTCCCGTGTTATCAGGATTGCGGATAATTAAACCATTGTACATATTTATAATCCGCGAATGCTCACAAACGCGTAATATAAGTTGGAAATATGAACAAAAAAATCATTTCAATTTTGCATAAAAAATTGAATTTACCAAAAATAAAAATTATCGTACGTGTTCGAAAAAGACGCGAAATTATAAAACTTAGCACAAATAAATCGACGCGGACAACGGGGTCTACTTGTCACTGAATCGTACGGTAATCTTGACCTTTTGCCGATTTGATCGCTGATTGTCTGCTTGTAAATCTGAAATAGAAAAAAATATTAAATGGTGATACTTTCGATCCGAGGCCCGCAGGGCCGAGTCTCATTTACCAATCAACTCAGCTCGACGAACTGAGCAAATGTCTGTGTGTGTTTGTATATATGTGGTGTGTGTGTTTTTTTTTCTTCCCAACCTCCCAAGCAGAGAAAACCGATTGGAAAAACTCTGCTACACCTTGACGCCTCGATCCCCCTGGTACCACTGATATGCGACTGCTTCAGGGGGGGCAATGCGCTCATGCGCTCTTCTGCTATTGTGCTCATGCACTTTTTGTCGCTTCTAAATTTGTTATTCTAGTCGTTCTCGTTTTCGTACCTAACCTATCGCCATTCAGCGACACAGTTATTATTATTATTACATCAACAGGCATGGTATAGCCCCAATGATGGGTAAAAATTAATATAAAACGATGCAATACAAAAAAAAAATACAAATACTTATCGATAACACAAAAAAAAAGTCACAAATTAAATAGTCAAGAAATAACACTTAAAACTAAATCCGTCTGTTGTCTAGAGCTAATTGGTCCGTCCAGCGAAGAACAGGGAAAATCTCCGGCGAAGCGCCTCTCGTGTTGAGTGGAAGTCAAATAAGGCTGCGACTGTGTTAAACACTCGTTGCATACCGATGAGTGCGCCGTAGAATGCATAATTGGTTCGAAATAGAGGCAGTCGCAGCATAACACTGTTCCGTAGTGCTCTAGGCCGAACATTCAAATTGATTTGCTCCAGAATGGATGAGCAATCGACTCGTCCCTGCAGCACATCTGCGATAAATAGAGCTCTATTGATGTCCCTTCTGGTGCGAAGTAGTTCAAGGTCTATCAGTTGACATCGGCTTTCGTAGCTTGGCAGCCGAAATGGATCTCTCCAAGGTAATTTGCGAAGCGCAAAACGAAGAAAACGGCGTTGGACAGATTCTATCCTTTCTGCTCCATTATTGTATGCTGGGCTCCAAACTGCGGAACAATACTCCATCGTAGAACGAACTAAAGAGCAATAGAGCGATTTCAAACAGTGGATATCGGAGAAATTCTTTGCAACTCTGAAGATGAATCCTAAAGCTATGGATGCTTTGTTGATAGTGTACGAAACATGTTGCTTGAAATTTAACTGCGAATCGAGGATGACGCCCAGGTCCTTGATGTGACTAACACGATCAATTTCGGTATCGAGTAGACTGTAGATGAAGACGATCGGTTGTTTTTTCCTTGAAAACGTTATCATGGAACACTTGGCTGGATTAACTACCATCCTGTTTGCAGAACACCAGTTGGCGAAATTATCAAGTTGATGCTGCAGGTACATACAGTCGGCGATTGATTTGATTTGCAGAAAAATTTTCAGATCGTCCGCAAAGGATAACCGCGGGCCTTCGATTACAAAATGGACATCGTTGAAATAGAGCAGAAAAATCAGCGGACCCAAATGACTCCCTTGAGGTATCCCGGATGTAGCTTGAAAGCTATTAGACCTACAGTCTCCAATCACTACCGTCAGATATCGGTCGGTGAGGTAAGAGCCGAACCAACGCAGGAGGTTACCACATACTCCCAACCTGTCTAGCTTCGCAATGGCGATATCGTGATTCAATTTGTCAAAGGCTGCTGACAAGTCAGTATAGATTGCGTCCGTCTGGTCATGAGCAGTCATACTGTCGGTAATGTACGATGTAAAGCACAGCAAATTGGTGTTGGTAGAGCGGCCGCTAGTAAAGCCGTGTTGGTCGTTGCTAATCAGATGCTTACAGTGTGACAGAAGCGGATCCATAACAACGATCTCAAAGAGCTTTGAAATTGCACATAAAGCAGTTATGCCACGGTAATTGTTCGCGTCACGTTTTCTTCCTTTTTTATGCACAGGAAACATGTTAGCTACTTTCCAACAGGAAGGAAAAACACCAGAGGAAAGAGATAAACGGAACAAGCAATGGAGCGGATCAAGCAGACTGGCAATATGCTTTTTGATGAAGGCTGATGGTACACCGTCAGGTCCGGGATTATTAGACGATTTAAGTTGTACGGCAGCCCTTGAAATAGCTGTAACATCGATATCGAAAACGTCCAGAGCTTGTCCGTTCTGAGGAACATTGTTGGCTGCACGAGAGATGAGTTCATCGCTGATTTGTTCATCGCTGAACACGCTGGCAAATTTTGTGGCGAATAACTGGCAGATCTCTTGAGGGCAAGACGCGGTTTTGCCATTCAATTCCATCGAGGACGGAAGGCCCGATTCTTTACGCTGCTCGTTCACGTATTTCCAGAATGATTTCGGTTGGCGTTTGCATTTAAGCTCGATGCTGCGTTGATACTGCAAAAAACAGTGACGGCTAGCTCGTTGATACTCGTAGTTGATCCTCAAATAAATGCTACGCAGTGAAGGCGTCCGATACTTGGTGAACTTCCTCAAGGCTGCTCTCTTGACAGTTTTCATCTTCTGTAATTCACTGGTTTGCCACGGGGGTCGAGAGTTAGTATTAAGTGTTCTTTTCGGAACGTGCCTGTCAATAACGTATGACAAGACATGTGAGAAAGTCAGCGCAGCACGTTCGATGTCGTTGGAATCAAGAGTGTTGCCCCAATCGATAGTGGCCAGTACATCCGCAATGCTTCGATGATCAGCTTTGGAAAAATCGTGCACGACAGCGGGAAACTTGATGAAGTCACGAGCGAGTTTATTCTCCACGGCGATGACAAGAGGTGGATGATGTGGGACCACTTTGACAAGCTCACAGGGTGCCGTACCTATGAGCGGAAGATGGTCACGGCAGCTTACGAAACAGAGATCCAAACTGCGATTGTTCTCGTTGACTACGTGGTTGATTTGCACTAGAGTGGCGGCGCTGTAACTGTCTAAGAGACGAATTGCGGAAGCACTCAGTGTTGAGCGAGCAGGATCCGGGTAAAGGAAGCCGTTATGGGAAGGTTGCCATGAGATACCTGACAGATTGAAGTCCCCCAGGATGAAGAGATCGTCAACAGGAGCAGCAGTCTCCATCACAGTAAAAACGGAGCCACAGTGCGTTTCTATGAGCCCGTTCTCACCAATCCGATCGGGTGGGATGTACAGCGCGCACAAGAACAGAGTCCGATCGCCAAGCTCGATGGATACCCAAACTTGTTCAAGACATTTCCACGAATCGTTTTCAACAACTCTCGCCTTCAAGCCGAGACGAACTGCAACAAGCACACCACCTCCTGTAGATTTCCTACTGTTGTCAGGATTTCGATCACAGCGAAACACTTCATATTGCGATCCGAACACCTGACTAGACAGCGTTCGAGAGTCGAGCCAGGTCTCGGACAAGACGATAATATCGAAGCAGGAGTCCGAAACAGCTAAGCGGTAGTCGTTAACAAATGAATTCATTCCACCAGCGTTCTGATAGTAGATTAAGATGTGCTTCGATGCGGAAACGTCGCGGTCCCTGTAAAGTGTACGTATATCAGGCAATGGCTGGTGACTTGCAGTTGGAATATACTCGCCGTAGCTGGAATTTTGGAAGACCCTCTCACCACATCCGACGACAGGACCGGAACGACTATGATGAGCGAAGGCAGCAGGAGGCAGGACTGCGTCGGAGGGTTTGAGGGCTTCCACGGGGCTTTCTACAGCGCGTTCCGGGTATCCAGGAATGATAGTTGCAGAAGAATTCGTTTGACTAGCTCCCACGGAGTCCGGCAGGGGGAGTGTGAAGTAATCACGCGACCCTATACGGCAATCGTTGTTAGTATCCACTAGAACACTATGTCGGGACTGAATTGAACTCGTGCGCGAAGGACCGGCAACCGACAACTGCGAGTATCCGGTCGAAGCCCTCCACTGGTCGTACAAGAACGCATCGGTGAGTGCGTCCTTCGGAATGCGTTCAACATTATTACGTTTGGTGCACACTGATAGTCGATTTCGATGGATCCCTACTTCCAACTCGCTCGTCGTTGGATGGGTGGGCTCGATTGAGGTAACGGGAATAAAAGCTTCCTCGAGGCTGGCGAGAGGTCTGCATTCTGTTGTCAAGACTGATGTTGTCCAGCATGTTTTGACTGATGAGAGGAAACTAGAGGCAGCGGAGGGTACAACGGACGAAGATCTCATAATAGCAGGGTACTTGCCTGTTGCCGGAGTCTGGAAGACCCCGTTTCCCAGCTCACACGCAGGACCGGGACGACTGCTGGTCGATGGCTGGAGGGGCTCGACTGCGGTGAGAGGGAAAGGGGCTTCCTTGAGGCTGACGGCAAAGCTGCGTCCCGGTGTCCACACTGGCGAACACGTACATGGTCGGGTAGGTGATGTAGGACTGGAAGCAACGAGGAGTACAACGGACGAACTTGATAAAACAGCAGGGTACTTGCCTGTAGTCGGAGTACGGAAGACCCCATCTCCCAGGTCACGCGCAGGACCGGGACGACTGCTGGTCGATGGCTGGAGGGGCTCGACTGCGGTGAGAGGGATAGGGGCTTCCTTGAGGCTAGTGGCAAAGCTGCGTCCCGGTGTCCAAACTGGCGAAGACGTACATGGTCGGGATTGTGATGTAGAACTGGAAGCAACGAGGAGTACAACAGACGAACTTGACAAAATAGCGGGGTACTTGCCTGTAGTCGGAGTACGGAAGACCCCATCACCCAGCTCACACGCAGGACCGGGACGACTGCTGGTCGCTGGCTGGAGGGGCTCGACTGCGGTGAGAGGAATAGGGGCTTCCTTAAGGCTCGTGGCAAGTGTGCGTCCCGGGATGAAGGAGAAATTGAGTTTGCTGTAAGTTACTCCATTTCGACTACCTCGGGTGAAATGTTCAACGGATCGTCGGAAGGGGCCGCAGCAGTAGGGCGCCAAAAATTTTCCGCAGATCTGTTGTCACTGAACTCCCGGTAGACCAAACCTTTTGGCCACGTAGAGGTAGACAATGCCTTGGATTTCAACTCCATGTTTATGCCAATCTTAAACGAAATGAAGGACATTGTGCTTATGTCCCTTCCTTTGGCCACGAGTCGTACAACTTGGACATCCTCCGTTCCAAGGCGTTTCTTGGCTAAAGCGCAAACTTGGCCGACAGAAACATCTCTTGCTATACGCGACAGATACAACCAAAATTTCGGTTGACTCGGTGGTACCGTGGCGATTTCTAATGTTGGGGAGGGTGTACTACCTGTCCCAAGCAACAGAGGTGGCTGCTTATTCTGAGATGGATCAGCAGCCGTGCTAAACAACCTTCTACTTCTGGTGAACCTCGGGCCAACATTAACACGTTTGGAAGATTTCGGTGTGCATGTTAGTACATACATACACCAAATTTGTTATTCTAATACCAAAAGCAAGTAAAAAAAAAAAATCATAGTTTCTCCGAGGAACGGTGCCGTTTTAGCACTCCAGTTTTTCGCGCACGACTCGGATAGTCCCCGACGGTGGATCTACCCTACGCCGACAAAGACTTCCCCGGCAGTGGAACATCTTCCGAAACCGTTTCTTCCCGGACAGGTGCCGAGGTCTCTCCTGCGATTCCGGTTGGAGACTGGCTTCCGGTTCACAGGCGCCCCGACGATCAAGTTCCGGTGCTTCTCCGCGATATACTCGGGCTAGTCCCCGGTGGTGGACCTAGCCTACTCCGACGGAGAAAAACCCCGGCGGTGGAAGTTCTCCCGACACCGATGTTTCTATCCCGACCAGTCAGGTGCCGAAGTCGGTCCGACGATTCCGGTTGGCGGTGGACTTCCGGTTCACCGGCGCTCCGACGACCAAAAACCGGTACTACGCAACGGACGACTCAGTCATGTCCCCGGCGGTGGATCAAGCCTACTCCGATCGCGTTCCGGCGCTCTCTGGTCTTCGCGCCACTTCCTTTGCAGCGCGGACAGCATCCTCGTTACTGCTCTGTCGACAGCGTTCCACGTAGCTTCGTCGCGACACATTTCTTCGACAATGTTGTCGACTGTCAGGCCGCGCATATCCCTGCGCATCTCCGAGAACCTAGGGCATTCGAAGACGACGTGCGCCGGTGTTTCCTCCACGTTTACACACTCCGGACACAGAGGGGAAGACACGTGACCGAATCGAAACAGGTACTTCCGGAAACAGCCGTGCCCGGACAGAAACTGCGTCAGATGGAAGTTCACCTCCCCATGCTTCCTGTTCACCCACGCCGACACATTTGCGATCAGTCGGTGGGTCCACCTTCCGTTCGTCACATTGTCCCACTCTTGTTGCCACTTCACCAGCGAGTCCATTCTAGCAGCTGCTCTTGCATACCTTACGTTACTCCGCCGATAGCACTCGACGTCTTCTTCTAGGGTGATGCAGATGGGCATCATCCCAGCGATAACGCATACAGCCTCCGACGAGATTGTTCTGTAGACACTCGCGACTCTCATAGCCATGAGCTGGAACACACTGCCCAGCCTTCCACGGTTTCTCTTCGTTTTTAGCGCCGGAGCCCAGGCTGGCACTCCATACCTAAGTATTGAGGTTGCAACATTTGCCAAGAGGCGCCTCCTACTGCTTCTTGGACCGTCCGCGTTTGGCATAATCCTCGCTACTGTGTTAACCGCCTTCGCCGCCTTTTCGCAGGTGTAGTCTACGTGCGCGTTAAAGTTTAAGCGGTCGTCGACCATCACGCCCAGATGCTTCAAAGCGCGCTGCGATGAAATTCTCTCCTCTCCGATCGTGATCTCCAACCTTTGCACTGCTTTGCGGTTACTGACTACGAGCACTTCTGTCTTGTGATGGGCTATCTGCAGCTTCACTCCATTCATCCACCTTTCGACTGTGTCGATTGCCTCCGATACCAGCACTTCGACTTCATCGATTGATTCGCCAGATACCGCTAAGACAACGTCGTCTGCGAACCCCACGATAATGACACCTGCCAGAAGCTTCAGTGTTAACACGCCGTTGTACATTGCGTTCCAGAACGTTGGGCCAAGTATTGATCCCTGTGGAACACCTGCTGTCACTCTAAACGACTTCTGCCCTACGTTGGTTTCGTACACAAGGACTCTATTCTGGAAGTAGTTCCTTAGAATCCTACACAGATAGTCGGGGACCCGCATATTATGTAGGGCTACGGTGATAGCTTCCCAACTGGCGCTGTTAAACGCGTTTTTAACGTCTATCGTTACCACGGCGCAGTAGCGATCTCCTCTCCGCTTTTGTAAGGATGCCCTTTCCGCCATATCAACGACGGTCCGAATTGCGTCAACCGTCGATTTTCCCTTGCGGAAGCCGAACTGCATCGTGGACAGCCCTCCCTCACTTTCGGTATACTCGGTCAGCCTGTTAAGGATAATCCTCTCCAGAAGTTTTCCGAGCGTGGTGTGTGTGTGTGTGTGTGTGTATGTGTGTGTGTGTGTGTGTGTGTTTTTTTTTTCCTTCTAAACCATAGGGGGATAATCTGCTCAACAGACACCCTAACAGAAGGTTAGGGTAGTGTAGGTCTGACAGGCCGTCTTCTACAACAAAAGTAAAATCCAGGACTACTCTCTCCTCGTACCCACTAAACCATTCCTATGGTCGCCAAACCCTACGTCTCTCCGGAACCACCAAGAAGGTATTGCTTCAGAGAGGGGCTAGTGCACATCGCACCCACAAGGTTAGCTGCGTAGCCTGCAGCAACGAACATCGATGACTCGCTTTGGAGAGTCCATCACGGTAGCATGCTGGCGCTTAGCCAGTTTCCCGAGTGGTCCTCGCCACTCCCTTTGTCCTCGGAAGGCGGGCAGAGTCAACCCCGCCCGCGCCCTACTGCTGAGCGGACATCAAGAACTGATGTGTGTGTGTGTGTGTGTGTGTGTGTGTGTGTGTGTGTGTGTGTGTGTGTGTGTGTGTGTGTGTGTGTGTGTGTGTGTGTGTGTGTGTGTGTGTGTGTGTGTGTGTGTGTGTGTGTGTGTGTGTGTGTGTGTGTGCGTGTGTGAGTGTGTGTGTGTGTGTGTATGTGTGTGTATGTGTGTGTGTGTGCGTATGTTACAAAAAAAAGTCACGCACGTTTCTCAGCCGTCTGCATTGGCGTATCTAGGATTTTTACCTAGGGGGTGCCTAGGGGGTGCCAGATCTAATGGCTTCCAGTACTACTGCGTTGCGGGAAAAACTAGCCTTCGCGCACTTAATGAACTTAACTTTCATCGCAAAAACCCCTCTATTATGTTGATTGAAAACAATCATGTGTTCAAGAATACATTTTCAGAGCAATTATGAGAAATTAAAGCCTTAAAACTACAAAATTGCATAATACACGAGATATTTATTTTCGTTTCAAATTTAATTTATATGAAATTTTGACTTGTAAAATCAGCTTTGATTCAAAATCAGTCAAAATTTCAGCTTCGTACAGAATTCCGTTTGCAAGATACATGTTTTGGGAGGTTTTGATACTCGACTCCAACTAATCGAGTCCGGTCTGTACTACGGAAAATTTGTGCTTTAGACAATTCTTTAGGGATTATTCCCGGTAATTTATTTGCAAACTGTTTTGCAATTCGTTTGTCAATTCAAAATCCTTTTAGAAATCGTTAAATAATTCCCATGGAATCAGCAAATTTCCCCGGCCCTTTCTTTGGTTCCGCTTTCGCAATTTTATTGAGAATTTCTTCTGTAATATGTTAAAAATTTGTTACATAAGAGCTTCCGCTACATTATCTAAATATGTCATCGGTAGTTACATTGAAAACTTCATAAGCAATTCCTATAGGAGTTTATTTGGCATTTTTGTTAAATTCCTTCGGCATTTCTTCGCCATTTTTTGGCAGTCTCTGAAGCATTTCTTTTTTTAATTATGCCAACAATGATTTTGGTATTTGTTTTTTTTTTTGTATTTTCTATAATAAAGCTTCCGGGAATTTCTTTAAGAATCTCTTCGATGATACTTCTGGTAAATCATTCGATAATGACTCTGAGAACAACCTCAAAAATTTCTTGGGAAATGTCTCAGACGATTCTTTTTTTTATCGTGAATTCCATCGGTATTTTTTTGCATTTCTTTATATACAGGGGATACTCAAAATAACTGGGACAGGTACAATTTTCACTTTTCAAAAAATGTTCAATTAGCTGTAACTTTTCGAAAAGGGCATCAAATATTTTCAAATTTCCACTGTGAGTTCACTACCTAGTTGTATCGCTGGTCCAATTTTGAAAGATCGGGCTTTTCTACATAAAGTTAGAAAGATTCTAGAAAAAGGTATAATTATCCGATAGCCAACATTGAGCTGTTATATCTCCGGAATCAATGAACCGAATGCAATGAAATTTTGATCACTTATGACTAATATAACGAACTTTGAAAAAACATTTGACTTAACTTGAAATTATTATTTTGTAAATTTATCTATTTTTTCATATTTATCCCATTACTTTTTCAATTTAATGCCGGCGATATGGTTGCTTTCCCACGAAACATATATATATTCAAGTCAATTAGAGGGAATTTAAATGAACTATAATTCGACAATGATTTTTCTTAAGGGCCTAACTGACTTGATCGATTTCTCTTCGTCGACTCTCTCTTTCGCTAATAACTTGATCAAAACAAACAAAATCATTATTCTTTTTGTTTCTAGAGCAAGATGTAGTTGTCGTCTTCGCATTTCA
This sequence comes from Aedes albopictus, assembly GCF_035046485.1. Taxonomy (NCBI): domain Eukaryota; kingdom Metazoa; phylum Arthropoda; class Insecta; order Diptera; family Culicidae; genus Aedes; species Aedes albopictus. Next base: position 107,534,848 of record NC_085136.1, read on the forward strand.
ACCAAAAAATCTTTGGAAAACTTAATACACTTTCCGTAATAACACAACGAGAGAAATCGAAAATGTCAGTTAGGCCTAATGAAAAATCAGTGTCGAATTACTATCCATAATTTTGAAACGATGATGAAGTTTCGGATAAATTGGTGTTATATTAGAAAAATAATCTAATCGTTTTAATTTTTTTTTTCATGTAAAGATTTTTAAGTTTGGTCAAAAGTTTTTAATAGCTCATTATATTAGTCATAAATGATTAAAATTTTATTGCATTCGGTTGGTTGAATCCGGAGATATAGCAGCTCAAAGTTGGCTATCGGATCATTATACCTTTTTCTAGAATCTTTTCAACTTCACATTAAAAAGCCCGAACTTTTCCAAAAATGGACCACTAACACACAACTAGTTGATGAACTCACAGTAAAAATTTGAGAATATTCGATGCCCTTTTCCGAAAAGTTACAGCTAGTTGAACATTTTTTGAAAAGTGGAAATTTTACCTGTCCCAGTTATTTTGAGTATCCCCTGTATGCTGAGTAATTCGGAAATTTCAATAAAAGCTCTTTCGAAAATTTTTGTGTGAATTACTTTTATAATTCTTATGAGAATTCTTTAACAAATTTCTTCGAGATTTTTTCCGTAATGATTTAGAAAATTCCTGCAGCAGATTCTTTCGGAATACCTTCAGCAATTCCGTAGAAACTTGCTTCAAAAGTTTGCATGGGAATTTAATCAGCAATTGGTTTGAAAATTTCTTAGGCAAGTATTTTGAAGACCTCTCCGATTATAACTCTGGGAACTTTTCTTGTAATTTTTGTAATTTCTGGTTTTTTTTTAAACATCGGCATTTTTTAGAGCTCTTACAGTCAGAATTCAGAATTTGCATGCAAATTCTTTCAGCAATTCCTTTTGAAATTCTTTCTAAAATTCCTTCAGAAATTCCTTTGATAATTTCTCCAACAACTCCTTTAAACATTTCTCTGACATGTTTTTTTTTTTTTGGAAAATTATTTGGTAATTCCTTCTTCGGCGTATTCATCGAGAGTTCCTTTGAAAATTTTGTTTTAAATACATTCAATTTCTTCAGTAACTCCTATATGTCGGCAATTTATTTGGATTTGGCCAATTTCCTTTGAAAACCTTTCATAATTTCTTCCTTAGGAAGTTCTTAAAGGCATTTTAGATCAACTGCTTTAAACATTTCTTCGATAATTTTAATGGAAATTTATTCGGCAATTCCTTTGGAAAACTAAACTGGTATTTCTTGTAGTTGAAAATCACTTCGAGAATTTCTTTGCAATTCATCCGATAATTCCATTTTCATATTTCTTCGGCTTTTCTTTTGGAAATCGCAATTCCCTTGAAAATTCTTTGAGTAAGTCCAAATGAGAATTTTTTAAATTTCAAAAGGAATAGTCTAAGAATTTTCACAGAAATGCCTGAAGAAATACCAAAAGAATTCCCAAAGAACATACCTAAAAAATTGTGAAATAAATCCCTAAAATTATTGTTTGAGAAATTTCCAAATTATGGGCCTAAGGAATTTCCAGAGAAATTGCCAAAAAGGCTTCCTATGAAAATTTCAAAAACAATTACTGAAGGATTTTCCAAACAAATTGTCAAAGGAATTCTCAAGGAAAATGTTAAATAGTGAAGAACTTCACAAAAGGACCGCTGAAAAAATTATCGATGAAATAGCCAAAGGAATTGTCAAAGAAATTTCGGAATAAATTTTCAAAAATATGCCAACAAAATTTGAAACAAATTGCCGAAGCAATTTTCAAATGCAATAAATATAAAGTGAATGAAATCATGGAGAATTACAAAAAAATACGTTCAATGCTTCCAGTGAGCGATTCGCTCTTTAAAGGAAGCACGACACTAGACAGCGGACTAGCATGCAACGCCCAGTGGCACAGCCGAAAACTTTTCCTGACAGCTGCGGCGGGAATCGAACCCGTGCTCCTCCGCACATTGCAACCTAATACTTGGTGACACTAGCCACACGGCCTCGAATTGACGAAGAAATTTGCATAGGAACAACCGCAGAAATTCTCAAAAAAAAAAATAAACAAACATGCCGAAGAAATCCTCAAAGAAATTGCCAAAACAAGTTCAAAAGCTATTACCACAGAAATTCTCTAAGAAAATAATGGAAAAGTATTGAAGGAATTTACTAATATATTTCCAATCATATATCCGAAAAAAAAAATCCCAAAGGAATTGACGCACTATTTTCAATACCATTACTAAAGTAATTTATAAAGCAATAATCAAAGAATTTTACAGGAATTACCAAATCAACTTACTAGTATAAATTTTGTTGGCAAAAATTTTGATTGTAATTCTGATGTAAATACCGATGGAATTCCCAAAGAAATTTCTAAAGAAAATCACAATGATTGAAATAATTACCTACTAGATTTCCGAAGAAATGCTGAGTTCGATTTGTAAAACAAAATTTTCAATTGAACGTTCTTCATGTACCAGTAAAATTAGACGGTTCGTTGTTGCGCACAATAGTTGAGCAAGTCCGGCTTTAACCCACGGGTGGCCTGCTGCAGCGAGCAACGATGCGTCCGGTGCGTCCGACGGCCAACCGAAGAAAGAGGAAAAGTCATGGCCAACCTTGTTCTGGTTGACAACGCGCTGACAGCAGGGCGTTAGGCGTTACTTGGAAAAGGCTGTTTTTGGTTCGTTAGTAGATTGGGGGCAACACTCTAAAATACGCTAAAGACATGTTGCTTATTATGCATTGCACTCCACACAATAGTGATTTCAAATTTAAACATGTATCGCAATATAAAATAGGCATTCCTGTAGACATACCCTGATATTCATACGAACAGACGTTGCAAAGAAGGAGAGTCATTATACAGCTTGTCTCTCATTCTGCTGGAAGAGTCGATCTCAAATCCCCTCCTGCAATCGCAACAATCGTGTTTAATAGAAAGTTTCAATAGTATAGAAAAAATGGAAAATATCATATAACAGGCTTTTAAAATTAGGGTAATTCGCTAATTGTTGAACACTACCCAAATGTTGAACAGTTTCTGAATATTTTATTATAAATCTTACTTAAGTAATTTTCATCCAACGTAAACATATGATGTAGATGCATTTACATGTGGGTCACGATATTGCTCTAATTAAGTTACAAAATTATACATATTTTTAGTCAAAAAAATTGATTGAAAATTTTGTACCGCTGATGACACGAAAAATGCACAATTCTTAAGATTAATTTTAAGAAATTGCTGTTACGAACTAAGCTTTGCGGGCAAATCGACCACAAATATCAAAGGCACACCATAGTTACAAGAACTGGAAAGATGTCATTAACAGTTTAACATTGTTTAAAATCACATTTTCATTGTAATTTAATTTGAAAAAAATATTTTTCTTATCACACTATCATTATGCATCCATGATCCAATTGTTGAACACTGGCATAACCTACGATGTTAGCATGACTGCTAGATTTTTTTTTCAGTTTACCTAACCGTACATTTCGTGGGGTTTCAAAGGCGTTCCAGGGATGTTCTAGGGGTGTTCCAGTGGGTTTCAGAAAGATTCCAGTGGTTTTCAATGGGTTTCAAGGGCGTTTCAGAGATGTTCAAGAGGAATTCAGAGTGTTAGAGGGTCCCAGGAGTATTTCAAGGCGTTCCAGGAGGCTCAGGAGCAATCCAAGGGTTTTCAAGGGATTTCAGGGTCGTTCCATGAGTGTTATTGGGGGTTGAGTGGGTCCCATGGGTTTCCAGAAGAGTTTCAGGGGCTTTAAAAGGCGTACTTTTCTTCTGTCGTTTTCGCTTCTAATCAAATCTTTTCAGCCATTTTTGCATCTAGTCAGCTTTAAACCGATTTCAGTCCACTAGTGCTCTCTTCAAATGTGCGATTTTTGTCATTTAAATGAATTGTCACTAGCTCGGACTAGCTGGGCACAAAACACAAAAAAACCGGAAAAAATCCGCCAGGGTGAAAAAATATCGGATGTCGGGTCAAAGTCGGGTCAATTTTTATCAAATTTGGACCACTGTTGGACCCACATCGGGTAACTGTCGTGTCTATGTTGTGTTTGGTGGCCAAAATAAAAACAGGTGAATGATAGGTTGATGTCGGGTTATACGCCATCAATTACGAACAAAGCTTCAACCATTCAACAATTGGCGAGAACCGTCCAACATTAGGATGAGCTAGCTTAAGGAAGCGTTCAGCATTTGGGTTACAGACTTCCCATACAAATGTTTTATTTTCTCTTAGAAAATGGAATTTAAGGTAATACAAATTCAATGGGCAGTATAAGGGATAAGTAGATCTAGACATTCACTGGATATTTTTCAACTAAAGTGGAATTATGCACGGAAAAACAAACGAAAACCAAAATGCCGGTACTAACCGTTCAACAATTGGCGAATTACCCTACTGTTTTTCATCTCTCTTGAAAATCATTCAATTGTTCATGTAATTATTTACGGGCAATAATATTGAATAGTAGCTTTGCGAAAATTTTTTAATTCGAACCGAAAACACAATATTTCTGTACTACATACACATATTTTTTGTTGTTTTTTTTAGTTCCTGTAATTCATACTTCTCACAATTGTTCTTGCAAATAATTTTCATATGCAAGCTATAAAAAAAAATTGTCGCTATGAACGTTGTGATCGATCCGAAAATACTAACATCCTGTACTGCCCATAATCGCATAAGAGTAATATTCAATAGGAGTAGGCATCGGAGAAAACGCAGCCCAAAGTTTGCAACTTTCGTTTGTATGGAAATGAACCTTATTTTGGAAATTTATCATGTTTAAAAATATTAAAATTTTGTTTGACAAAGTGTCTACATATTTTGTATTGAATAAGTCAACCGTGAGAAACCCACATCCCAACCAACATTTAGGAGACCAACTAATCTTGTAGCGTGGCTTTCACAACCGCTCATAAAACCTAAAACGTTCTATTTTAGTTACATCATCGTACTGAGCTCTTCTAGTCTGTTGAAAAAAAAATACTAGAGATGTCACGCACTTAATATTTTATTACTACAAGCTTTATTCAAACGAATTCGCTGGATTTTACAATAATGCATTCCAATTAAACCAACTCAACAAAATTGAATCAAATAACAACGCATACCGTGAGAATTTGCCTAGAGAAATCACAAAAAAATCCGCGATTTGAGCCTAAATACCTCCAGCATAGATACACATAGTTTAAATAATGTCTCAGGAAAATCCTTTTAGAGATTTCTAAACAAACTACTCAGCTAGGATTGAATATACACTATTATGGTGCTTAATTTCCAGAAAGTAAGTCTGCCGATTGTTCTTACCAATCCAAATCTCTAAAAATTAAACAGGTAATAAAGTAACTCCAGGCGTATTTAATGTTTTGTTCAAATACGCCATTAATAAACATTGGAATAATCATATGAATTTTTAAATTTCAGGTGATTGTCAAGGAAAAATTCTAGGGGGTGCCAAATTTATTCTAGGGGGTGCCAGGCACCCCTGGAACCCCCCCTAGCTACGCCAATGGCCGTCTGATATCCGATTTGGATTCTCTTAGTTGCAAATGAAAGCTACAACATCCTAGTAGAACCCTATTGAATTTTATTACGATCGGACATTTAGTTACTGTTGGCGATAGAAGACGAAGTCTCAATTTTGTGAAGACTGTATTTGACGAATTACAAAATTCCTGTGGCAACATAATATGCTTTAGTATTAAGGTTAACTAGGAGGAATTTCAATACTTACGATAGTAACTTCTTCACTATCGCTCAACAATATAGCCGTTGTTTTCAAGGGCTAAGATAGAGAAAACCTCGTAGCTTTGGTTAGCACTTTCAATAGATACTTCGGTTTCTCTAATCTAGCTATCTATCAATTCCTGTTTGCAAATAACTAGGCATTAATTTCAATTAGGATAACGAATTCACTGCATGTCTTACCATATAAGTATTTAAGCAACAAGATAGGAGAATTTAAGTATAGATAGAATAACAAATTTAGTTTTAAAGTAGAAATAACAAATTTGCGGCACCAGTCCACTCAATCGCCTTTCGAGTTATTCTGTTTGCTCATCTATTATTGCATGACCGTCGTTCAGTAGTCGATCCTTCTGTTGGACGCTGGGTGTGGTTTGTAGTCACGTCAGCCATAGGTGTATCAAGGTCGCTGGTAGACGTTGCGCCCTTAACATTCCCCCCTTCAATGCGCCGAAGTTCTCTCTGAGTTGCATTTCCACCTACGCCAACGTCGAGCACTGCGAGCTTGATGACTGGTCGCTCATATATCCCGTTAGCAGTTTGCACCGTAGCCTGCCTAACTTGGCCGTCTGGTGCGACTTTGGTGGCTATGACTCGTCCCTTAGGCCAGCAGCTGCGGGGGAAATTTGTGTCGACGATGACCACGATATCATTGATCTCGATTGGCTTAACGGCCGCAAACCATTTCGCTCTGCGGGTCAAAGTCGGGAGGTAGTCGTGCACCCATTGCTTCCAGAACTGGTTGGTTGCGCTCTGCGAAAGTTTCCAATTAAGTTTTAGTCGGACAGGGTTGTCATCAAAGCTGGTCCACGGAAGCGCTCCATTCGACGACCCCATAATGAAGTGATTTGGCGTCAATACGGGAGATTGATCGTCGTCCAGTGGAATTTCGGTCAAAGGCCTTGAATTTACTAGGTACTCCACTTCTGTCAGTATGTTTCGTAGCGTTTCGTCTGACGGTATACGGTGAGGTTTAAGCTTCTCTAGGTTTTGCTTGACCGATCGAATCAGCCTCTCCTAGGCTCCGCCCATATGCGGGGACAAGGGTGGGATGAAAATCCACGTCGTATGCGGCGAAGTGAATTCTGCCACGATTTTGTCGTGCTCCAATTCTTCAAGTGCGGTCGTTAGCTCTTTGCTAGCCCCCACAAAGTTAGTACCACGGTCGCTGTAAATGGCAACTGGTACCCCCCTTCTGCCAATTATGTTGCGCAAGGCCATGATACACGAGTCAGTAGTGAGTGAGTGTGCGATCTCCAAATGGATGGCACGAACAGTCAGACAAGTAGCCAAGACCCCCCAGCGTTTCTCCACTCGGCGGCCAACGGTTACCATCATTGGGCCGAAGTAGTCCACCCCCATGTGGCTGAAAGGTCGACTATAAGCTGCGAGGCGCGCATGCGGCAAGTCACTCATCAGTGGCGCCTCTGGACAAGCTCGTTCGTTTTTACAGACTTGGCAGTTGTTCCGGACCGATTTGTAGACCGCTTTCAGACGGGAAATATAGTAGCGTTGTTTCAGCTCGTTGATGGCGGTTTCGTGATTCTGATGCAGGAATCTCTGATGAACGTCCAATACGATGAGCTTTGTGACGCTGTGCTCCCGAGGTAAAATGATTGGATTGACGATGCTGTTGTCGATGAATTGGCAGGCACTGGTACGCCCGCGGATCCTCAGAACTCCCTTTTCATCCATGAATGGGCAGAGGCGGTACAACGAACTGCTTCTTGAGATTTCCTTTGAGGAGGGTTCTTGTTTTGTAGATAGAATTGCTATCTCATCTTCATACGTATATCTCTGGGCTATTTGGTACAGGTAGGATTCGGCCATGATGAGCTCATCACGAGAAAGCGGTCCATAAGCTTTGGGTGATTGTCGTATAGTTCGCTGCATGTTTCTAATGGCTCTGAATACATACGCCGTAGTCTTCAGTAGACAAAGCCATCGACTGAATCTGCTTGTATCAATTATTGACTCGAGGGTCTTGAAGTGGAGGTGCAGATGTGGACGCAGCTCCGTGACAGTGGTTTTGACAGGCTGAGGAGAGATAGGCCATTTCTCTTCCGGTTCCCGAAGAAATTCAGGTCCATGAAACCACCGGCTAGAGGCGCTGAAGTCAGGAGAACCTTTCCATTTGGTACCATCGTCAGCTACGTTCAATTTAGTAGGAACCCACCGCCAATCTCGTAGGGCCGTGGTTTCTAGGACCTCGCTGATTCGGACACCTACGTACTGACTATAACGTCGATGATCCGAGTGTAGCCAGCACATGACGTCCCGGGAATCAGTCCAAAAGAATCGCCTTTGAACCTTAATCGAGAGGGACTCCTGGATAGAATCTGCTAACCTGGTCCCAATAACTGCTGCTTGCAGTTCGGATCGGGGTATAGAGAGGAACTTCAACGGCGCCACCCGGGTTTTGGCTCCTGCTAGAGCGCACTCAACTGTATTTCCCTCCTGGAAACGGAGGTAGACGACTGCCGCGAAGCCGTTCTCGCTGGCGTCCACAAAAGTATGCATTTGGACAATGGTTCCTTCTTCAGCAGACGTGACGGTCCGGTAGCAACGAGGAATCTTGATGTCCGCTACACGAGGAAGAAACCGCAGCCATACGAGCCACTTCTCAAAGTGACAATCGTGGATTTGCTCGTCCCAGTCGACGGATGCTCTCCAGATCTCCTGTAAAAGGCTTCGAAGAAACATCAGGAAGTGGCTGATCAGCCCGAGAGGGTCGAACACCATCATAAGGGTCCTTAAAACTTCACGCTTCGTTGGTCGTTTGCGGCCAGACAACAGATCAGCGTCGTGGCGGGAAGATAGCTTGTATGTGAAACAGTCTGCTGTGGTATCCCACCACATTCCGAGCACCTTCTCAGTGGTGTCTGTTTCTCCGATGCTCAGGTTTTTCCCGTCGGTTTTCTCTCCGTCCAGTGCGGCAACTACCGCTGGTGCGTTGGATACCCAGTTTCTCATTTCAAAACCTCCACGTTCGTGGATCCCTTTTACTTCCGTTGCTAGCTGGATCGCCTTCTCCTCCGTTTCGACACTGATCAGCATGTCATCGACGTAGTGGTCATGAACGATGGCGTGAACAGCTTCAGGAAACTCTTGCTCGAATTTCTTGGCATGTGTGTTCTTAACGTATTGTGCTGTGCTTGGAGAGCAGCACGCACCGAAGGACATCACTTGCATGACGTATGTGCTGGGGGCTGTGGCATCTTCGTTATCCTTCCAAAGAAAGCGTAAACAATGCTGGTCCGCCGGTCTCATCAGCACCTGATGGTACATTTCTCTGATGTCACCAGAAACCGCCACACGAAACTCACGGAACCGTACTAAGACTGACAGGAGAGAAACCAGTAGATCAGGGCCCTTAAGAAGCACCGAATTAAGGCAGACTCCATGGATCTTCGCGGCTGCATCCCAGACAAGTCTGATTTTGCCTGGTTTGTTAGGGTTTACTACCGGAAAGATTGGTAAGTACCAGACTCGGTTGCAAGGTGACTCCAATTCCTCCGCGGTTAGCTTCCTGATGTAGCCTTTCGCCAAGTAGTCATTTATCTTCGCATTGAGAACTTGCGCAAGGTCATCGTCCCTCTGCATCCGACGATCTAGACATTCCCATCGACGTAGTGCCATAGGCTTGCTGTCCGGAAGCCGAACGTTGTCGTATCGCCATAGAAGACCGCATTCGTAGCGTCCGTTTGTGTTTCTGGTCAGAGTTTCCAACAGTTCATTCGCCCTATGATCTTCGTTGGATAACAGAAGTTTACTGGGCTTGCTATGGGTTTCCAGCGAAAAATACTGCTTCATAGCCTCATGTAGCTCCTCGTTCGAGTTGCTTTCGCATTGACAAAGTTGGACACGATGGTGATTGATGTGGTTGACACTGGTTGTGGTGCGGGAACAGCATCCGAAAATCATCCAACCCAGGCGAGTCTTCACCGCTATGGGTTCGTTCGGCTTGCCTTCGCGACATTTCATCACGTTACCTAGACTCGCATGATCCAGCCCAATGAGAAGTCTTGGGCTGACCTCTTGGTAGGATTCCACAGGTAATCCCTTCAGATACTGGTACTTCCCCTGCATCTCGTCCACTAGCATCGTTTGTGGTCGGAGCTGTAAATTCTCAACTGTGTGCACTTCGCCGAGCCTGAACTTCTTGAAGGGACTCGTAACGCTGGAAATCTGGAAGTTTACTTTCTGTGACAGAGCTTCGGTCCTGTTAGTGCCACCGGTCCATCGTAGACATAGAGAATTTTGCGGTCCCTGCACTCCTAGTTCGTTCGCCAAGCTCTGCTCCATCAGCGTTAGTTCCGAGCCGTCATCTAAGAAGGCGTAGGTTCGTACCACCTTCGATGGACCGTACAGAAGCACTGGTACGATTCTGAACAAGATCTCGGACTGTCCTTGGTGTACATTACAGCTGGTATTTGTGGTTTGATTCTGTTGGGTTTCGGTGGACCGGACCGGAACCTGAGATGCCGCAGCCGTGTGTCGTTCTGCATCGTGTAGGAGAGGATGATGTAGATAGGAGCAACCATTGGTGCCGCATTCCTTTTTCTGCTTGCACGGGCCGTTGTGCTTCCGCAGGCACTTTCGACAGATGCTAAATTCTCGCACAACTGCCCATTTCGAATCGTAACTAAGCTCCTTGAAGCGTTTACATTGCGCCAACGTCAGACAGCTTCCTTTGCACCCAACGCACTCTTTGACGTACTCTTTCGAATTCGGAAGTTTACTGCTCACCGAAGCGATTGATGGTTTCTTCAACGACTGTTGGCTATCCTCGGAGTGAAGATTCAGAAACCCATCTTTTTTCGCCGTTCTGGCTCGGTGGTCGCCATCTATGGAAATAGAAACAGCGCTGGCATCCTCGGCTACAAAACGAAGCCACGAGCTGAAGTCTAGGAGGTTTGGATTGGGTTCATTCCGAGAAAACCGTGCCCAATCCAGTTTTAACGTTGGTGGCAACCTTTCCACCAACTCGTACCTTAGCGAGATGTTATACATAAAGTCACCTATCTCACAGGCTTCCACCGTCGCAACTAGATTCTCTACGCTGAGGGCAAACTGGATCACGGTGTCCAGTTTTTCGATGCTGGGAGATGGTAACGAGCGAATCTTCCTAACAATTGCCTGAATGATGATTTCAGGCCGTCCATACAGCATCCTGAGGGTGGAAATCACTCCCTGAACGTTTGACGGATGAAGCATACGGCACTTAACGGCATCCAGTGCCTTTCCTTCGAGGCACTTCCGAAGCCTCAGCATGTTTTCCTCGTTTGAGAATCCACAAAGCTGAGTGGACGAAACGAACATCGAAAAGAAGAGCGGCCAATCTTCTGGATTGCCATTGAAGTCTGGCAAATCTCTGGATACTGCCTGCCTAGCAGCTAATTGACTTCGGTTCAATGTGTAGGCAGCACCGTCGTCTTCAATCTCGCGCTCTGCAGAGGGGATTCTTCTTCGCGGTTGGGTGACTGGAGTGGATCTCTGTCCGGGAACGAAATCCACAGCAGTAGTAAGGAATCTGGTTTCCCTACGGTTGTCAGATCGTGGACGCGGCTCACAAGTTGGAATGTACTGTGATCGCCGTTGGTTTAGAACTGGGTCTGATGGTAGAACTTGAGGACCAAAGGTTCTGCCGGTACTCTGCTGAAACGTTTCCGATGTAGTTTGCTGTGGCTCTAAAGTTCTTAGGCTATTTGTTGGTCTACGATCAGCGTCCCCTAGTCCGATTTGTGAACGCGGGGGTTGATATCTGCTATCGCGATGATTCGTGCAGTTGTTTTGCACCGGCATGTTCACTATGGACGGAGCACGACGTTCTGCAACTTGCAGCTTGTTCATCAGGTGTGTGATTTGGAGTCTGTCGCAGTTCTGTTCGCCTTGAAGTTCTTGGTCTCGCTTACGCCGCCGTTGAACTTCCTGTACGTTAGCCAATACATGTTCGTCTTCCGGATCTACGTCGACAAGACCAGAATCGTCTCCACAATTCTCCGTGTTTTGAATCCACTGCTCGATTTTCGCCGCATTCTCTTCCATCGAATCTTGGTGGCTGATCTTAGATGACGTATCACTCTCCAGTTCTTGCAGCAGGCTGTACTTCTGCTTCAGGTACTGTTGATGCCATTCCCGCTCCTCCTCCAGTTTCTGCAGCTGTAGTTCGATTTTCCTATGCTCGCTACGCCTACTTGATTGGCCAGCCGACTGGGATGAAGCTACTATGCTGGGGGGTGAAGTAAATTGTTGACGATGCTCGCTGGCTCCTTGCATCGCGGGTGCCGAAATTTGCCTGGGGGTCTTTTTCTTGGACGCACTTGCACAGTCAGGGCACGACCAGCTTATTTCCTCCGCTGACTGACTCACTTCAACACACGAAAGATGAAACCGCGAACCACATTCGCCGCACTGCACCATAGCTGTATTATCGGGCTCACTACACAGTGCACAACTACTGACTCGGTTTTCGCGAACGCGGCGCGGGGGGTTTCGCCTAACAAACGGATCGTTACGAATGGTGACATAGACTGACTTTCGTTTGCTTTTATTCTTTGTGGCCGTTTTAGTCTTGGGGATCTTAGGGATGGCTCCTTTGCCGGTACTCACCGTTCTGGTAACGATTACCTGAGGGCTAGAAGGGAGGGCTGCGTTGACCGTCGGCTGAGACTCGTACTGGACTACCTTGCATGGTACTGTCTGCTCCGGCTGAATCCTTGAATCAGTCTGGACGACGTTCTCCAACAGTCTTGCCGTCTCCGGATGAGCAATATCCGGATGGTTTCCGCTGGCCGCATGCGCATCCCCATCGTTGGCCGGGCTATATGGAACATTCGCATGTCGTCGCTTTTGAGAACTGCTCTGACTCGCCATAGTGTCCCGTATCGAATTTTGTAAATTTGTTGGCGATAGAAGACGAAGTCTCAATTTTGTGAAGACTGTATTTGACGAATTACAAAATTCCTGTGGCAACATAATATGCTTTAGTATTAAGGTTAACTAGGAGGAATTTCAATACTTACGATAGTAACTTCTTCACTATCGCTCAACAATATAGCCGTTGTTTTCAAGGGCTAAGATAGAGAAAACCTCGTAGCTTTGGTTAGCACTTTCAATAGATACTTCGGTTTCTCTAATCTAGCTATCTATCAATTCCTGTTTGCAAATAACTAGGCATTAATTTCAATTAGGATAACGAATTCACTGCATGTCTTACCATATAAGTATTTAAGCAACAAGATAGGAGAATTTAAGTATAGATAGAATAACAAATTTAGTTTTTAAGTAGAAATAACAAATTTGCGGCACCAGTCCACTCAATCGCCTTTCGAGTTATTCTGTTTGCTCATCTATTATTGCATGACCGTCGTTCAGTAGTCGATCCTTCTGTTGGACGCTGGGTGTGGTTTGTAGTCACGTCAGCCATAGGTGTATCAAGGTCGCTGGTAGACGTTGCGCCCTTAACAGTTACCGAGATATCTTTCGATGAGTACTTAGAAGTAATATAGGTTGGCTTTTTGAGAGATTTTTTACATTTAGCATATTGATGGATATCTCAGCCGTCTGTCAACCGATTTGAGTTCTCTTGGCAGCAAATGGAAGCTACAACATTCTAGTAGAACGCTCTGAAATTTTATTTCGATTGGACATTTGGTTACTGAGATATCTTTCGAAGAGTACTTAGGAGTTTTACAACTAAACTTTTTGAAATTTTTAACAAAGTTTATCATACTAAATATCTCAGCCATGTGTCAATCGATTTGGGTTCTCTTGGCACCAAATGAAAGCTACAACATCCTAGTAGATTGCCCAGAAATTTTATTAGGATTGGACATTTGGTTACAGAGATATCTTTCGAAGAGTACTTAGGATTTATACAACTAAACTTTTTGAGATTTTTGACCAAGTGTATCATAATAAATATCTCAGCCGTCTGTTAACCGATTTTAGATCTCTTAGCACCAAATGAAAGCTACAGTATCCTTGTAAAAGGCCCTGAAATTTTATTTTGAATGGACATTTGGTTACTGAGATATCTTTCGAAGAGTATTTCAATAAATTCCTTTTTTTATTATTATATTCGCTTGTTATCTTGCTTGAGCTTTTGACCAGTCTATGGGAAATTATGGTTCAATAAATAATGCTGACCTTATATAAAGTGTATACTAGCAGGTTGTTGTTTTTAATAAAATTATAAATAACAAATTACAAATAAACAGGAATTCAATGAAAACATATTGTTATGTTAAATGAAAGCTTTGAATTTATATATTGTGGGAAAAATGCAAGAACTGGACAGCCAAAATAACTAACTAATTCCAAAACTGATTAGCATAGTAGATATATTATTTTTGTCTTTTTAACACCATAACCATGAATACCAAGTACATCGGAGCTAATTTATTAGACTGATTAAGAGATATTAGACAATAGTGTATCTCGCTGATTTTCTTATCCATTTGTTAATCGATTCAAGATCTTTTGGCAGTTAACAAAAGATACAATATTCCAGAATATGTAAGTTATTTTTTTTTATTTCACACAAGATTCTAGAAGATGTCTGGCATTTCTGGTAGTTTAGTCCATGGTCCGTGATGCTATTTTGGAAACCAATCCACAATATTTTCTAGAACTTTAGGTCCATCACACAAAATAAATATGTTAAATACAAATAATACAACATTAGTTTTAATAAGTGTAAGAAGGGTTCTGTTCACCATAGGTGAATTAAATCGGGTGTTTTAACATGCTTTTCCAATGAAAAACACTGTTTAACAGATTAAATTTATTGGAAATTTTACAAGGAATCCAAATATGTAAAAATATTTGAGGGTTTACGATCGAATTTAAAAGGTATAGTGGAATATTGGACCGAAAAGGCGTCAAAACGTTGTAAAGTCACGGTAGTATGTGTCAGAAAGCTATCAAAAATAAAAAAAATAAAAAATAAACTTTAGGAATAAAAAAAATAAAACACTATTCTCTACAATTTTTCTTTTCAGGGATAAAGACCGGTCCAGAAAGTATGGACGCAGTGAGAAAATACTGGCATTTCATAACTATTGATGACTATTTCTTTTTGAAAGCTACATCCTGTTGGTCAACCTATTTTCTCGGCATTTGTATGACGGCTTTTGCGGTTCCAACAGTGTATTTCAAAATACATGAACTTTCAACGGAACATCATTGAAAAATGTGCACAAACGATGTACAGAGGTCACTTAGGAAAAGAACAAAAGATGGTGAGAGTAAGTTAGAAAATTGTGCAACCAGCAATTAGCAACCACGATAGGAACAACACATTGAAGCATAGGCAAAAATTGGATTAAAAATACAGATCCTGCTATCCATCGTTTGGATAAACAGATAATGAAGGTGTTTGAGCATAACAAAAAACCTTCTAACTAACGCAGAGCGGGGTATGACCAAAAAAGTTACCATTTCAAATTCCAACGTTTATCGTGGCAAAGAACGTTTGAATTTTCGATCCTATAGTAAGCAGAAACAGACAAAACGGAGCCCGAAAGAAGAACCATCGGCACAGACAACTGAAGACTAGGTGCGTCCATACTTTCTGGGGCAGTCTTTATATCCTAGGATATATCCTAAAACTTCGCCAAAGATTTTTATGAATGGAATTTCTAGAAACTTTCGCAAACGATATGTCTTTTCAAATTCGACAATAGTTTTACAGAAGTGGCCTTAAAACAAATGTCTTTAGAATCTCTAGAATTTCTGCTGCTATTTCCAGGGAACATTCCGCCGAAATGACGTTCAAACGACAATTTAAAGATCTTTCAATGATTTCTCAAACAATACTTTGAATAAGACTTCAGAAATTATTCAAACAATATTGGGACACAGCCGAAAAAAAAATCGGCCAGAAATACATGAATTTCATTTGATCTGATGTTCAGCAACCAAAATAATCGTCAAAAAATGTAAATTGTTCAGGACTTGGGAATTATGCAAGATTTTCCTCAAAAAAAAAAAAAAAAAATAAAACATCAATGCCAATTTTAACTCTATCACAATATTCTTAGACGAAATCAAATTGGTTCAATGTCACTGTTATTTTTAAGACTCTATTCAACAGATTTTCAGTGGCATTATCTGTCCAATAAATCATTTGAATTGCTAAGAATCGCACAATCTTAATGCAAAGCTAAATGCATTTCTCCATTTTTATGTTTTTTTAATTTTTTTTTAATTTAGAATAATTCCAAAATCGGTTTCCATACACAGCTAGAGAAAGGATGAAGATATTTCCGCTGAATTTATTACCAAAGTTATTCCAGACAACATGTTTTGCCAATATCATAACTGTTACGGAAGTAACAAGATCGAATTGCATCCGGTTTTTTAAATCGTTTATTCCACAGGAACGGTTAAAAAATTCCTACAATAATAGATATTTAATTAGGATAATTCATTTTGGGTTGTTTTAGATTTAACCTACGTTTCGTGAGTTCAGCCAGATTACTTAACCGTGTCTTGTTCCCGGATTATTTGGAGTGCTTGACAAACAGGCGAATGTTTTACAGTACTGCGGAACTTTTGGCTAACTGTTTAAACAAGTAGTTTTAGTTGTAATTGTTTGTAACATAAGCAATACGTTTACCTGAATGTTAACAGTGCTTGTCCTGATTATTGCATAATCATTCTATTAGTCTAACCCTAATTCACTGTAGCAAACCTAATTGAGAGTTCAAGATGTTTTAGAAGAAAAAATGAATAGAAAACTTATTTTATACCTACTATTTTAGGCTTAGATAACAACAAATTGAATTTTAGTGTTTTAATTAGGATATTTAAAGTACTTTATCTAGTTTAAGAATTCACGTTGTCTTCAGACGTAGTTCGTAGTTCAATTTCTCAGCTTTTTCTTCCCTTCTTCTCATTCTGGCTCTTCTGACAATCGCCGTTGACAGTCGTACTGTTTTGGCGCAAGGTCATCCAATTTACGGTATAGTAGGTGCGGCGTCGCACAATGGGCGTGCGCAACAGTCCCCCCCAGTGGTTGGACCCTGGTCTGAACCACTCGTATTTGCACCTACATCCAGTACAGCGAGGTTGACTGCAGATCTTTGAAAAATTCCTCCAGATGTTTGCACTGAAGCTTGTCGAACTTGACCATCCTTCGAAAGAATTGTAGCTAGCACCCTTCCTTTTGGCCAACAATTTCTGGGTTGCTTGGGATCGACGATAACAACTATGTCACCCACTGCAATTGGTTTTACTGGAGCGAACCACTTTGAACGGCGAGTGATGTTTGGGAGATATTCGTTCACCCAGCGTTTCCAGAAGAAGTTAGCGAGAATTTGCGAGGTTTTGTGGGACTGCTTTAGAGATGTAGCACTGTCGTCAAACGGTACCAAGGGCTTTAAACCATTTGACGATCCCACCAGAAAATGATTGGGCGTTAGCGCGGGTGATGATTCGTCCTCTATCGGTACGTGCGTCAGCGGCCTGCTGTTCACTACGTTTTCCACTTCGATGAGACAGTTTCTCAGCACCTCTTCTTTTGGTAGACGGTCTGGCTGCATTTCATAAAGTACTTTCTTCACTGATTGTATCAACCTCTCCCACGAGCCTCCCATGTGGGGAGTGGCTGGAGGGTTGAATGTCCACGAAGTTGAGGTAGTAGTAAACTCCCTTATCATGGCGTCCTGGTCGACCGATTGCAGAGCGTTTTTGAGCTCTTTTTCTGCGCCGATGAAATTTGTGCCACGGTCACTAATAATCTGGATCGGTACTCCTCGCCGTGAGAAACAGTTGCGCAATGCCATAATGCACGATTCTGTGTTGAGTGTGTGAGCTAACTCTATATGTATGGCACGCACGGTAAGGCAGGTCACTAGGACCCCCCAGCGTTTTTCTACTCGACGACCAACTGTGACGCTGAAGGGCCCAAAATAGTCCACTCCTATATAAGAAAATGGACGGACATATGCTGCTAGGCGTGCTTTAGGAAGATCTCCCATTGCGGGCGGTGCTGGTTCGGCCCTACGGATCTTACAACGCTGACAGTTTAAGCGGATTCTTTTGCACTCTATGCGGAGTTTAGGAATATAGTACTTTTTGCGGGCTTCATTCACAAACGTCTCAGGATGGATGGAGGATGGATTTCAAATTCCCCAACGGTTACGACGGCACTCAACAGTGAAAACTCGCTAGGCAAGAGTTTGGACCTTAACAAGGAGATCGCCCTGGAAAAGGTGCTGGGAATGTGGTGTAACACCGACACCGACGAGTTTCAGTTTAAACTATCGAAAGAGCGACATGTAGACCTGCTGTCCGGTGCCAAGCATCCAACAAAGCGGGAGCTACTCAGCATGCTCATGTCCGTTTACGATCCACTAGGCCTGATTGCCAACTTCCTCATGCCCCTGAAACTCTTGCTACAGGAGATTTGGCGGTCAGGTGTATCCTGGGACGAGCCGATTGAGTTTCGTCATATGCAAAAATGGAGAGCATGGCTGAACTATCTCCCCCAAGCAGGTTCCGTTCGAATCCCACGATGCTATACCATGGGACGCACATACGAGAATTTGAGCATTGAGCTGCATACATTTGTGGATGCAAGCGAGTTCGGCTACTGTGCTGTGTCGTACCTGCGGTTTGAGCAAGGCGGACAAGTCGATTGCGTCTTAGTGGGCGCCAAAACAAGGGTGGCTCCCCTGAAATTTGTTTCAATACCGCGTCTGGAACTCCAGGCGGCTGTAGTTGGAACCCGACTCGCCAAAAGCATCCAAGAAGGACATTCAATTAGAATAATGCAACGCTACTTCTGGACAGATGCCGCTGATGTATTGTGCTGGTTGCGTTCAGACCACCGGACATACTCACAGTTCGTGGCTTTTCGGATAAGCGATATTCTGGAGTCCAGCGATATTAGCGAATGGAAATACGTACCAACCAAGGAAAACGTGGCAGACGAAGGCACAAAGATTCAGCGACAAATAAGACTTGATGCAGAAAGTCGATGGAGAAGAGGACCACCGTTCCTCTGGGGACCGAGAAACAGCTGGCCACTGGAGCCGGTATCAAAGCAGATGACCACATTGGAAATTCGACCGAGCATGCTTCATCACTCCGCAATGTCGACTCTTGATTGCCTACAGGCCGACAAGTTCTCCAATTGGCATCGTTTGCAACGGATCACTGCTCTAGTAGCAAGATTCCCGTTGAACATAAGGCAAAGAATTGCAGGAGAGTCACCAGTGACTGGTCCTCTGGCAAGTGCAGAACTTCTACGAGCGGAAATTGTTCACTATAAACGTGCACAACGCGACGTCTACTACGATGAAATTGCCCTTTTGACAACCTCGGGGACAGGTACATCCACTCTTCCAAAGGGAAATCGACTCTATAAGCTCAATCCAATAATCGACGATGACGGAGTGCTCCGCATCCATGGTCGTATCGATGCATGCGATTATGTCGGGAAAAACACTAAATATCCAATTGTACTACCAAGAGGGCACGCACTTGCAAGGTTGGTACTCCAAAACATTCATGAGCAATATCATCATCAGTACCATGAGACGTTTGTTTTTCCCGACATAATCGCATGCATCGATACGACCATGGATGCGGAGCACTCCGTCATCGTCGATTATTGGATTGAGCTTATAGAGTCGATTTCCCTTTGGAAGAGTGGATGTACCTGTCCCCGAGGTTGTCAAAAGGGCAATTTCATCGTAGTAGACGTCGCGTTGTGCACGTTTATAGTGAACAATTTCCGCTCGTAGAAGTTCTGCACTTGCCAGAGGACCAGTCACTGGTGACTCTCCTGCAATTCTTTGCCTTATGTTCAACGGGAATCTTGCTACTAGAGCAGTGATCCGTTGCAAACGATGCCAATTGGAGAACTTGTCGGCCTGTAGGCAATCAAGAGTCGACATTGCGGAGTGATGAAGCATGCTCGGTCGAATTTCCAATGTGGTCATCTGCTTTGATACCGGCTCCAGTGGCCAGCTGTTTCTCGGTCCCCAGAGGAACGGTGGTCCTCTTCTCCATCGACTTTCTGCATCAAGTCTTATTTGTCGCTGAATCTTTGTGCCTTCGTCTGCCACGTTTTCCTTGGTTGGTACGTATTTCCATTCGCTAATATCGCTGGACTCCAGAATATCGCTTATCCGAAAAGCCACGAACTGTGAGTATGTCCGGTGGTCTGAACGCAACCAGCACAATACATCAGCGGCATCTGTCCAGAAGTAGCGTTGCATTATTCTAATTGAATGTCCTTCTTGGATGCTTTTGGCGAGTCGGGTTCCAACTACAGCCGCCTGGAGTTCCAGACGCGGTATTGAAACAAATTTCAGGGGAGCCACCCTTGTTTTGGCGCCCACTAAGACGCAATCGACTTGTCCGCCTTGCTCAAACCGCAGGTACGACACAGCACAGTAGCCGAACTCGCTTGCATCCACAAATGTATGCAGCTCAATGCTCAAATTCTCGTATGTGCGTCCCATGGTATAGCATCGTGGGATTCGAACGGAACCTGCTTGGGGGAGATAGTTCAGCCATGCTCTCCATTTTTGCATATGACGAAACTCAATCGGCTCGTCCCAGGATACACCTGACCGCCAAATCTCCTGTAGCAAGAGTTTCAGGGGCATGAGGAAGTTGGCAATCAGGCCTAGTGGATCGTAAACGGACATGAGCATGCTGAGTAGCTCCCGCTTTGTTGGATGCTTGGCACCGGACAGCAGGTCTACATGTCGCTCTTTCGATAGTTTAAACTGAAACTCGTCGGTGTCGGTGTTCCACCACATTCCCAGCACCTTTTCCAGGGCGATCTCCTTGTTAAGGTCCAAACTCTTGCCTAGCGAGTTTTCACTGTTGAGTGCCGTCGTAACCGTTGGGGAATTTGAAATCCATCCTCTCATTTTGAATCCGCCTTGCTGATGGATGAAGCGGACGTCTTCTGCTAACTGAATGGCTTCGAATTCGGTGTCGACACTAGCCAACATATCATCCACGTAATGGCACTTGCGAATCGCCCTGGCTGCTTCTGGTAGCTGTCCCTCAAAACGTTCTGCATTTTGGTTGATTACGAAGTTGGCGCTGCTCGGCGAACATGTGGCTCCAAACGTCATGACAGTCATTACGTATTCATCAGGTTCAGTCGCATCCACTTTGTCCTGGAAGAGGAATCGTTGACTTTGTTGGTCCTCCTCATTCATCCTGACCTGATGGAACATTTCTTCGATGTCTCCACATATAGCTACCCGACGCTCTCGAAATTTGTATAGGACGAACGGAAGAGGCTCCAAGCGATCCGGACCTTTTAACAGGACGGAGTTGAGGGATGTGCCACCAACAGCTGCGGCCGCGTCCCACACAATTCTTACTTTTCCTGGCTTGTTTTCGTTGAAGACTGGGAAAATGGGTAGGTACCAAACACGATTACCAGGTTGGTGCATCTCCTGATGTGCAAGCTTGCGTATATATCCCTTTCGAACGTAGTCGGCTATTTTGTTTTTCAGTGTTTCGCCCAGAGTCGGCTCCCGTTTCATCCTTTTCACGAGGCAGTTGTGACGTCGGAGAGCCATCGGTTTATTGTTTGGCAAACGTACATCATCATATTTCCATAGGAGGCTCGTCGTGTATCGCCCATTTTCGAGACGCGTGTTGGATTGTAGAATCTTAAGAGCACGTTCATCGTCAACTGATAACAGCTCCTTCCTTGATGCGGTGATGCCTATACTGTCTAGGGCAAAGTAGTTCTTAACTACGGCGTGCAGATTCTCGTCTGCTTTGGTAGAGTGGGAGCAAATGTGGAAGCTGTGAGGAACAGTAGATGACTTGGGGTGATCATCTAAGCAGGTTCCAAAGATTGTCCATCCCAATCGAGTTTTTGTGGCGATGGGTCCATTTTCACCGCCCTCTCGACTATCCAGAGCGTGACCGAGTCGAATGTTGTTCATTCCGATGAGCAGGCGTGGGCGAATGTTGTTATAAGACTCCACCGGTAAGCCTTTCAGGTAACCGTATTTCCTGCATAACTTGGACACGGAGAGCGTCTGGGCTGGCAGCTTGAGATCTTTCACAGTGAACACCTCTGATAGCAAGAATTTATTGTCCTCGTTTACGGTTCCGGACACGTGGAGTGAAACTCGTTCTGCCGAGTCTTCGAAACGGCAATGATCGGCGGTCCATCGGATGCACAGAGGATGCTTTTCTCCACGAAGGTTCAAGTCGGCAGCCAACTCATCTTCAAGCAATGTGATGTGTGATCCACAATCAACAAATGCGTAGGTGTGTACAGTGTTCCCATTGTGATGGAGCACTACAGGGATATACTGAAACAGTACCGATTTTTCGTTCCACCGGTGTGTGTTGCAGTTAAGCTGATTGAAACTGACGTTGGTTGAAGGGTTTTCACCCTGTTCGGATTCGGCCGATGACCTGGTAGCCGAGTACGTGCCTGCGCGTTCATTGTGAAGCAGGCGATGGTGTTTGAAGGTGCATCCATTCTTGCCGCAGATATCGTTTGATCTACACGGTCCACGGTGAGTTCCTAGGCATGTTCTGCATAGCTTGTGGTCCCGTAATGCTGCCCAACGATCAGAGTGGCTCAGATTCAGAAATTCTAGGCAATTTTCCACTGCGTTGCACGACCTTCGGCATACTACGCAACCTACTTTCACTTGCTGTGTCCATGTTAGCCCTTGTTGTGGTTCGGAATGAACACTCAGAAATCCATCTTCTCTATTGCCGCTTCTACGAGGTTTTGTTTCGTATGCATGTTGGGACGTGGTCGACATTGTCACGGTACTGGCTGCTTCTGCAACAGTGTACAGCCAGTCACTGAACTCTAATAGTGACACTCTCGGTAGCCGTAAGCGGTGTGTAGCCCAGTTTAATTTCACCATTGTGGGCAGTCGTTCAACTAGGCCCTGAAGAAGAGTGATGTTATAAAGATGTTCCTCCAAGTTGCAGGCTTTCACCGTGGCAACCATATTCCGTACAGCTAGAGCAAAATCAACAAGTGTACTGAGCCTGTCTGGTTTAGGTGCCGGAATTTTGTTGATTTTCTCAATGAGGCTGTGGACTATAATCTCAGGGCGCCCAAAAAGCATTTTCAATGTAGAGAGTGCGTGTTCCAAATTTGCCGGGTGCAGTAACTGGCATCTGACTGCATCCAGTGCTTTTCCACGTAGGCAACGCTGTAATCGAACCATATTTTCCTCCGGGGTATATCCGCATAGCCTAGTGGTGTTTTCGTACGTGGCGATAAATAGGGGCCACTCTTCTGGTTCGCCGCTGTAGACGGGTAGCTCCTTAGCCACCGCGTGACGAGCTGCAATCTGGCTGGAATTCAGCATTGCTGTCTCGTTTACTCCGCCTGTGCCTTCAAGGAGGTGGAGCTCAGGAGCGGTAGATGGAGCTGGCCGTAACGGGGATGAGTGACATGGTGGCATACGAAAGCTATCATCGGGCATCGAATGGGAGGCTGGTAGTGGCTGACTTGCTGTTCCTGATGCTTCCATCATCAACTGGTATTTACGCTGCAGATATTTTCGCTCTAGCGCTCGTTCTTCCTCGAGCATTTTCAACTGCAGGTCAACTGACAGCTGGACAGGGCGTGTGGGAGGAGGTGGTAGAGCGGTCGCTAGCGCAGGCGCTGCCGGTGCAGGTACCTTTGATGTTACCGGTTCGCTGAATGGTACTGGCGTAGATGTCGAGCCAGCCGTGGGGTTTATCATATTCGCTTTGACGCAGCTTGGGCAAATCCATGGGTGATTGGCAATATCATCTGTCACCCCGACACAGTCGAAATGGAACCAGTTAGTACACTGATCACAACAGATCATCCGACTGTTGTCGTCCGACTGACACATCGAGCAACTGTGCTCTGGAGGGGCAAGCGGTGGCATAATTGAGTTACTCCTTGAATAGTCCGGGAAACGAATTTTTTAATTTGTTACGGAAGTAACAAGATCGAATTGCATCCGGTTTTTTAAATCGTTTATTCCACGTGAACGGTTAAAAAATTCCTACAATAATAGATATTTAATTAGGATAATTCATTTTGGGTTGTTTTAGATTTAACCTACGTTTCGTGAGTTCAGCCAGATTACTTAACCGTGTCTTGTTCCCGGATTATTTGGAGTGCTTGACAAACAGGCGAATGTTTTACAGTACTGCGGAACTTTTGGCTAACTGTTTAAACAAGTAGTTTTAGTTGTAATTGTTTGTAACATAAGCAATACGTTTACCTGAATGTTAACAGTGCTTGTCCTGATTATTGCATAATCATTCTATTAGTCTAACCCTAATTCACTGTAGCAAACCTAATTGAGAGTTCAAGATGTTTTAGAAGAAAAAATGAATAGAAAACTTATTTTATACCTACTATTTTAGGCTTAGATAACAACAAATTGAATTTTAGTGTTTTAATTAGGATATTTAAAGTACTTTATCTAGTTTAAGAATTCACGTTGTCTTCAGACGTAGTTCGTAGTTCAATTTCTCAGCTTTTTCTTCCCTTCTTCTCATTCTGGCTCTTCTGACAATCGCCGTTGACAGTCGTACTGTTTTGGCGCAAGGTCATCCAATTTACGGTATAGTAGGTGCGGCGTCGCACAATGGGCGTGCGCAACAATAACTTTTGAATCAGCAGGCCGATGTTTTTTTTTCTATTTTTTTTTTTGTTTCAAAGACACTTAATTTGAGTTTGCAGGAAAAATTCATTGAGTGAATCAAATTGTGTTAGGGTGCAACAAATATGTAAAAATACATTTTTTTCCTGTTTTAATGTTCTCGGGACCAAAGGGATAACCTGTTTTTATATTTTTACCCGAAAATTCAGAAAAGGTGACGTAAAACTCAAAAAAAAAACGAATCAGATATGTATGTTTTTTTGGTTTTTGGGATACGACTTTTTGAAATCGGAAAGCCATACTTTTTGATACTTGCTACTCTAAAAGATTATTACATTGTTTTGGAATGGATCACTAAAATATCTAAACTGGACGCTATGAGATGAACAGATAGCGCCACCGACCCTCGACTATATAGACCCTCGATTCTATGCACATTTTATCTCGATTTTATGTACATTTTCAATATTAAATTTTTTACTATCCAATCCGAAAGTCAGTGATGACTTTCAATGCAGGGGTTTTATACCTTTTGGCAAGCGGAGCACTATGCATCAATAATTTTTTTTGTGGAGCACCTAAAGTAGCGCCAGAGCATACCTCATGACATGCTTAGTTTTATATATTGACCTTAACCTCATACTCTTCCCTCTCTGACTTCAATTTTTATAAATACCTCTCGCTTTGTTGGTGATCATAATCTGCCCATTCGCCATACATTTTCTCAAAGATTTCTAACAATTTTTTTTCAAGATTTTTTATGACTTCCTCACCGAGAATTGTCATACAAAAGCTGTAGATATTTTTAGTTGACGCCTTTTACTATCTTGGCATGTACTTAGCTGATTAAATTCCAAAATTTGTAGCATATTCCATGAAAAGGTCATTGCTGCGGCAGATTACTGACTTACTGATGTGTGATACATTATTTCCAGTGTATGGTGAAATCGGAGCTAGTTAGTCAAGGTTTCCCGATTCCAGTGCCCTTTCACTGGTACATTCCTCTCCTGGATGAGTGACTGGAGGAAACTTTGAAAGAACCGCTTTAGCAATTCCCGAAGGAACTGCTCGGGTGGAACAACTTTTGAAGAAATCCCTTCTGAATTTCTGAAGTACTTCCAGGAATATTGAAGAAGTCTGTAAAGATATTTCCGAAAGTTAGCTGAAGAAAATGTAGAAGGAATTAAAAAAAAACCCAATGAAATCTAAATGATTTCTGAAAGAATTTAAAAAAAAAAATACAATAGAAATATTTTAAGAATCCGGATATGGATTTTCTGAAAAGAAATTCCCGGAGGAATAGCTGAAAAACACTTGAAAACCCCTGGTGGGATACCTAACAAAATCTCTTGAGGTATTTTTGGGAACAAAATCTTGTACAAATAAAATCTAATAAAAATCCTAAACATGTTTTTTAATGAATTCCTGGAGGAATTCATTGGCAAATTTCTAGGGGTACGCTTGGAGGAAATGCTGCAGGAGCTTCTGAGAAAATACATAGAGGAATACCCGGCGAAATTTCTGATGAAATCTCTGTGTGAATTCCCGTAGGAATCTTTGCTAGAATGTCGTCCAGCCTCTCCGTAAGAATCCTTATTAGAATCTCTGAAAGAATCTGTAGAAACATTTCCGAAGGAATCTTTGGAATATTTTCTAAGACTTTCTTAAAAAAATATCCTTGGAGCAATTTCTGGAAAAGAAATGTCTTGAAGGATTAACTATGGAAATGTGTAGAAATCTTGGGAAATTCCTTGATAATCTCTTGTAGTATTTCTACAGAAACATCTTTAGAAAGCTTTTGAGAAAATTTTCGAAATAGTTTTTAATTTCTGATTCTTTTTGTATAAGTGAATAATTTTCTTAAGTATTTTGGAGAAACGCAGTTTCTCCACCTAGGCTTAACCGGTAAGCCAGGCTTACCGATATAGTTAAACCTGGTTTAACGCTTAAGCCAGTGTGAAGAAGTCGCCCCTTAGAGAACCCATCTATGTCACGCTGCAAGTTAACCGTCGTGTCTTTGTTTATCTTAATGTGGATCACCTCGGCTGTAAATCTGCTCGCGTAATTTTCGATTCTCTCCAGAATGTGAGTTCTGGAGAAGTCGAAGTGATGACCGTTGTCAACCGCGTGTTGGGTGAGTCCCGTAGCTGATGCGTTGGTGCGTACAGAGTTTTTGTGTTGCGCAATGCGCTTCTCTAAGGTTTGCGACGTTTGTCCTATGTATTCCTTTGATTAGGTAATTAGAATTGAGAGCACCGCCTTGGAAGATGAACGGGCGGCGGAATTGTAAGTGTTGTTTCTTTCTTGTCAACTGTTTTGTGTTAAATTTTAAAATTTGAAAATGTTAGTTATTTATGATTTTTTTTCTCATGTGTTTATACATAAGGTACCCCGGGGCAAGTGGGACCTAAAAAAAGGCTAGTTTGGTTTTGTCGAATTTTTACATTCTATATATTATACATATAATGAAAAGTGAAGCAGATCTTCATTTACTCCGTATCACGGGGCAAGTGGGACTCATTCGGAATGTTTGTACAAATGGCTTAATATAGTTGCTGCATATATGTCAGGTAGCATAAATTATAAATAACTTTTATGAATAATTATGTCTAGCGATTTATGTTGGAAGTGTTTTGTGGTATCGTGCATAAATTACGTAACACTCATAATAACGCATCACTGACAAAAAGTTGATTTAACATTAGCATCTTGTGCAAAACAAATTGATTTTTTCATACAAAAAGCGCTATACAGTTACATGCCGGAAGGTTTCCAAACTTGCTTGTTATATTACATAGTTGATGAATCTCGTCAAAAGATTTTTCAAGTTTTACAGATGTTATGTTTTTCCTTACATAATTTTCCGATCATTAAATAAAGATGTTTAAATCGTGCACTTTGAATAAGTCGTTTACCAATTTTTTCATACTTTATGGCCGGTTTCTTAACACTCAGAAAAACTCATTATGCAACGGAAAACGGAAAAAAATAGAATGTGCTTAGATGAAAATATGAAAAATAGATGGTTTCGGAAAAAAATAAGCTGAGAAGCAGGCTTTGTCCCAGTGAGGACGTTACGCCAAGAAGAGGAGGAGAAATTCGGACGTTAGAAATTATTCGATATATTTTGGAATTCTTTAAAAACTCCACCAGAACTTCTCAAGAGATTCTTCAAGAGCTTCCTCGGAGGGTTTCTCCAGAGGTTCCAGCAAAGATTGCTTAGGATTTATTCAGACCATTCTCCAAGTATTTATTTTTCAAATTTTCCTAAAAATGTCCCAGTTCCAGATCCCTTCACAACTTCTCCGAAGAATCTCGCAGAAATTTCAGCAGAAATTTCTCCATAATCTATACTTTGGCACTTTTCAAGAAATTCTTCTGAGTTCTTCAAAGAATCCTCCAGGGATCCCCCAGAAACTTTTTGACTGATTTCTCCAAAAATTCCTACCAATTTCTATTGTCTACAATTCCTCCCAAAATTTTGAAAGGAAGTTTTAGTTGGAATTACTTATAGAGTTTCTCCAAAAGTTTCTCATGCAATTAATCTAAGAACTTCACCAGAAATTGCTTCATCGATTTCTATCCAGGAATCCATCCAAAAACTTTAAAGAATTTATTCAGTTACATCTCTGGAGAATCCTATCCAGAGATGTAACTAGGAGTTTTATAAAGGATTCCTTTGGACAACCACCTAGAGTTGTCTGTTAAAGTTGTTTCAGTGCATATTTCAAGAATTCTTCCATTAATTTTTGTGCAATTACTGGAAGAAAATCTGAAATAAATCCTGAATGAATGTCTGAAACAGTTCCAGCAGGAATCTCTGAATGAATCGAATGAAAAATCTGTCCAAACCGCAGGTGCAATTTGTTAACAAAAAAAACTTGTAAAAGTTTCTGAAGAATCATTTGATGAATTCCCTCATTTCAAGGAATTTGCAGAAAAACATTTGGATGATTGTCTAAATGCAGTTTGGTAGGAGATTCAAAAACAAAATTTTCAGGTGTTTTCAAAAAAACTCCACGGGATAACATTTGAAAAATTCAATTGCTGAAATTCATTAAAAAAAAGCCTAAAATACTGAAGGACTCTGGTAACATTTTTAAAGGATTCCCTGAGAGAAAAAAGTCAGAAAAAAAACCTTTACAAATTATGGGAGGTACTCTTGCATGAACTTCTAGAGGAATATCTGAAGAAATCTCAGGTAAGTTCTCGAAAGAATCTCAGAAGGAATTTCTGGAGATATCCTGGAGGAATATTTGGAGAAACTTCCTTGATGGAGCTCCCGGAAAAGTTAATTCACGATATTTTGGGAAAATTCCTGGAGCAATCTTTAAAGAAAATTCTTGGAGGTTTCCAGCAGGTATTCCTGGAGTAATCTGTGGAGGTTTTTCTGAGGAAATCCCTGGAGAATCAGCTAGATAAGCTTCTGTAAAGATTCCTAGAAGCAATTGGGAAAGTTCTAAAGATATTCTTGTTAAAATTCCTAGAAAATATTTCTGAATAAACGAATTGAAGAATCCGTGCAGAAATTTTTAGACAAATTTCTGAAGAAGAGCATTCCTGAAGGAAATCCTGATGGAATCTCTGTTTGAACTCCCGCACAAATCTGTGAAGGAATTCTTGGACAAATTTCTAAAGAAATGCATTCCTAAAGAAAATCCTGAGGGAACTCCCGCAGGAATCTGTGAAGACATTCCTGTTGGAATGATTGTATTAAATAATGCAAGATTTTCTGGAAGTTGTAGTGCAGAATTCTCCGAATGAATTCCTGGAAAAACTTCTGGACACATTCCTGCGAGACTTTTCAATGGGATTTACGATGAAATTCTCCAACAAATCTGATGGTCTTCTTGATGAAACAATTGTACCATTTTTTTTAAGGAATCCCTTGAAAATGAAGAAACCACAGGAAGACTTCCTTAACGAAAATTTGAAAGAATTTCTGAAAGAATCCCAGCGGATAATTCTAGAGGAAGCCATGGGGACATTTTCGAAACATTGTATAATCGAATCCCTACATAAATTTCTTAAACAATTCCTGGAGGAGTGCCGGAAGGAATCTGTGGAAATCTGCCTAAAAGACTGCTTGCAGAAATTTAAAAAGGTATTCTTGAGGGAATGTCCTATGGCAAAGTTCTGGGGATATTTTCCAACAACCGCTCGAAGAAATCCTGAAGCAATCGCGGGAGAAATTTCTGAAAGAAACCTTGGAAAAATTCGCCGGGGAAGTTTTTAAAAGAATCCATGGAATTATTTCTGAAGAAGTCTTGGGTTTTCTTCGAGAATTTTCTCATAAGAATTATTTTGAAGTTAGCCCATGTTTTTTTTTTTTCAGGAACTCCCTCACAAATTATTTGGGATATTTCTTTAGGGATTGCTACAGAAGCTCGTGCATGTATTTCTTAAGTATTTATGAATAAATTCCTCCACACACAGTATCCTGACGGATTTTTTTTATTTGTCAGGGTTTCTTCAGGATTTCTTCAAAAAATTTTCAAGAAAGTCTATGAATTTCTCCTGGAAATATTCCAATGGTTTTGTCAAATGCGATTCAGCAGGGTTTTTTTACAGAGATTCCAAAATTTCTTAAGATATTTTGCAGACACTCTTTTGGGGCTGTTCATAAACCACGCAGACCTAAATTTGGCCATCTCTGACGCCCCCTCCCCCCTCGTAGACTTTTGTCCATTCAAAAATTTTAAAATTTGTATGGGGCGTAGACTTTGGCTAGACCCTCCTGCCCCCCAAATAGTCTACGTGGTTTATGAACGACCCCTTTAGGGATTTCCTTAAGAGATCACTTTTTTTAATGAACTATTTCAGAAGTTATTGTTGGACGTTCCTTTAGGAATTATTCGATATATTTATGAATTCTCTTTTAGGTGTTTATCCACAAATACCATCAGAAAAATCTCTACAGTTCCTTCTAGAAGTTCCTGCGAAGGTTTCTACAGAGGTTCCTGCAAAGATTGCTAAGGGTTCATTCAGACTATTCTTCAAGCATTTATTTTAATATTTTTCATAAAATGTTCTAAAACAAGATTCTTTCAGAACTTCTCCAAAGAATTTCGCAGGGATTCCAGCAGAAATTTTCCCAGAATCTATACTTTGGCATTTTTCATGAAATTCTTCTGTAATTTCTGAGTTCTAACAAGAATTTCTTCAGAAAATCCTCAGAAAGTTTTCGACGGATTTCTCTAAAAATTCCCACAATTTCTCCAAAAATTTCTAAAGGAAGTTTAAGTTGAAATTACTTCTAGAGTTCCTCCAAAAGTTTCTCATAAGGTTTTTCGAGGAATTCTACCAGATGTTGCTAAATAAATTTTCATCCAAAACAAAAGTGTCGATTGAGAGTACATTGCAAACTGTTTCATCAGCGGATTTTCCATCATATGTAGCACAACAAAAGAACGGGAAATGAAGTGATATTTTTCACAAGGCAAACTAAAAGAACTGTGAAAAGCTATTTTTTTCTGAATGACGTTTATTTAATAATGAACTTAAGCTCGATACAAAGATTTTTTTTATACTTAGGTCTATGTTATTCAATAAATATATACATTATTATTTAGAAAGTTATGGAATTTTCTTCCTGTGATTGGAAGCTCTTTCTATTTCAATTCGATACATCGCCTCAATGATGTCATTAGAGACATTTTGCTGTTCAATAATTTTTGCGATTAGATTTTGCAGCAGGTCTTCAATTTTTTGCATTCTGTCGGAAACACTAGAAATCTGCTGCTTCAATTGATGATTAGTTGGTGGACAATCCAATTCAAAGGCACCCACACTTTTCTCGTCACAAGATGTTCGGGAATAGAGCCGTATTGACGTATTCTTTAAACTATCTGTCCAAGCGCAGTTCACTGGGTTTTCATAAATTCTTAATGCTTGTAGCGTAGGAAATTGATGAATTGCGAAATGTGTCAAATTGTTAACTTGGAGATTAAGGTGGGAAAGCGAAGGCATGTTCCAATTACAGACGTCAAAATGTTGAAGTCGATTTTTGTCCAGATCCATTTCAGTGAGCGATGGCAGACTCGCCGGACCGTCACAGTAAATGTGTTTTATTTTATTAGAAGAAAGAAAAAGTTTTTCCAAATTGTCCAACCCATTTAACTGGTCCATTTGAACTGTTTCTATCAAGTTGTCTTCAAGATTTAAAACTTTCAAATGTTTTAACCGATCGAGGTTCTCAGGGATTTTTGTCAATTTTGTTTTTATACACCGGAAAATGCCCAGTTTGTAGAACATATCAGGTTTAATAATCACATTTTCAGTAGATGTTTTGTATAAATTAATTAAATACAACTTAGGATTAATGTGGATTGATTTAACCAATCCATTTTCAAATCCAATTCTCTCGCACTTCTCAAATGGCTCAGTGAAATTATATGGCAGTATGTCCACAATTGAATTAAAAAAATTAAAACTTGTTTTATGTTCTGGGATGTATCCCATCGAGGCTGCATCAGCAGGCCAGTTGAAGTCATGTATATTAATTGAATTTTCCCAGTTTGGATCATTTGACACAGTGAACGGTTTTAGGCCGTTGAGTGAAATCATCACAATTAGTCTGCAAAAGGTATTTTAGAATCAATATAAAAAAAAACAATAATATTTTCCACAGTTATACTTACATAGCCAAAATTACTTGCATCCTGAACGAATTTTCGATCGACTTCACTTTCACTGGTAGAACTGATGTTTGATGTTTGAGGAGTTGTCCCGATCGCTTTTTATACGTTTGCGGTGATTCAGAACTTCAGAGTAGAATTAGGGTGGTGCGGTATTTCAGCAATATCGTTCTCTGCTTGAAAATGTGGATTGATTCCGATTTTTGATTGTAGTGAATTTTATGTGATTTTTTTTATTTGTAAACAGTGTTGACTTCTGAGTGTGCTACCGCTTGTCAGATAAAAAGCATGCCATGACAGAGTCGCATGGGCGTGAATTCGTTGATTATTATTTTTCTTTTTTCGCCTTGTTCGCTGCATTCTTCGGGTTGTGATAGTTATGCAGCTGAACAAAATGTCTGAGTATTGCATTCGAACAGCGATGGAGCGTTGGATGGATGCATATCTATAGGTGAGCTCGTTCCATGCTATTGTTTTTACATTCAACGTACGTTCTAGATTACTTGAACAACAATTGTTTAAGTATGGTAATTGTAGAGGTGGAAAGTTGTATTTATTAAAAAAAAATGAAATGACCAACGCTGCATATGCCGGAATGAACTCCTTGTTAACAGATTTGTCAGAACGTGACTTACAGCACTTGGTTAAGCTGAGAACTCTCAAAGCTGTCAATTGTAAACGGTAGTCAGCTCCCACACTACGTTTGTTGATTTCTTGTACATTTTCGATTGTTCTGGTCAATCACGGAGCACAACTGCAAATTATGAGGTCAGTTAAATTCATGTTCATTTGATTACCTTGCTTGGTTACCATGCCAAAACGCGACAAATCTTATGCATGAAAAAAGAAAAATCTTGGAAAGCTGAAGTTAGTTTTAAAATTCAATAATAATTATAAGCATCGATTGAAGACTAACCTGTGGTTTCTGGTACCTCTGGTAACTTCATATTCGCTCTAAAAATCGTTTAACATTATATTATACACTGGTGAGACTTCCATCGACCACGCATTCGATGATTGTTTGGACACATAACAACAGATGTATCACTTGGAACAAAATGCGATTAAAATCATCGTCACGAAAACATAATCGCCCAATGCTAACCACGTTACATTTCGCAAACTCACTGAGTAGATGGCGGTGGTGGGCAAACGACAAACAGGAGCGACAACGATGCGAGCGCCATGAGCGAGAGATTTGCGAACTACAAAACATTTAAATTGTTCGTTAAAAAAAGGAAACGATGGGAAGTAAGTAGAGTAAGACGTCTGTTTGTCTGTGGTTTGGAGTTCATGCCTTTCTTTCGTTTTGAAATTTATCACTAGTGCCTTCTGTATCGTGAAAGCGCGTTTTGTGCAACATGTGCATCAGAAAAGATGGAAATATTTCAAGGACACCTTTCAAGGTGGTTCGTCTGTTCGTCTGTACAACGCCTATAAATACAGCCATTATTAGTTGTGGTGTAGATACGATTATGGTCAAAGTGGCGTTCATAGAAAAAAAAACAAAAATATACTCTTTAAGCACATCAAATTGAAAAAATAAGCTTGACACTCTTGAATCGCTCTGACTTGAATTACATCGAGTTTTTCTACTTTCTTCTGTAAAATATTACAATTATATTAAAAAAAAAAACTGAGAGTTCAAAACCTTTTCAGATTTGAGTTTTTCACCCAAGCGTGGTCCACCCTAGGTTTGATTCTATGTGGTTTATGCATAGGCGGCGAGAAAAAAAAATCATCGGCGAGAATTGCGATAACAGCTGCGACCGCACAATGGGATCAATTCAAAGCTCAAAATTGAAATCGTTTCAATCCAACGGAAAGTAAATGTAGCGTTGTTTGCACAATTGACGAACACAGCACAAAGTTAGTCTCACTTTTGCAACAAAATAAACGACGCATAAAAAAGAACAATCTTTCGAGAGGTAGCTCGAAAAATTTTTCAAAGCTCAGACTCTCATGGTTTAGTTTTCAAAATGATGAAAGGCATCATATGTTTTTTTTTATTTTTTGTGTTGTAAAAGATAATTTAAAAATTCAAAACAAATATTTTTAAGCATAATTTAATTTCAAAACTTTACTAATATCAACCTAAAATATGCCCTTGTGTTTTCAACTGAACCCACTGTTCGTATTGGGAATTTTTGGAACTTTATCTCAACCCGAATTTGCAAACATACATATGGCATTGCAGTGGAGCAGTTCTAAGTACAAAACAAACATACCGTAAAATGGGGTAGCATTGTTCAGCATAAACTTGCTCATGAAATATTAAAATCACCATTTCCAATGAATCTGTTTCTGATTACGAACTTTGTTTTGGTTAAACTGCTCAAATATAGCTACGAAGAGATATAAAGGATCATGGAAATCGAGTTTCATCAATATTTAAATGAACCGATTATTCTTTACTGTTTTTCTTGTCGCAGTTTGTTACATTTTCAAAAATCCACGTTTTGCATGAAATCTACAAACAATGTGGAGCTCAAAATTCCTCTACCAGCTACACATGACTTTGAACCGGTCAACTTTGGAATAAATGCTTTTTTAGTTAAATTTTCCATTTACTAAGCATATTTCTAACTCCGATAGGAAATTGCCACATCTTTATGCATTATTTCTAGCCTTGACATTTTTTTTTTCAAATTCCTCCAAATGTTTATGAACAAGACTTCTGGCACCAAATATGAATTTGGGGACCTCGAATTAAACTTGTACAGGTATTGTAAGCTGAACAAATACTGACTACTTGGGTGATTAAAAGTAACACTAATCTAGTGCAGCATGCAAACATTCTATCTGGATCTACCTCCTGCTGCACTTCCAAAGTTACCCACTTTTTGGGTTCTTAAATGCCTTATTTTTTTCGTTTCCTAATTTCTATATATCTTCTAACAGCAATGTTCGATAGTATGTTTATTGCGAATGAATCATTTGAAAAAAAAACTGCTTCGCCACACATCAACTAACAGATAACAAACCACCATTCGTGATGGAGCTGCGACTTGAACAGAGCATCCATCACATCTGGGAGAAGGGTAGACGAAAAAAAAATCCGTTCGCACATGTTACACTAGTTCACAGCACTTTGGAACTCGGTAAGCAGATGATCATTCTTAGTGTAGAATCATGCTCTTAGTTTGAAAACATGATGGAAAAAAATAATAGTAGAGCGGACATGCTTTCGACCCTCCATACTAGGCTGATAATTCAAAACCAATTTGTGTTTTATTTTCATGCAAATAGCTCACTTTGTGCATCTCATTCGCCGTCATCAATGCTCCGATTGAGTTAAAGTGTTTACTCTTACTCGCTTACAACTCATTGAACGCTGCATTAACGCTGTGAAAGATTTTTCTTATTGTTTTTTTTTATTGAAATTTATTTTGTTTTTTTTTTGAAAATTTTGCCAAAATAAAAAAAAAAAGCTGACCAATTTCTCGATTTTCATCAATCCGACGCAAACATTGTGTTCAGATGTTCGAAACATATTTTATTCAGCTTTCAATAAATGTAAAAAGATTGAAGATTGACTGACTGGCAATGCAAGGTATTCAAATTTTAGTAAATTCCATGTTTAATAAAACAGTAGGGTTTGATTTTCAGGTAAAACTGAAAAATTGTTCACTAAAAAAAAAATGTCTCGAAATCAGCACGTAATCAATCATTAAAACAAATGCCGTTGAGAAGTTCACGACTTTTGTTTTATTTTGTTAACTAGTGTTATCTTCCCTCGTGGGGAAAAGAAGAACATTTTGCTGCCAGTCGTCGCCAACTCATTTGGTGGGGAAATTACAGCCAATTTGCTTACTCAGATTTGAAAATACCTGACAAAAATTGTCAAATCATAGTAGTCTGCAAGTTTAGCCTTTATGAATGTATTGGTACATGATTTAGCGCTCAATTTCATTTTAAAGGCATTTTCATTTTGTGTCGATATCTTCGAACAAAATCCGAACAAAATTGATATTTTTCTTACAATTTTACTGTACACATATCATCATGGCGCTATTGTTTTGGCAGCTCTTGGCAGTTGCATTTCTCTTTAACCAATTCTGCATACGTAAACGAGCATTTGAACGGAATCTCCCCGCGGGGAGTAGCGGGGAGCGATTTGTAAGACACTTTGATGTCGAGTTGTAAGAATTTCTCGTACTAATGACATCTAATGTCAATTTTAAAGCCAAAAGTGTCATTTTGATCTCTTGCTTCATTGCAGATGTCTGATATACACAAGAACTTACAAATAAACTTTTGAAAGCAATTGTATTACTTATATCAATAGACTTTTGTAGTGGTTGAACTTGTTCCTGTTCCTTATCGAAAATTCAGAATTTTTTCCACCAGCAGCTAATCAATATTTTCAAATTTTTTAAATGCCAGTTAGTGCTCCTGGTATTATGGATGAATGCTCAATATACTATATCCCATATAAGACATGTTTAAAAATTGAGTTTCTGCCAGCTTTTCTCAAAATTTGACCTCTGTTCGTCGAATTTATTTTGGAAAATTAAAGTTTATTCGATTTGGATGTTACAAGAATACCTTCTTCGATTGAGGTGAGATGGGATGAATTTCCTCGCTTTATGGTTTTTGATTTTTCCCTAAATAACGGAGCAATATTTTTAAAATCGATGTTAATACACAATTAAAAGACGGATCAAGGTTTCTCCTGTTTTTTTCCTGTATGGAAATGTTTTTAAATTGTTCAAATACCATTTTTAACTATAAAAAAACAGCAATTAGTTGAAATTCTGGAAAATTGATGAATGTTTTCCACTGGATAACAATCAAGAGATACCTTGATGCTTCCTCTAAATGTCTATGGAAACCGATTTTGGAAACATTGCTCCGTTATTGATTAATGAAAAAAAAAACAAAAACAAAAAATGAAGATATACAGCCAGTTTTGTCTTAAGTAAACATTTTCAACTTTAAAATGTTGATTGAACCCAATTTTTCATAAAATTTAGGCCACGAATTCATTTTCCGTTCCGATCGGGAACTTTTCTCGGCTTACCTGGGCAAATTGTGCATTTGAAAGAAAACCGAAGAATGAGCATCGTTCAATCATCAGTGCATTACTAGCGAACTTAAGGTGAGTTGAGACGGACTCCACATGGTACTCAGCAGCACTTTACGCTGTGAAAACAAAAAAAAAACCCAAACCCAGATTAATACACCTAGCGGTGACAGTGCCTTTCTTCAGTGCATGATTCTTTAACCCTTTGTAAGGCAGTGGCAACTATATTGCCACCTACTGTTTGTATTTTTTTCTGTTTTATAACAATTTATTTCAAACTTTTTTTTTTAGTTCACGCAAAATTGGGATTACTAACAACGCCTGGTATTTTTTTTGATACTAAACAAAGCTTTAACAACAATTTGGGAGCCATTTGTAGTCTCAAAAATGGCTAAATTTGACCGCGTGAAGAAAATTAGCTCAAACTTATAGTAAAATTATAGATTTGGTAAATATTTTAAGAAATAATCAAATTATGGGTTGACATGAGCTGAACTACACAGTTTATATTATGGGTTAAGCCCTAATCCACTTTAAAATCTCTTTTCCGGCTTTTTGTTGAAGTCCAAAGAAGAAAAGTATCCTAAACGGGCAGTGGCAAGAATATTGCCACCAGCGCTGGTGACCTAAACGGGCAGTGGCAACTAGGGTATATGTACCATTCCTTGGCCTAATTTGCAAGCTGCCTTGACAACTTTGACCATAACTCATGAATTAATAGCACTAGAAATGGTATGTTGACCCTATTACACACTGTAGGCAATGCATGTTTCACCAACTGGAATTAAACTAACGTAAATATTCAAGAACTCACTTAATTAAGTTGAAAAGATTCGTTGCGATGGTATGCAACGTTGGTCTATGGTACAAAAATTGGCCTATTAGTGGATACAACGTTGGCCTATTGCTTTCCATGCACTAGAACCATTTATTATCTCATTTTTTCAATATTTCTGCTGAGGTATTATCTCTGATTGTTCATCAATTTTACTTTTAAATTACATTTTCGGACCCAAATTTTTAAAAAATTATAAATAAATTACTTAAACTCAAGTTCTTTCTTAATTTAGTAACGGTAAGCAGGAAAATAGTTTCAGACCATATCTGAACCGCTTATATATTAAACTGACGAAGGTGAAGGGTGTATCCAACTGAATGCGTCTGATGACGACCAAAGAATAGTAGATCGAAACGCGTAACGCTTAACAAGCTGTTTCCGATATATGGCACCGATAATTACACAATCAATCCACAAATAACATACTTGAACCGGTTGTGTTCCGGAACCAGTTCCAGATGTCCCACCGGAAGTGGACAGTTAAAAAAGCGAACCAAATCCATGCATATGAAACATCAAATCATCAAAAATGTTGGATAACCAGATAAACGGGCAGCATGAAAATAGTCTCTGACCACACCTAAGATTACCAGCAGTCAGTGTTGCAGAATCAGGATTGGATGCATCGCTGAAATTACGAAGGTGAACAAAATCAATGCAAGCGATAAATATGCGTAAAAGAACAAAATCTTAATAAAAATTAAAGCAATCTTGTCAAATCACACCATTTTAGATTCCTGAGACGTAATTATACAGTAGGATGAAGCAACGTTGTATGGGGAAATTTTAATTTTATAGCATCAATACCCTTTTGCGGTTGAAATTACTACGCACAATTTTGATGCAACTGGTTTAGCCCTCGCGCTCTGTAACATGGTTGAAATTTGAATGGGTTTTATTATAAGAAATTTCACTATCTTGCACTTTTTTTGTCAAATTTTACAACAATCTTATAACCAATGATAATAGAATAAAGGCTAAACTGCCCATAATTGCATAACAGTAACATTCGACAGAAGTAGGCATTGGAGAAAATGGGATTCAAAGTTGCAAATTTTAATAGTATGGGAATGAACCGACATTGTAAACATTTTTCATTAATTCGTAATCAATTGTTTAGCAATAAGATCTTCTACAGCACTTCTTGTATGCTGGACCTATTGTCAGAAAATAAACCAACGAGACAAAACGACTTGGTGTTTTTTCACAAATCCTAGAACAAACTTGAAAATTTTATTCAGGTAGTCGAAAGTACTTGTAATTTGGTGATGATCCCCGATATTAAGTCAATAACAGCAAAATATGCAAATGTTACAATTATGCGGTTATAGGCAGTAAAGTGCGCAGAAAAAAACTGCCGAACTATCTTGATAATGATCGGCATCCAGTGCTAGTGAAGGTGGTCAAACAGTCAACTGAGAGGTTTGATTTTTTTCAGCTCTGCTTATACGTTTAACATAATACATAACTTCAGAATATGAGCCATCAATAAGTTTTCAAATTCGATTATGGCTTTGATATAATTGTTGCTTTTCTGAATAAGGCTGACACAAATTTCGATTTTCTCTTAAGTCCCTTTGAAAATTTGATTCGGAATTCATCATTTTGAGGAAGGGCACAAATAAATAGGGGAGATCGGGGCATTATGGACACCCGGGGCGAAATGGACACCCCTATTTTTGCCGAAACCGTTGACTTTTATGCTAAACTTTTGATGCATAAGTATAAAGGAAAAAGTCATCGTTCTATTTTTCAAAAGTACCATTCATATGCCTCCAAAATAACCTAAATATCATTGAAATTGAAACATGTTTTTCATATGGTGAAATTCTTATAATTTCAACGCTGCAGCAAATAAGGTATTACGAGTGTTTGAGTGTGTTCACCATAAAAACAGGTGAAATGCTACCTTTTCTGCATGTATACGTAGATTTAGCAATGGATAAAGTAATTTATTTGTGATTAGAATTTACTCAAAATAGAAATTTCAATGTTGTAGTTGATTTGGGGCGAAATGAACACTGGCAATTACGAATGGATGTACGCGCATTGCATGCTGTTAGGCGTTTAAGAGTGTTTGGAAAAAAAATCAATTGGATTATTTTAGCCTTAAGTTTATTTAATTAATTTGGATGTTATGTAAACACGTCTATAATGGAGTATTTCATCTGTGGTATCGATCTCCGTGGGCAAATTACTTAACTGATCGATGTTATTAAAGAATTAGCATAAAATATGCAGGGGTGTCCATTATGCCCCAATGGGTGTCCATTTCGCCCCGTACCTTCTATGCCAGCCCAAAAAAAAAACACGATTTACAATTCATTATTTCTTCACAATAAAGACATTCTACTTGCTGTAAATTATTGAAATACGTAGGAAACAAACTAAAGTTGTAAGCCAACTGATAATATGTTAAGGTTTTCTCTGTTGTACAGGCCTAAAGTGTCCCACACAATGCAACGTTTGCGTGTGCGTGACAGTAATTTGACACATTTCCCATGGGAAAACTGTCAAAAAACGCAAACCTCGACGGAACGGACGCTATGTGTTCCTGGCTTAACGTACTCATTTGATTAGGGTGTCCATTATGCCCCTAATCCCCCTTATTTCACTTTAAATTTTAAAGTGAAATTAGAGTCCTTCAGAAAATTTATTATCATATCCGATGAGTTAAGCGGATTTGCTCAATTGTTTATGTATTTATTTCATCAAATACATTAATTATTTATCAACTCTACTCCCCCATTGATAAGTCAACGAGCACTGTGACAAAAGAAGAAAATGAGATTTGTTCCGTTGTAGAGTATTCTCAGAATTCAGGAACACTTCGGCTTATGGCTCTTGAATACATATTCGACGAGAAAGGCACTATCACCACTAGGTGGATTAATCTGTTTTTTTTTGTGTTGTAAAAGATATTTTAAAAATTCAAAACAAATATTTTGAAACATAATTGAATTTCAAAACTTCACTAGTATCAACCTAAAATATGCCTTTGTGTTTTTAACTGAACCCACTGTTCGTATTGGGAATTTTTGGAACTTTATCTCAACCCGAATTTGCAAACATACATATGGCATTGCAGTGGAGCAGCCCCAAGTACAAAACAAACATACCGTAAAATGGGGTAGCATTGATCAGCAGAAACTTGCTCATGAAATGTTCAAATCATCATTTTCATTCAATCTGTTTCTGATCATGAATTTCGGTTTTGTTAAACAGCTCATATATAGCTACGAAGGGATATAAAGGGTCATGGAAATCGAGTTTCATGAATGTTTAAATGAACCGATTATTCTTTACTGTTTTTCTTATCGCAGTTTGTTACATTTTCAAAAATCCACGTTTTGCAACAATGTGGAACTCAATATTCCTCTACCAGCTACACATGACTTGAAACCGACCAGCTTTAGAATAAATGCTTTTTTAATTAAATTTTCCATTTACTAAACATATTTCTTACTTCGATAGAAAATTGCATTATTTCTAGCCTTGATATTTTTTATTTTTTATTTTTTTTTCAAATACCCCAAAATGTTCATGACCACTTGGACTTTTGGCATCAAATATGAATTTGGGGACCTCAATTTAAACTTGTACAGGTATTGTAACATCAATAAATACTGACTAATTGGGCGATCAAAAGTACCCCATTTCCAAATCAGATGATTAACTCTATAAAAAAATTAAAAGAATACATGAATAAGCATTTTAACAACATATATTCATGTTTTTTATGCAAAGTAAGCTCGGATTACGATTCTGAACAACTGGGCCGCTGAATACTCACACTTTTTTCCTGCGAACAAGTTTGTATATGCAAACACTAATCTAGTTCAGCATGCAAACATTCAATCTGGATCTGCCTCCTGTTGCACTTCCAAAGTTACCCACATTTAGGGTTCTTAAATGCCTTATTTTTTTTTTCGTTTCCTGATTTCTATGTCAAGCAGCAATGTTTGATAAAATGTTCATTGTGAATGAATCACTTGAAAAAAAAAACTGCTTCGCCACACATCAACTAGCAGATAACAAACCACCTTTCGTGATGGAGCGGCGACTTGAACAGAGCATCCACCACATCTGGGAGAAGGGTAGACGACAAAAAAAATCCGTTCGCGCATGTTACACTAGTTTACAGCACTTTGGAACTCGGTTAGCAGATGATCATTTTCAGTGTAAAATCATGCTCTTAGTTTGAAAACGTGCTGGAAAAAAATATTAGTAGAGCGGGCATTCTTTCTGCCCTCCACACAAGGCTGACAATGTAAACGTATTTCTAAGCAAAGTTGCTCACTTCATACATCTAATTCTCCGCAACCAATGCCCAGATTGAGCTGAAATGTTTACTCTTACTCGCTTACAACTCTGCATGAACGCTGTGAAAGATTTTTTAAATTGTTTTTTTTTTCATTGAAAAAAATTTTTTTTTATTTTTTTTTTTTGAAAATTTTGCCAAAATTCAAAAAAAAAGCTGACGAATTTCTCGACTTTCATCAATCCGACGCAAAAATCGTGTTCATATGTCTGGAACACATTTCATTCAGTTTTCCATTAATGCAAAAAGATTGAAGATTGACTGACTGGCAATTCAAGATATTCAAATTTTAGTAAATTCCATTTTTTTAAAAACTGTAGGGATCGATTCAGGTAAAATTGAAAAATGTTTCACTTAAAAAAAATGAACACGGTTTCGAAATCAGCACGTAATAAATCATCAAAACAAATGCCGTCGATAGAAGTTCACGACTTTTGTTTTATTTTGTGAACTAGTGTTATCTTTCCCCGTATAGAAAAGGAAGAA
The DNA here is from genome assembly GCF_035046485.1 of Aedes albopictus. Classification (NCBI taxonomy): domain Eukaryota; kingdom Metazoa; phylum Arthropoda; class Insecta; order Diptera; family Culicidae; genus Aedes; species Aedes albopictus. Next base: position 107,577,539 of record NC_085136.1, read on the forward strand.
CATTTTGCTGCCAGTCGTAGCCAACTCATTTGGGGGGGAAATTTCTGTCGATTTGCTCACTCAGAATCCCCAGAATCGAACGGCGGATTCCGTTCGGGAAATGGAAGTTAATTTTTACTTGATTTGGATGTTACAAGAATACCTACTTCGATTAATGTGGAACTGGATGAATTTCCTCACTTTTTGGTTTTTGATTTTTTTTTTTCAAATAACGGAGCAATGTTCTCAAAATTGGAAGAATCAAGGTATCTCATGATTTTTTGTACTGTTGAATAATGATTTTAAGTTTAACAAATACCAATTTTAAACTGTGAAGATATAGTGATAAGTTAAAATTTACTAGTAAAATTGAATAAAAAAAATCGAAACAAAATTTTGAAAACAAAATCTTTGCAATGCTATTGAACGTTTTCTACCAAAAAAAAAAACAGGAGAAACCTTGATCCTTCCTTCGAATGTCTATGGAAATCGATTTTGAAAACACAACTCCGTTGTTAAATAAAAAAAAATCATAAACATAAAAAAATGAAGAAATGCATACATTTTCGATTTTAAAATGACAATCAAACTCAATTTTTCATAAAATCTAACGCCTAGGCCTGGGGGTCTCCAATTCGCCATGTGTATAAGGCTTTCAATTGCCAATCCGCAGTAGGTGGGTTCGATTCCCGTTCCGGTCGGGAAATTTTTCCTGGCTTCCCTGGGCATAGAATAGCATTCAACTAATAACTGTGTAAGTACTCAAAGAACACTTAGTTGAAGAGAGGCAGGTTATTGTACAAATCAACCTTCTTCGGGCATGGAAAAAAAAGCTACGAATAATGCATTGGGGTCATTATGACCCAGAAATTCAAACTCTTATAGAATGATAATTTTTTCACCAATTCAAATGACCAATGTTTCATGATATGTATGTTGAAACAGTGATTCCGGGAACATTGACCAGGGAATTTGCTACACCATGTCGGGCAACATGTCGGACAGGTGGGATAGTATTACATTTTGCCAGTAGTTGTGGAATATCTCGCGTTCTCGACCAATTTGATGGATACTGTCTTCGGTAAAGTTGCTCAGAAGACTTAGAGCTTTCGCACAGAAAACAATTAAGTTCATGAATAACCCACTGCGTGGCGCTGGTGTTCCTAGGAGCTGCCGGTTTAGTCTAAACGTTTGTTTATCTCTCGTTCTGGACCACTTAGAACGATACTGTCTTCGGCAAAGTCGCTCAGAAGCTAAGAGCTTTCACATGGAAAACAATTTAGTTCGAGAATCACTCATTGCGTGGTGGTACTGTTCTCTGAGCTTACAGATTAGTCTAAACGTTGTATATCTCGCGTTATGAACCACTTGGAAGGATACTATCTTGTGAAAAGTTAGTCAGCAGAATGAGAGCGTTCACATAGAATACAATTTTGTTCGAGAATCACTCACTATGTGGCGCTAGTGCTCTTGGGAGCTTCCAGTTTAGTCTTAACGTCATATATTCCACGTTCAGGACCAATTAGAAAGATACTATCTTAGCCAAATTTGCTCATAGGACTGAAAACTTTCGCTTAAAAACAATCTAGTTAGAGAATCACTCACTACCTGTCGCTTGTATTGCTAAAAGCTTCCAGTTTAGCCTTATCTTCGTGAACCTCGCGTTCTGGACCACTTAGCAGGATACGGCAAAGTTGCACATAAGATTAAAGGCTTTCACATAGAGAATAGTTTGGTTCGAGTATTACTCACTACGTGGCACTAGTGCTTTTGGAAGCTTTTAGTTAAATCCAAACATTCTGGACCACCTAGAGGTAGATGCTGTCTTTGGCAAAGTTACTCAGAAGACTTAAAGCTTTCACATGGAAAACAAACTGGATTCACTCCCTGCGTAGCGCTAGTGTTATGAACCACTTAGAAGGTTACTGTCTTTGATAAAGTTGCTCCAAAGACTAAGACTGTTCACATAGAAAACAATTTAGTTCATGCTACTCATTACGTGGCGCTAGTGTTCTTGAGGCATCCAGTTTGGTCAAAACGTCGTATATCTCACGATCTGGACCACTTAGAAGGATAAGTTTTTGGCAAAGTTACTCATAAGACTGAAAACTTTCGCATGGCAATCAATTTAGTATGAGATTCTCTCACTACGTGGATTTTTTTTTATTTTTTGGACCGCTTTGTAGGATACTGTTTTCGGCAAAAATTCTCAGAAAAAAATTGATTTCAATAGATTCAATTTAGTTCGAGAATCACTCACTAAGTAGTAATATTGTTCTTGGGGTCTATCAGTTTAGCCTAAACGTTGTAAATCTCGCATTGTGGACCACTCAGAGGAAAACCCACTTCAACAAAGTTGTTCGAAAGAATTATAGTTTTCTAGAAGAAAGCGATAGAGTTTATCATTTATTCACTACTTGGCTCTAGTGCTGTAATGAGCCCTGATTCAGGGCGTCGCATATCTCACGATCTGGATGGCTAAGAATGACAACTGTTGTGGCAAAGCAGGATGTCAAGTTTGATCAAAGGGTAATATATCTCGCGTTCTGAAACACTTCGAAGGACACTCTTTTTGACAAAATGGTCAGAAGACCAAGAGCTTTTATCTGAAAAACATTTTAGTTTGAAATTTGCCCACTATGTGGCGCTAGTGATCTTAGCAGTTTCCAGTTTAGTCTGAGCATCATTTATCCCGCATTTTGAACCACTTGAAAAAATACCGCTTCAGAAAAGTAGTTGCTGAGAAAACAATTAAGTTCGAGATTCACTCACTATATTGGTTTCGTTCTGTAATGAGCAACGAGTTTGGTCTAAGCGTCCTACATCTGACGTTCTGGGTTATTTCAAAGAAAACAGGTTTCAGAACATTTGCTCAAAAGAGTAAAAGCATTTGAAGTTTTATAGGAAGTTTTCAAGTAATCTCTTTGGAAACTCCTATTGAAATTTCGCAGACAATTGATAGAAAGGTTTCCCGCAGTTCTTTTGGGTTTTTCAACAATTACTTTGGAAACAGTTTCGGCATTTCTATTGGCAATTGCTTTGGAAAACCATTCTACATTTTTTTTATAAAAGACACTACACCGTCTTCAGCCAGAGGCTGCACAGACTGAACATTACACATACACGAGATAACGGACAACACACATAACACCCAGTGGCCCAATGGAGAATTTTTCGTTCGACGAAAAGTTTTCCCCGACTGGAGCGGGAATCGAACCCGCACTCCGAGGCTTACGTAACGCCTAGACGACTGACGCCGCTAACCGCACGGCCACGAAGCCCACATTTGAAAACTTCCTCATTTTTTTATGTTTTGATTTTTTGTTGGAAATCCTTCAGAAAACTCAATAAGAATTTTATTTTGATTTATTTGATTGCTTCGACAATTGCTTCGAAAATTCGCTCCGAAAATTCTTTGTTATTAGTTTTGCATTCATTTTTCAATCCATATTTTTTTTGGGTATTTGTTCTGCAGCTATAATAAAAATGCATTTCAAAATTCCGTCGAGAATTTATTTGATAAATACTTTTAAAATTTCTTTCTGCAATTTCTTACTGTTATTTTTTTTCTGCAGTTCCGTCGGCAAATTGATTATGATATTATCTAGCACTTCTTTAGGTAATTTCTTCTTCGATTTCTTCAGAAATCACACAGTAAATTCCTTTGGAAATGATCGAGAAATTCCTTCTAGGTTTTTAGGAAACTTCATTCGAGAAGCTGTCGGAAGTGCCTTCGACAACTTATTTGGTAATCTTTTTGGAAATTTCTTCTGCAACGGAATTTACTTCAGGATTCTCTTGAGATATTTTAGTAGCAACTTCTTTGAAAAGTGATTTGGTTAGTCCTTTAGGGTGCCTTCAGGTATTTCAACATTCAAACGTGTTTAAAAATTGCTTTCTTGAATATTCTGGCAATTTATTTGAGAATTTCTTGAGGTTTGATGAATTTCTTGAAAACATCATGGTTTTTGGAATATCTTTAGGTAATTCCTTCGAGATTTTTTGAAATTTCCAAAGAAATTGAAAAAGAAAATCCCGTGAGAGTTGCCTGATAAATTTGCACTGCATCGTCAGCCAGAGAACGCAGACTGAATATAACTTTCACTAGACAACGGATAACATGTAAGACTGTAAGACATCCAGTGGTTCAATGAAGAATTTTCCGTTTGGCGAAATTTTTCTTCCGACCGGAATAGGAATCGAACCCACAATCCGTGGCATACAATTCGCCTAAACGGCTGGCGTCACTAATGGTATTTTTAAATATAATAACCTTAATCAATTTCCATTATTATTGCAGAGAAATTTCCAGAAGAGTTATCGAACAAAATTCCAAAGGAATTACCGAAATAGTTTCCAAAAAATTGTCCAAGAAATCCAAAAAAAACAAACTTATATGAAGCTTTGATTCAAATCCAATAAAAATTGCTGACAATATTTCCAAAGAATTTGCCGAATAATTTCCGCCAAAAAGAAATTCGAAATATTTTCACAGGGTTACTTTAAGGAAATTCGCCAAATCGATTTGCAACGGAAATGCCCAATTAAATACCCAATCGAGTTCAGTAAGAATTGGCAAAGATGTTTCCAGAAAAATGTTGGAAAATTCCCAAAGCAATAACCATAGGATTTTCCAAACGAATTGTAAAAAACAAAAAGAACTTTCAAATGGGATTCCCAAAGAAATTTCCGTAGAAGAAATTTCTAAAGAAGTTCACAAAGCCATTGCCGAAGCATCTCATACATACATAAAGTTCCCAAGGAAGTTTGAAAAACTTTTTTGCCGCAATTTTTTTAAAGAAATTTCCAACGAAGTTCCTAAAAAATCTTGAAAACTTCTACCAAAGAAATTGAGAATTCAATTGTGGACACAATAGCAGAGACAGTTTCCAACAGAATTGCCAAACAATTTCCAAAAATAATGTAGCAGGTTTAAAAAAAAGTGCCAAAGAAATTCCCGAAGGAACTTTCATAGTAATTTTAGAACCGATTTTCAAAGAAATAACTTTTGAAAATACTGTACAGATATCCAAAGTTATAACTGAACAATAAAGAGATTTTCGAATAAACTACAGAGAAGATACTTTACGCTGAGATCAAACTGACAGCTCTAAAGAACACAAGTGCCAAGTTGTGAGCGAATTTTGAAATAAACTTCAAATGTGAAAGCTTCTTTTCGTCTAGGAAGCTGTTACAAAGATAGTAACATATGGATACACAACGATTATATCAAGCTTTCAGCTTCTAAGAACAATACACCCCAAATATGTTTTGCTGAAATTTGTCGAGTTGAAAGTTTTAGTAAAATATTTGTGCAAATTCAGCAAGGTTTGCTGATTCATTCAGTGAAATCAACTGATCACCATCAACGTTTTGTTGTAACGGCTTGTTTCCACTTCGTACGTACTGTGCAAAAAGATAGGACAAGTAATGATCAAGAACACTAGCGCCACGCAGTGAATGATTCTCGAACTAAATTGTTTCCTATGTGAAAGCTCTTAGTCTTCTGAGTAACTTTGCCGGAGACAGAATCTTTCTGAGTGATCCAGAACACGAGTTATACGGAGTGCAGACTGAACTGCACTCAACATTATGAACATCATTATGAAGTTCATAAGATCCCTAGCGCAGTGATTCTCGAACAAAATAGTTTTCTATGCGAAAGTTTTTAGTCTTCTGAGCAACTTTGCCGAAGACAGAATCTTTCTAAGTGGTCCAAAACACGAGAAATTCGACGTACAGACTGAACTGAACTGTAACCGAGATATCTTTCGAGGAGTACTTTGGAGTAATACAACTTAACTTTTCAAGAGTTCTTGGAAAAATGCTTCATAATAAATTGACCAGCAGTGTGTCAATCGATTTGAGTTCTCTCATCAGTAAATGAAAGGTGCAGCATCCTAGTAGTATGCTATTGAATTTCATTCCGTTTGGACATTTTGTTTCCGAGATGTCTTTCGAGAAGTACTTAGGTTTAATACAATTTACGCTGTAGAGAGATTTTTGATAAAATGTATCATGATAAACTTCTCAGCAAATTTTTTTTTATCAGGAACTCTTTCAGAAGTTGTGGTTAGACGTGAGAAATTATTCGATATATTTGGGAATTCTTCAAAAATTCCACCAGAATTTCTCAAAAGATTCTTCAAGAACTTCCTCCAAGGCGTTTCTCCAGAGGTTCTAGCAAAGATTGCTACATGATCCAACTCCCGATTCCTTCAGAACTTCTCCGAAGAATCTCGCAGAAAAATTCAGCAGAAATTTCTCCATAATCTATTCCTTGGTATTTTTCAAGAAATTCTTCTGTAATTTCTGAGTTATTCCAAAGATTCCTCCAAAAAATCCTCCAGGGATCCCCCAGAAACTTTTCGACGATTTTTTCCAAAAATTCCTACCATTTTTTTTTGTCTACAATTCCTTCAAAAATTTAGAAAAGAAGTTTTAGTTGGAATTACTTATAGAGTTCCTTCAAAAGCTTCTCATGCAATTATTCTAAGAATTGTACCAGAAATTGCTTCATCGATTTCTATCCAGGAATTCATCCAAAAAATTAAAAAGAATTTATTCTGGGAATCTCCTGAGGTATAACTAGGAGATTTATAAGGGATTTCTTTAGACAACCATCTAGAGTATTCTGTTGAAGTTCATTCTGCTAATCTTTCAAAAATTCTTCCATTACTTTTTGGGCAATTACTGGAAGAAAACTGGAAATAAATCCTGAATGAATATTTGAAACAGTTCCAGGAGGAATCTCTGAATAAATCAAAGGAAAAAATCTGACCAAACCGCTGGAGCAATTTGTTCACAAAAAAAAACTCGTAGAAATTTCTGCAGAATCATTTGAAGAATTCCCTCATTTCAGGGAAATTGCAGAAACACATTTGGAAGAATTCCTAAATGCTGTTTGGTAGGATTTTCATAAACAAAATTTTCAGGTGTTTTTAAAAAAACTCCACGGGAAAACTATTAAAAAAATCCCTTGCTGAAATTCATTAAGAAAGGCCTAAAATACCGAAGGACTCTGGTTACATTTTTAAAGGATTCCCTGAGAAAAAAATCCAGAAAAAAAACTTTTACAAATTATGGGAGATACTCTTGCGTGCACTTCTAGAGAAACATCTGAAGAAATCTCAGGTAAGTTCTCGAAGGAATCTCAGGAGGAATTTCTGAAGACTTCCTGGAGGAATATTTGGAGAAACTTCCTTGATGGAGTTCCCAGAAAAGTTAATTTACGATATTTTGGGAAAATTCCTGGTGCAATATTTAAAGAAAATTCTTGGAGGTTTCCAGCAGGTATTCCTGGAGTAATCTGTGGAGGTTTTTTCTAAAGAAATCCCTGTAGCCTGGAGAACCAGCTAGATTAGCTTCTGTAAAGATTCTTTGAAGAAATTGGGAAAGTTCTAAAGATATTCCTGTAAAAATTCCTAGAAAATATTTTCGATTAAATTAATTGAAGAAACCGTGCAGATTTGTTTTTTAAAGAAAATCCTGATGGAACTCCCGCAGGAATCTTTGAGGGAATTCCTGCTTGAACGACTGTATTAAATGATGTTAGATTCTCAGGAAGCAGTCCTGCAGGATTCTCCGAATGAATCCCTGGAAAAACTTCTGGCCACATTCCTGCGAGACTTTTCAATGGAATTTTCGATGAAATTATCCAACAAATTTGGTGGTCTTCTTGACGAAACAATTGTACCGTTTTTTTAAAGAATCCCTTGAAAATGAAGAAATCACAGGGAAACTTCCTTAACGAATATTTGAAAGAATTTCTGAAAAAAATCGCAGCGAAAAATTCTAGAGGAAGCCATGGGGACATTTTCGAAACATTTTATAATCGAATCCCTACATGAATTTCTTAAGCAATTCTTGGAGGAGCGCCGAAAGGAATCTGTGGAAATCTGTCTAAAAGACTGCTTGGAGAAATTTGAAACGATATTCTTGAGGGAATGTCCTATGGAAGTGTTGGGGATATTTTTCTACAATCGCTCGAAGAAATCCTGAAGCAATCACGGGAGAATTTCTGAAATAAACCTTGGAAAAATTCTCCCGGAAATTTTTAAAAGAATTCATGCAATAATTTCTGAAAAAATCTAGGGTTTTCTTCCAGAATTTTCTCATAAGAATTATTTTGAAGCTAGCCTATGATTTTTCTCAGGAACTCCCTCACAAATAATTATTTATTTATTTCTTAAGTATTTGTGAATAAATTTCTCCACAAACATTATCCTGACGGATTTTTTTTTCAGAATTTCTTCAGAAGTTCTTCAAGAAATTGTTCAAGAAAGTTAAGGAATTTCTTCTGGAATTCTTTCAATAGATTTGTCAAATGCGATTCAGCAGGTTTTTTTACTGAGATTCCGAAATTCCTTAATAGATTTTTCCAGATACTTCTTTAGGGATTTCCTTCAGAAATCCCGTTTTTCATGTACTCTTTTAGAAGTTATCGTTGGACGTTCCTATAGGAATTGTTCGATATATTTAGGAATTCTCTTAGGTATTTATCCACAAATACCATCAAAAAATTCTCAACAGTTCCTTCTAGAAGTTCCTGCGAAGGTTTCTCCAGAGGTTCCTGCAAAGATTGCTAAGGGTTCATCCAGACCATTCTTCATGCATTTATTTTTATTTTTTTCCACAAATGTACTAAATCAAGATTCTTACAGATTTTCTTCGAAGAGTCTCGTTGAAATTTCAGCAGAAAATTCTCCATAATCTATTCTTTGGCATTTTTCATGACATTCTTCTGTAATTTCTGAGTATTTCCAAGGATTCCAAGGGTTTCTCCAGAGGTTCCAGCATAGATTGCTTAGGATTTATTCTCCAAGTATTTATTTTTAAAACCTCCTAAAAATGTTCCAGTTCCAGATTCCTTCAGAACTTCTCCGAAGAATCTCGCAGAAATTTCAGCAGAAAAATTCTTCATAATCTATTCTTTGGCATTTTTCAAGACATTCTTCTGTAATTTCCGAATTCTTCCAAGGATTCCTTCAAAAAAATCCTCCAGGGATCCCCCAGAAACTTCTCGACGGATATCTGCAAAAAATCCTACCATTTTTTTTGTGTCTACAATTCCTCCAAAAATTTCTGAAGCAAGTTTTATCTGGAATTACTTCTAGAGTGCTTCCAAAATTTTCAGGTGTTTTCAAAAAACTCCACGGGAAATTCATTTTAAAAAAGCCTTATATACTGAAAGATTCTGGTAACATTTTAAAGGATTCACTGAGAAAAAAAATCCAGAAAAAACTTTTACAAATTTTGGAAGGTACTCTTGCATTAACATCTAGAGGAACAGCTGAAGAAATCTCAGGTAAGTTCTCGAAGGAATCTCAAGAGGAATTTTTGAAGACATCCTGGAGGAATATTTGGAGAAATTTCCTTGATGGAGTTCCCAGAAAAGTGATTTTACGATATTTTGGGATAATTCCTGGAGCAATCTTTATAGAAAATTCCTGGAGGTTTCCAGCAGGTATTCCTGGAGTAATCTGTGGAGGTTTTTCTAAAGAAATCCCTGTAGGAATGCCATGAGAACCAGCTAGATAAGCTTCTGTACAGATTCCTTGAAGAAATTGGGAAAGTTCTAAACATACATTTTCTTGTAAAAAATCTTAAAAAATATTTCTGAACTAACTGAAGAAACCGTGCAAAAATTCTTAGGCAAATTTCTGAAGTAGTGTATTCCTGAAGGAAACCCTAAAGGAACTCCCGCACGATCTCTGAGGGAATTCCTGCTGGAATGACTGTATTAAATAATGTAAGATTCTCTGGAAGTATTCATGCAGGATTCTCCGAATGAATCCCTGGAAAAACTTCTGGACACATTCCTGCCAGACTTTTCAATAGGATTTTTGATGAAATTCCTCAACAAATCTGGGGGTCTTCTTGATGAACCAATTGTACCAATTTTTTAGAGAACCCCTTGAAAATGAAGAAACCACAGGAAGACTTCCTTAACGAATATATGAAAGAATTTCTGAAAGAATCCCTGCGAAAAATTCTAGAGGAAGTCATGGGGACATTTTCGAAACATTTTATTGAACATTTTATTGAATTATTTTACATGAACTTCTTAAGCAATTCCAGGAGGAGTGCCGGAAGGAATCTGTGGAAATCTGCCTAAAAGGCTTCTTGGAGAAATTTAAAAAGGTATTCTTGAGAGAATGTCCTAACAACCGCTCGAATAAATCCTGAAGAAATCGCGGGAGGGATTTCTGAAAGAAACCTTGGAAAAATTCTCCGCGGAAGTTTTCGAAAGATTTCATGGAATTATTTCTGAAGAAGTCTTGGGTTTTCTTCGAGAATTTTCTCATGTGAATTATTTCGAAGCTAGCCCATTTTTTTTTCCAGGAACTCCCTCACAAATTTCATTATTTGGGATATTTCTTTAAGGATTGCTACAGAAGCTCGTGCATGTATTTCTGAAGTATTTGTGAATAAATTTCTCCACAAACAGTATCCTATTCACCTTCAATGTCCTCGAAGTTCTCCATCAGCTTGTCCAATCTAGCCAATCGTATCTCTACCTCCTTGGTGTCTCGTTCGGGATTGAAGTTGGTCAGGAACTCATCGATGCGGGCGATCGAGTCCATGATGTTCCGACGCTTGAGCTCCTTCTGCTTCCTCTTCTTCTCCGACATTGTGTGCGCTGGACGACTTCCAAATGGGAGCTGTAATGATCGGGAGGACCCAGGAAGTACCGAAGGGGGAGGTATAAAACACTTGGACAGACACTCACCTGCGCCTGTCCAAAGACAGGCCTTGTGTTATATTAATAGCAGGAACCTCGAACACGATGTTGATCCACGGACGTGGACTATCCGCTGCATACAAAACGGCTCAGCAGACCAATGATTGGATAATTGAATTCACTTTAGCACCGGCGGTGGTACTATTTATCATATCACTGCAGCAGCAGCAACAACCTCGTGTCTCCCAGCAGCAATCACACCAGAAATGGACTGAAATCGATCATAAAAAAAACACCAAGGAAGCATCGTGCAATGGGGATGGGAAATAATGGACAAATACTCACATGTACCTGTCCAAAAACAGGCCTTGTATTATGTACGGTACTGCAATCCTTTGGGAAATACTTTCGACCGGTGATGGGGTTAGGTGTTAGCGTCGAAGTACACGATCCAGAAAGTGATATTCACATACCCGTGATCCTGGTCACGGCATCAAAATGTTCTGTACGGGGTCAAAATCACGGGCGTAAATTTCGGTAGACAAACCACAAACAACGACGCGATTACTGATCGTAAACCCGAATTTATTTGCACGAGAAGACACTTTATTGCATGTGGGTCAGTTCACTATGGTTGCTTTATTATAACTATGGCTATCTACACTACTGTGCTGGTGACGGGTCTGGTTGGGCGATAGTGAAAAAGCAGGAAGCACAAAATCGCCTAATTAGCTTATGGAATGCGAGTGCGTTTTTACACAATAGAATGTGAGAGTGCGTTGCAATACGCAATTATGGTAGAAGCTGGATTTTATAGCGAAGTTTAAATTTGAATATTGTGTTGAAATATTTCTAATCTTAACAGGTATTGTAACATAAACTTGACTTGAGTTATCACAATTACCACTGGAGAAATATTCAATATTTTTTACAAAGTATTTCCGGATTACGGTTCTCTTGAACAACTGGCCTGGTGAATAGTCTCATATTTTATTTGCGAATAAGTTAACCATACAAGCACAAAATAGTACAGCATGCAAGATTTGAATCGGGTTCAGCCCCCTGCTACATTTGCAAAGTTACCCACTTTTGAGGTTCTTAAATGCCCTTTATTTTCGTTTTCTAAGGTCTATGTCAAGCAGCAATATTTGATAATGCATATATTAATTGCGAGTGAATCACATAAAAAAAACTGCTTTTCCATACATCAAATAGCAGATAACAAACCACCATTCGTGATGGAGCGACTAGAACAGAACATTCACTACCAACCGAGAGAAGACTTACACTTAGTGTAAACCCGAGCAGAGTGAAATAGCTCAATAAAAGCATATTTTGATGGCTTTAGGACAGAAGGTCGAAGGACAAAAGGTCGAATGGACAAAAGGTCGAAGGGACAAAAACATTACTAAACTAAGTTACTAGCTGATGTGTCACGTATAAGAATAATTAGTTCATGTTGTTGTTGTTCATTGAGAGAAACATTATGGTGCTGTTATAGTAGTCATATGTATTTCAGCCACTGACATTTCTATAGGAAATTTTTCCTTATTTTGTTTATAGGCTATTCTTTCAAGTTGTGTTGATGTAGTATTTTATAGCAATATAGTTTGATGTTTTGTTCAGTAATTTTTCCTTCTTAAATTTATAGGCTGTTCTTTTAAGTTTTTTTACTAAATTAATTATCGACTATTTAGGTACTTATAATTCAATTAGAAATTTTGCCTTCTTTAATTCAATAGCTGTTCTTCCTATCTATTCTGCAGAAACCATTACTACTTGTGGTTAGTGATCATCCCCTCTTTATAGGTAGTTCCGACGAATTACACTGTATAAGTATAAATAATTTCTTCGAATTTCGACTGTTGACGATTATGTTGGGAGGTATGGCGTTCAGTCTTTGCAAGAATAACTCAAAAACGGATTCTTAAGTTTTCCATAAGTTAATCCTCCAAGGATTGAAAGCCATACCTCCCAACCCGTGAACCGTATAGTACATTTTTTGTCTTTCTCGTACACTGAGTGTACTGGAAAGGCTATATGTTCACTCCAAAAATGACTTTTTGATAGAAGGCCCGGTGGGTCAAATCACATATACCAATCGACTCAGCTCGACGAATTGAGATGATGTCTGTGTGTGTGTATGTGTGTGTGTATGTGTGTGTGTATGTGTGTACGTGTGTGTGTGTGTCTGTATGTGTGTGTACAAAAAAACTCACATCACTTTTTGGCAGTAAACCTCATCCGATTTCAATGACCGACGGTTCATTCGACGCGGAATCTGGTCCCATTGTTTCCTATTGAAAATTGTTCAGATCGGTTCAGCCGTTCCGGAGATATGGCCATTTAGGTGTTCCGGAACGGTACCGCAGTAAGGGACCAGATATGAAAATGCATCAAACCCATGCATGAGACACATCAAACCACGGCATTTTCGATAACCTGATGAGTGGTAAGCAGGAAAATAGTCTCAGACCATATCTGAACCGGTAGTGTTCCCGAACCGGTTCTGGGCGTCCCGCTGGAAGTGGCCAAATATACAATTGTACCAAACCCATGCAAGCGACACATCAAACCACGGCATTTTTGATGGCCTGATGGACAATGAGCAGGAAAACCATCTCAGACCATATCTGAACCGGTTCTAGTCGTACCGTTGGATGAGGCCAAATATACAATTGTACCAAACCCATGCAAGCGACACATCAAACCACGGCATTTTAGATGACCTGATGGATAATGAGCAGGAAAATCATCTCAGACCATATCTGAACCGGTAGTGTTCCGAAACCGGTTCTAGGCGTCCCGCTGGAAGTGGCCAAATATACAATTGTACCAAACCCATGCAAGCGACACATCAAACCACGGCATTTTTGATGACCTGATGGACAATGAGCAGGAAAACCATCTCAGACCATATCTGAACCGGTTCTAGTCGTACCGTTGGATGTGGCCAAATATACAATTGTACCAAACCCATGCAAGCGACACATCAAACCACGGCATTTTAGATGACCTGATGGATAATGAGCAGGAAAATCATCTCAGACCATATCTGAACCGGTTCTAGTCGTACCGTTGGATGTGGCCAAATATACAATTGTACCAAACCCATGCAAGCGACACATCAAACCACGGCATTTTCGATAACCTGATGAGTGGTAAGCAGGAAAATAGTCTCAGACCATATCTGAACCGGTAGTGTTCCCGAACCGGTTCTGGGCGTCCCGCTGGAAGTGGCCAAATATACAATTGTACCAAACCCATACTGGCGTAACATCAAATAGCGGCTTTTTAGATTACCTAATGAACGGCCAGCAAGTGTTTCGGAATCGGTTTTGAGTGGCCGGAAGAGGCCAAATGTAAAAGTAAACCAAATCCAGGCATGTGACACATCAAATCGTGGCTTTTGCGATAACCTGATGAACAGTTAGCTAGAAAATAGCCTTACGTCACACTAAAGACAACTGGTAGTGTTCAAACTTTGCATGTGACACCTTCAATTTGCAGCGTTTTTGGTTAACCGATGAGCAGTTAACAAGACAATAATGTTAGACCATATTTGGATCCGGGTAGTAAAATGTAAAATTTAACCAAACCCATGGATGCGGTACATCAAATCACGACCAGTCTTGTAAACGTTCGACACTTTTGATCGCGTCAACAGAAGATGGTGGCTGTTTTAAGGAATTTTGAGCTCTAAAACTATGTAAAATAAGTGTATTTGGCATGGGAAATATGTTCGGAGTCCACCAGAGTATCCAAGATAGCGGTCCAAAGTCCAAGATAATGGCCCAGTATTCTAGTTAGTGCCTATTTTATAGGATTTTTAATTCTTGCATTATGGGCATCATACAAAAAAAATGTCCAGAATTCAAAATTTGTAATCAGAAAACCCAAGCTGTGCGCTGTTTCACAAGGTCTGCAATATGACTATAGTTTGAATGGGGAAGAATGCCGGTCTTCGTCCAAAACTGGTAACCAGAAAATCATAAACGACATGCCAAAATTCAATACGGCGTCTATTTTGTGTAATTTTAGGTACAGCGTCCAAAAATGAATACCAAAACATCCAAGATGGTGTCTCAATGTTCAAGATGGCGGTTAGTTTAGTTGGGGTAGATATCCGGAGTCATAAAGTGATGACCGGAAAATCTTAAATGACGTTTCAAAATTTTGCGGCTTCATGACACTTGTTTGGTTTGTCTTATATTTTGGATCGTTGTCTTATATTTTCTGAATATTGGATGTTATGCTAATATAAAATGTATCCATATTGAGTAGATTTAGCAAGCAGTTTTCATTTTGTATTTATGTCAATGTCATCAACATGTCGCTCGAGTTTTGTTGGAAGGATATTTAAAAGCACGAGAAAGGCACCATCACCGCTAGGTGGATTAATTAGGGTTTTTTCCTTATCGTCGCAACGCCTTTACCGTCATGACTAATGTTGCATAGTACCGTCACACACTACATTCACACTGCCGTCGATGCACGAATGTCGTCTACCATGAATGTAACATTTGGCACCATGATTGTAACACAAATCAAGATAATGGGAGTACGAAATAAATGTTTTGAAATGTAGAGCTGGAGTGGTTCCGAAAATCGCGAAAGAAAAATGCGGATAACTCGTGCTAGAGGGTGTCAGGGACGTTACTTGGGGTCTGACCGGGAAGCGGGATAGTTTAGGAAGATTTTGGAGGTTTTTAAGGAAGTTTCAGAGGATTTTCGGCTGATTTCAAAGACATTACGAAGGCGTTACATGGCGTTTCGGGGGTTCCAGAGATTCACATGTGCGTTTCATGGGGTCAGAGGGGGTTTAAGGGGAATTTCAGAGGCATTCCAAGAAGCTTCAGAGCATTTTCAACAGATTTCATAATCGTTACGGAGGCGTTACATAGCGTTTTCGGGGGGTTTCGAAAGGTCTGAGGTGCGTTACATGGGGTTTCGGGGGGTTTAAGGGGGATTTTGGAGGCATTCCAAAGAGCTTCAGAGCATTTATCGGCGGATTTCAGAAACGTTACGGAAGCGTTATATGGCGTTTTTGGGGGTTTCGAAGGGTCTGAGGTACGTTACATGGGGTTTCTGGGGGTTTATGGGGATTTTGGAGGCATATCAAAGAGCTTCAGAGCATTTTCGGCGTATTTCACAAACGTTACGGAAGCGTTACATAGCGTTTTCAGGGGGTTCGGAAGGTCTGGGGTGCGTTACATGAGGTTTCTGGGGGTTTTAGGGGGATTTTGGAGGCATACCAAAGAGCTTCAGAGCATTTTTCGGCGGATTTCAGAAACGTTACGAAGGCGTTACATGCCGTTTTCTGGGGTTTCGGAGGGTCTGAGGTGCGTTACATGGGGTTTCTGGGGGCTTAAGGGGGATTTTGGAGGCATACCAAAGAGCTTCAGAGAATTTTTGGCGGATTTCACAAACGTTACGGAAGCGTTACATAGCGTTTTTATGCGTTTCGGATGGTCTGAGGTGCGTTACATGGGGTTTCTGGGGGTTTTAGGGGGATTTTGGAGGCATTCCAAAGAGCTTCAGCGCATTTTCGGCGGATTTCACAAACGGTACGGAGGCGTTATATGGCGTTTTTGGGGGTTTTGGAGGGTCTGAGGTGCGTTACATGGGTGTTAGGGGGTTTTGGAGGCATTCCAAAAGGCTTCAGAGCATTTTCGGAGGATTTCAGAAACGTTACGGAGGCGTTATATGGCGTTTTCGGGGGGTTTGGAGGATCTAAGGTGCGTTACATGGGGTTTCAGGGGGTTTAAGGTAGATTTCGGAGGCATTCCAAGAAGCTTCAGAGAATTTTCAGCGGATTTGATTTCAAAGTCGTTACAGAGGTGTTTTGAGGATGGCGGAAACCCTCAGTAGTATCCCTATATTGTCCTCGAAACCCCAAGCGCAATATTTATTTCCAAAATGGCCTAGGATATCAGGTTTCAACATAAACTTAATTAGCCAGGTTCGAAAATATCCGTATGGCATGAGAGTTTTTGATTTGTTAGACGTGGGTCGTAACTATTCAGTTGGGAGCCACTGACTTTTGTTCCCCTGCAATCCGAAAATCTTTGTCTCCGCTTCTTCACACTTCCGGTTCCTAAGTTATACGCCGTGATTAAAAAAATGTCACAGTCACCCATGAATATTTCATCTGCTCATACGTGAATGTTTTTGTTGCATGATAGTCAAGACCATACACCGAAGATTATCATGCAAACTACAGTTTTTGACAGTACATTTTGGATTACTGCTCCCAACGTAAATTATTTCGTTTTGTTTGCTCATATAGTACCCAGATATTTGTTCTTCTCTAATTAATAGCTTGTTTGACTTTATTAAATCGCTGTAATGATTGGAATTACAAATGACAATATTTCAATATATTATTCATCCTTCTTCTACCCATAGACTATTCTTTCAAGGAGTACTATTTTGCACATTTATGAATAACATTACTTTATATCCTTCTATTGGCTTCTACTTTCTATCATTCTAGGCATCTATTTTGGATTCCAATGCGGTAGTAAATAGCTGCATATGAGCTAATTGTCGTTTTTCTGTCAAATACTGACCACTTTATCATGTCTTCCAAATTATCTACTGTCAATAGGACAGATCAGTGAAGTACTAGATTTGTAGTAATGAGCTGAATTTTAGTATGGTGAGAAGGTCAATTCTCCGTTTCTGCAGTGAAATGGTGCAAAAAGCGTGGGTATTATGATTCCTTGCCTAGTTTGATGCTGTATGAGTAAAACTTTGGGCAACAGTGTTGTTGTTTTTTCCATTTCTTGCAACATAAACAACATAGTTATCCAAAGTTTTGCTCAAACAGCATCAAATCAGGCAAGGAATCATAATACCCACGCTTTTTGTACCATTTCATTGCAGAAACAGAGAACTGACCTTCTCACCATACTAAAATTCAGCTCATTACTACAAATCTAGTACTACACCGAACGTGCCCCATTATACCTTTTGTTCTATTCGACCTTTTGTCCATTCGACCTTTTGTCCATTCGACCTTTTGTCCATTCGACCTTTTGTCCATTCGACCTTTTGTCCATTCGACCTTTTGTCCATTCGACCTTCTGTCCCATTCGACCTTTTGTCCATTCGAACTTTTGTCCCTTCGACCTTTTGTCCATTCGACCTTTTGTCCCTTCGACCTTTTGGCCATTCGACCTTTTGTCCATTCGAACTTTTGTCCTTCGACCTTATGTCTTTCGACCTTTTGTCATAGATTCTATTTTGATACGGAGATCAAAAAGTGATATTTGTTTGTTTGAGATAAGAGGTAAAAGTACTGAAAATAATATCTCAATTTTACTCCTGGAACATCATCATCATAGCATATTTAGCTCTTGGTAAGATCTAACCAATAGCAGTGAGCTAGTTGATTGATCTTCAAATATCAAATTTTGCTATTGGCTAAATGGTTTAAGAACAAATTTTTGCTACTATTTTCAGTATTTTACCTCTTATCTCAAACAAACCAACATCACATTTTGATCGTCAGTACTTGACCTCTGCTCGGGAAGGAAAAGAAATCTGTTTGCATGTGCTACACTAGTTTACAGCATTTTAGAACTCGGTAAGCTGATGATCATTTTAAGTGTAGAGCTATGCCCTGAGTTTGAAAACGTGAAGGAAAAAAATAAACAGTAGAGTAGAAATGATTTCGACTTTCCATGCAAGGCTGACGATTCGAAATCGATATTTGCCCTATTTTTGAGCAAAGTTGCTTACTTCGTATATCCCATTCTCCGTAAGCAATGCTTTGATTGAGCTGAGATATTTACTCTTACTCGGTAACTATTTTGCAGGCACGTTGTGAATTTTTTTTTCTTGTTGAAAAAAAAAATCTGTTTTGTTTTTGAAAATTTTGTAAAAATTCAAGGAGATTGTCCCATATACTGACCAATATCTCGACTTTCACCAATCTGACGCAAAAATGTGTTCAGATGATTGAAAAATATTCAGCTATTTTCAACTTTCAACTTCCATTTCACGAAAATCAGTTTGAAAATTGACAGGCTGGGGGGTGGTGACATAATAGAAAATCGAAATTTGTGTCATCCTTATAAGTTCAAACTTCTATCAGAACATACTTCTGGACAGAGAAACAAAGTTCGTGTTTTATTTTCTTTAATCATTATTATCTTTTGTTGATTTTTTATGCGAAGGTCCACTCTCTTGTAACAATGTGGTACAAAAGAACAACCTATTTTCAAAAGAAGGAAAAATCTCAGATCAACTATGTAGTTTGGTTGCTAACCAACTCATTAGCAGCGTAACTTAAGGGGACAAATCTGCCATAGAGTTAATAGTTCAACTGCCATCAACTACACAAAATTACCACTTGAAAGAAAAACCTCTGATTAAAAGAAGGAAACATTTCTGTTCTCATTTTCAGCAGCCGGACCGCAAACAATGTAACAGTTTGATTTGAATGAACAGCCTATTACTAAAAAAAAGGAAATATCTCAGATGGAGTGAGCAGTATAAGCAGCAGGAAGTACAACGTGTGTGACAATGAGGACGTTCTGCCTTATGCTCATTCGGGATATTGTACATCCGGTTTTATGACGTTCGGCCTAATCGTCGACAGCTGAACAACATTTCCAAATTATGCCTTTTCCCCTTCCAAGGACGGATACTATGGACATTTTTAGCCTTGAAAAACCTTCAGATGCAAAATTTAATTCCCTTTGCTTTTTAATGCTCATGTTATACTACTTTTTCTGTTTTAATAATGTCCTGCAAAATAAAAAGGGGTTGCACACGGCTTTTGAAACATATCTTGCCTTCAAAACCAGCCACATTCATATTTTGGTTCCATTTGATTGAGTAATTTTCTATTTATGCAGAAGTTTCTGTTTTATTTGTATTCCAAAGAAAAGAAGAGATCTCACGATACATAGAAACATTCTTTGCCTTGCTATTAGCTGGATTTGTTCAAATAATGTTCAGTACTGTTTTGATTCGTTCGTATAGAAGTCTCTCCTGCCAAAGAGGAGAGGGTCTCAAGCCATCATAAAACATTTCTTGCTCTCTTGAATCTCCACATTCCAAATTTGGTCCGTTTGTTTGATCATGAAGATTTTTTGCTTTCTTTAATTTCCGTTGATTCTCAAGTTATGCAGAATTGTTCATTTTATTTGTATAGCAGTTTTCTTTTTTCAGAAGATGGAGCGATCTCAAGCCATCATGAAAACATGTTTTGCGTTCTTCACATGCCAAATTTGATTGATTGGTGCTCAAGTTTTGCAGAAATTTTTGTTTATTTTGTATAAGTTCCTCTTTTTCCAAAGGGGGAGCGAAGAGTGGTGGATTTCACGCGTTACGCCACCATAGAAACATTTCTTACCTTCTAAAGCTTCCATATGTCAAATTTGGTTCCATTTGCTCAATTGATTCTCGAGTTTTGCAAAAGTTTTCGTTCCATTTGTATGCAAGCCCCCCCTTCGTAAGAGGGAGGGGTCTCACATTACCATAGCCATAGGAACATTTTTTGCCTTTTAAAACCTCCGCTTGGCAAATTTGGTAACATTTGCTTAATCTGTTCTCGATTTATGCATAAGCTTCCGTCGCATTTGTATGGGAATCATCGTTTTCCACGGAAGGAGGGGTCTCACACACCATAGGAACACTTTTTGCCTTCTGAATCCTCCACATAGCAAATTTGTTTTTTATATGCTAGGTTCTAGAGTTATGCAGAAATGTCCGTTTCGTGCGTATGGGAGACCCCTTTCCAAAGGGAGAAGGCGTCTTACATCACCGTAAAAACATTCCTCACTTTATGAGCTCCCTACATGCCAAATTTTGTTATTTTGGTCCTATAGCATAGCATATTCTGCTGAGATCCGTGAAGCTCTTGAAACCTCAAATGACATTGGAAAACACTATGGGAATGTTCCAGGTCAGCAAAACTATCTATGAGTTCAGAACTTCAGGTCTACACTCGTAACATCAGCTACATCTGACATACTGAGTAGCGTTTCATAACACTAGTTTACAGCATTTTTGAACTCGGTGAGCTGATGATCATTTTTGGTGTAGAATCATGCCCTGAGTTCGAAAACGCGAAAGAATAAAATTACAGTAGAGCGGAAATTTTTTCGACTTTCCATACAAGGTTGATGATTTGAAATCGATTTTTGTTCTATTTTTAAGCAAAGTCGCTCACTTCAAACATCTCATTCTCCGTAATCAATGCTCCGATTGAGCTGAAATTTTTACTGTAACTCGCTTACATATGATATGTCAAAGAAACGCCGAGAAAGAATTTTTAAGTTGTTTTTTTCTTATTGAAAAAAATAAATTTCTTCAAAAAATTTTGAGAATTCTGCTAAAATTTAAGAAGATCGTCCCTAA
The DNA here is from genome assembly GCF_035046485.1 of Aedes albopictus. NCBI lineage: Eukaryota > Metazoa > Arthropoda > Insecta > Diptera > Culicidae > Aedes > Aedes albopictus. Next base: position 107,598,576 of record NC_085136.1, read on the forward strand.
AACTCGCCAAAATCATGAATTTCTTCAATCTGACGCAAACCATGTATTAAGATGATCGAATGGTATTGTATTCAGCTTTTAATTTATGAAAAAAAAAAATTAAAATTGGTTGAACAAAACGCAAGATATTTGAAATTTAGTAAATTACATATTTTGAAAAGTTGCAAAACTCGATATTGAGCTAAAACTCAAAAACTGTTCTACTTAAAAATTTTTGCAGGTCGGTTTCGAAATCAGCACTAAATTGTACTTCAAAAATTTTGGTCGTTGACAGAAGTTCACGACTTTCGTTTTATTTTGTAAACTTGTGTAATCAATCGCGGTGACTGGATCAACCTGAAGTCTACTATCTACTCTAATGAACCTCTGAGACATTGGGGGTCGTCCAAACTATCCTGAAGTTTAGCTCTTGATAGTAACAGTAGTTAGCCTCACGATGAACTTTAGACTGTAATCTGTAATCCCCCTGGCCTAGCATGAGTCAATTCAAGACAGTTTTGAGATATTCCAGATCAACAACACTACTCTGGAGACCATAGCTTCAGGTCTACACTTGTGATAATAGCTTTTGCCACTACGTTTGGTAGTGCTACATAATCCACTGTACTTACCAAAGCAGTTAGAGGAACAATACGTGTTGTTATATATTTTTGGGATATTATGGGCTCCTTACTGTTATGAAGCTTAGTTGATAGAAACAACCACTGTAACCTTCAGAAGACTTACTGGACATGATGGATTACAAATCGAAGCTTTGTATAACGAAAAAAGTTAAAGTTACACCCGTAGACTTAAGGATCCAAACTCAAGAACAGTTTGTATGACCTAGGATATCCCAACTGATCTGATATTGTCTATTGAACTTTCAGAAGACTTACTGGACGTGATCGATGACAAATAGTAGCTTTGAATAATGAAAGAAGTTACCGTTACACCCATAGACTTAAGGATCTAAACTAAATAATAATTTGGATGACTTAGGATATCCAGAAAAGTATTCCGCATAATATTCTACCGTTTTTATACTATTGACCACCAAAACTGGAGAAAACGTTGAAAAAACTCCAGAATAACACTTGGAAAAAATCCATCTTCAAAGGGTTGAACAGATGCCATCTTGAATTTAAATCCGCCATCTGGGATTTTAGACCGCCATCTTTTATATTCTGGTCACCATTTTTGAACTCCAGACAACTTCCCCTTATCAAATATAATCCATAGTGCATGGTTTTGGAGCCTAAAACACCATTAAACAGCCACCATCTTAAATATGGGGCCGCCATCTTGAATATTAGGCTACCACAGGCCCGTGCACAGAAGTGGCGCCAAGGGAGGGGTTTTTCCCAATTTCGGCAAAAGGCGGAGGGGCGCCTAGTGTAAAAAGCACCGGGAATGGGGAGGGTTTAACCCCCAAAACCACCCCCTTGTGCACGGGCTTGGGCTACCATCATAACTCCGGAACGCCTTGACCAATCCGGACCACAAACAATGCGGTAAATTTCTGCTCCGATTCGAGCTATAATCTGAATATTTAAAGGAAAGTGCCTTAAAAGTGAGTGACCTTTTTGTACACAGACATACATACATACACATATACATGCATACATACACACATACAGACATCACCTCTATTTTGTCGAACAGAGTTGATTGTTATATGTTACTAGATCCTCCGAGCCTTCTATCAAGAATTCGTTTTTTGAGTGAACATATAGCCTTTCAGTACATCCATATTCAACCTTCCCAATGCATTAGGAAAAAAGTTATACGCTGTATTAAGGGTAAAAAAGACCCATAACCTTACACATTTCAACTCTTTTGGCCTCAAACGAAATACATTTAATGCCTAAATTGTAGTCCGGCCAAAACTACTCAGCTAGGCCATTCTGACCACCGAAGCAAACCGGCTCCGGATGGATTTTAAAAAGGATCAATTCAGGAATTGCTTGTGAAAGTAGATTTTAAAAAATCTCAAGCCAGCAAAACTATGGGCCAACCATCTGAATATTCTTGAATCGGTGCCGGTAGGGAGGACATTTCCAGAACAATCATATATTGAGGAAATTGTACAATGAACTATCCCGCAGTACCACCTCGATGATTTTTTTTTTCACGATTTTATTCTGTTAATATTGTGGAAACCACTTCATGGCAGAAATTCCTTTTATTAGATCCGCAGTAGTTCTTCCAAAAATTTCTCCGGTGTTGTCTGCTTCAGAACCTTCTCCGCGATTACTTCCAGAGACGCAGCCAGAAATTACCTTGTCAAATCAAATCCAAAAGTTATTTTTTCCTGGAATTTTGTGGATTAAATAGTTTTGTGGGAATTCCTTGAATGGTGTCAGCATGATAATCCATCAAAGCTTCCTCCAGAGATCTCTTCGGAACGAATTCCTGCCCGTGTATTTGAGACGTTTTCAGGAATTCTTCCAGAAATTTTCCATGGGTCTTCTTCAAGGCTTGCTCGAGAATTTTCTCATAAAAATTATTTTGTAACGAGTCCATGTTTTTTTCTCGGCAATTCCTTCAGAAATTTCATCTTCATGGATACTTTGGGATACACCTTTAAGGATTGCTATGGACGTTCGTGCTTGTAAGTGTTTATGAATAAATTCTACCAGAAACACTATTGGAATGTACGCTAGGATTTTTTCTTTGGGATTTCTTCAAGCATTCTTCAAGAAGTTTTTCAATAAATTTCAGGAATTTCCCCTGGAATTCATCCAATGGTTTTACAATTCAGCAGACTGTTTTATTAACTGAGATTCGAAGATTCCTTAAGAGATTCTTGCAGAAAATCCTTTAGGAATTTCCACTAGAAATCCATTTTTTTTTTCAGGAACTCTTTCAGAAGTTATGGTTGGACGTTAGGAATTATTCGATATATGTTGGAATTCTTTAAAAATTCCACCAGAACTTCTCAAGAGATTCTTCAAGAACTTCCTCGGAGGGTTTCTCCAGAGGTTCCAGCAAAGATTGCTCAGGATTTATTCAGACCATTCTCCAAGTATTTATTTTTCAAATTTTCCTTAAAATTTTCCAGTTCCAGATTCCTTCAGTGCTTCCCCGAAAAATCTCGCAAAAATTTCAGCAGAAAATTCTTTGGCATTTTTCAAGAAATTCTTCGGTAATTCCTGAGTTCTTCCAAGGATTCCTTCAAAAAATCCTCCTGGGATCCCCCAAAAATTTTTCGGCAGATTTCTCTAAAAAATCCTACCATTTTTTTGTCTACAATTCCTCCAAAAAATTCGAAAGGAAGTTTTAGTTGGAATTACTAATAGAGTTCCTTCAAAAGTTTTTTTTTAATTATTCTTGGAATTTTACCAGAACATGCTTCATCGATTTCTATCCAGGAATCCATCCAAAAAAATTAAAAAGAATTTATTCTGGAAATCTCCAGAGGTATAACTATTTAGGAGATTTTAAAGCGATTTCTTTGGACTACCATCTAAAATATTCTATTGAAGTTCATTCTTCTAATCTTTCAATAATTCTTCTATCACTTATTGTGCAATTACTGGAAGAAAATCGGAAATAAATTCTGAATGAATGTCTGAAACAGTTCCAGGAGGAATCTCTGAATGAATCGAAGGAAAAATCTGACCAAACCACAGGAGCAATTTGTTTACAAAAAAAAACTCGTGAAATCTTCTGCAGAATCATTTGAAGATTTTCCTCATTTCATGGAATTTGCAGAAAAACATTTGGAAGAATTTCTAAATACAGTTTGGTAGGAATTTCAACAACAAAATTTGCAGGTGTTTTCAAAAAACTCCACGGAAAAACTTTTGAAAAATTCCCTTGCTGAAATTCATTGAAAAAGGCCTAAAATACCGAAGGACTCTGGTAACATTTTTAAAGGATTCCCTGAGAAAAAAAACCATTACAAATTATGGGAGGTACTCTTGCATGAACATCTAGAGGAACATCTGAAGAAATCTCAGTTGAGTCCTCGAAGGAATCTCAGGAGAAATTTTTGGAGACATCCTGGAGGAATATTTGGAGAAACTTCCTTGATGGAGTTCCCAGAAAAGTTAATTTACGATATTTTGGGATAAATCCTGGAGCAATCTTAAAAGAAAATTCTTGAAGGTTTCCAGCAGGTATTCCTGGAGTAATCTGTGGAGGTTTTTTCCAAAGAAATCCCTGGAGAACCAGCTAGATAAGTTTCTGTAAAGATTCCTAGAAGAAATTGGGAAAGTTCTAAAGATATTCTTGTAAAAATTCCTAGAAAATATTTCTGAATGAACTGATTGAAGAAACCGTGCAGAAATTCTTAGACAAATTTCTGAATAAGTGCATTCCTGAAGGAAATCCTGTTGGAATCTCTGTATGAACTCCCGCACGAATCTGTGAAGGAATTCTTTGACAAATTTCTAAAGAAATGCATTCCTAAAGAAAATCCTGATGAAGCTCCCGCAGAAATCTCTGAGGAAATTCCTGCTGGAATGACTGTATTAAATAAGGCAAGATTCTTTGGAAGTGGTCCTGCAGGATTCTCCGAATGAATCCCTGAAAAAACTTCTGGACACATTCCTGCGAGAAATGCAATGGAATTTTTGATGAAATTCACAAATGAACAAATCTGGTGGTCTTCTTGATGAAACAATTGCCATATTTTTTTTAAGAATTACTTAAAAATGGAGAAACCGCAAGAAGACTTCCTTAACGAATATTTGAAAGAATTTCTGAAAGAATCCCAGCGAAAAATTCTAGAGGAAGCCATGGGGACATTTTCGAAACATTTTATTATCGGATCCCTATATGAATTTCTTAAGCAATTCCAGGAGGAATGCCGAAAGGAATCAGTGGAAATCTGCCTTAAAGAATTCTTGGAGAAATTTAAAAAAAAATATTCTTAAGGGAATGTCCTATGGAAGTGTTTGGGATATTTTTCTACAATCGCTCGAAGAAATTCTGAAGCAATCGCGGGAGGAATTTCTGAAAGAAACCTTGGAAAAGTTCTCCGGGGGAAATTTTTTAAAAGAATCCAAGGAATTATTTCTGAAGAAGTCTTGGGTTTTCTTCCAGAATTTTCTCTTAAGAATTATTTTGAAGCTAGCCCATGTTTTTTTTTCAGGAACACCCTCACAAATTTCATTATTTGAGATATTTCTTCGTTCCTTTAGAAATTAGATATTTATCCACAAATACCATCAGAAAATTCTCAACAATTCCTTCTAGAAGTTCCTGCGAAGGTTTCTTCAGAGGTTCCTGCAAAGATTGCTAAGGGTTCATTCAGGCCATTCTTTAAGTATTTATTTTTAAATTTTTCACAAGTGATTCTTTCAGAACTTCTCCAAAGAATCTCGCAGGAATTCCAGCAGAAATTTTCCCAGAATCTATTCCTTGGAATTTTTCAAGAAATTTCTCTGTAATTTCTGAGTTCTTCCAAGAATTTCTTCAAAAAAGCCTTCAGGGATTCTCTAAAAATTGCCACCATTTTTTTCTGTCCACAATTTCTCCAAAAAATCTAAGGGATGTTTTAGTTGAAATTACTTCTAGAGTTCCTCCAAAAGTATCTCATGAAATTTTTCGAGGAATTCTACCACATAATGCTCCATGGATTTGCATCCAGACAGAACTCCATCCAAAATTGGAATTTAAGAGGGTGCTGCCAACTCCGAATACGATTTGAGACGAAATTCCTCAATTGGCGTTTATTTTTGGGGCAACGATATTCACAAGTGGATTACAGTCTCCACTAGAGTTTAGGAAGAGATGAAAACACCACAGAAAGTGTCGATTGAGAGTACATTGCAAACTGTTTCATCGTCGAATTTTCCATCATATGTAGCACAAGAAAAGAACGGGAAATGAAGTGATATTTTTCACAAGGCAAACTAAAAAAACCTGTGAGAAGCTATTATTTCTGTATGACGTTTATTTAATGATGAACTTAAGCTAGATACATAGCACTTGTTTATACTTAGGTCTATATTATTCAATAAACATGAACATTATTATTTCGAAAGTTACGGAATTTCCTTCGTTTTTTTGGAAGCTCTTTCGATTTCAATTCGATACATTGCCTCAATAATATCATTTGAGACATTTTGCTGTTCAATAATTTTTGCGGTTAGATTTTGCAGCAGGTCTTCAATTTTTTGCATTTTTCCTTCAATTTGGCTTAACTTGGTGTCGACACTAGAAATCTGCTGCTTCAATTGATAATTAGTTGGTGGACAATCCAATACGAAGTCACCCACGCTTTTTTCGTCACAAGATGTATAGCGAGAGAGCTGTTTTGACGTATTCCTTATACTATCTTTCCAAGCGCAATTCACTGGGTTTTCATGAATTAATAATACTCTAAGCGCACGGAATTGATTAATTGCGAAATGTGTCAAATTGTTACTGTGGAGATAAAGGTAGGAAAGCAAAGGCATGTCCCAATTGCAGACGTTAAAATGTTGAAGTCGATTATTGTCAAGATGTATTTTATTGAGCGATGGCAGACTCACCGGACCGTCACTGTAAATGTGTTTTATTTTATTAGAAGAAAGATAAAGTTCTTCCAAATTTTCCAACCCATTTAACTGGTCCATTTGAACTGTTTCTATCAAGTTGTATCCAAGATATAAAATTTTCAAATGTTTTAACCGATTAACGTTCTCTGGGATTTGTGCCAATTTTGTTTTTAAACACCGGAAATCGCTCAGTTTGTAGAACATATCAGGTTTAATAATCACATTTACAGTATATGTGTTGTATAAATAAATGTAGTCTAACTTAGGATTAATGTGGATTGATGTAATAGATCCACCTTTAAATTGAATTTCGTTGCACTTCTCAAATGGGTCAGTGAAATTATATGGGAGTATGTCCACTATTGCATTGACAAAATGATAAATTGTTTTATGTTTTGGGATTTTTCCTATCGAGGCTGCATCAGCAAGCCAATTAAAGTCATATATTATAGTTGAATTTTCCGAGTTTGAACCTGAACGCACAGTGAACGGTTTTATGCCGTTGAGTGAAATCATCACAATTAGTCTGTAAGAGGTATTTTGGAATCAATTTAAAACAAATAATATTTTCCACAATTATACTTACATAGCCAAAATTCCTTGCATCCTGAATGAATTTTCGACCGACTTCACTTTCACTGATAGAACTGATGTTTGATGTTTGAGGAGTTGTTCCGACCGCTTTTTATACGTTTTCGGTGGTTCAGAACCTCAGAGTAGCATTAGGGTGGTGCGATATTTTGCTTTTTGTTAGCAGTAAATTTTATGTGATTTTTTTTATTTGTAAACAGTGCTGACTTCCGAGTGTGCTATCACTTATCAGATAAAAAGCATGCCAACGCAGAGTCGCATGGGTGTGAATTCGTTAGTTATTATTTTTATATTTTCGCTTTGTTCGCTGCATTTATTCAAACAAACTTGGAATGATGACCCAAGCAACCAAAAGTTCGCATTTCACTTCATAGACGAACTCAGAAGTTCACATCTAGTTCAAAATAGGATCCCCAGAACTTCAGTTCCGAATGAAGTTCGTTTAACAGCCACGGTTACTTGAAAGTTCAATACAATTCACCTTCACTTCTTTCTTCCGACATTAAAGTTTACAACAGGAGAGTACTGAACTTGTTTCGAACCTATGATTTGAAGTTTAGTTATAGTTCTAATCGTACCTTAAGTCAACTAGAAAGTTCACAATGAATATGTACTGGGCTTTTTTATCGACTTTTCAGTACAAGGAAAGTTCTGCCTGGAACTTTATAAGCGACTAACAGCAAACGTCAAAAGTAAAATGTTTACGTTTCATAATTAACATTTCAAGCTTAAAATTAACAGCGGAATAAAATGGATTATTCAAAAACTATTAAAAAGAATGGCCTGTTTTACTATCATCGTAAAAAACTGTTGGCAAAATGGGAAAAGGAAAACGAAGCTACTGCTCAGCCAGGTATTTATACATGTTTATATTTATTTTTTTTTATAAACCCTTACATTTGTTAATTTATTGATCCTATAGAATTGCAACAACCCTCTTCTTCTAAAAATGTTCCGAACCCGAAAAACGTAGATGTTCCTAGACCACGACTTCAATCTCTTACGGAAGAAAACGATGGAATTGACGATTTTTCGACGAGTGATGACGACCTTTGTGACGACGAACATATATCATTTGATACTGATTATTGTAATGATGCATTGGATCAAATGGACTTGAACGAGTGTATTAGATATTGGGCTCTGAAAACAAATCAATCTCACGAATCCATAAACTTGATTATGGAGATAATCAGGAGAAAAACTAACGAGAAAAGATTGCCCCGCTCAGCAAGAACGCTACTAAAAACATCCCGAAGTGCAACCTCAGAAATCGTTGCAATTGCTGGTGGACAGTTCTGGTACAAAGGCATCAAGCGAAATCTCTGCGATTATTTTCGGTAAGCGAAAATAAGGGGATTCCCTAAACAGCGTGAACTGCTGCGATAAATATCATCAAGGAAAAAAGTAGAAAATCATGGCTAACACAGTTATTTATGCTGTTTAGTGAATTCCTTTAACAATTTATTTTCATTTATATATAAAAATTCGTTTACTTATTTTTCACAGACACACAGAAAAGTCATTCGACATTTCGATCAACATTAACATTGATGGGATTCCTGTGTTCAAAAGCAGCAAATTGCAGTTTTGGCCCATACTGTTCAACATTACAGAAATGCCTGAAATTGCACCTATGACCATTGCTATATTCTATGGCCAAACCAAACCAACTAGCCTTGATGATTTCCTCAAGCAATTGGTCGAAGAGTTAATCGATGTGCTGAATCACGGAATTTCGATCAACGATCACAAGATCAATGTCAAGCTTCGCTGCTTTATTTGTGATTCACCCGCTCGTGCATTTCTTAAAGGTTTGCTTGAGTTTAGTATCCTTGCTTTGGTTTTCAAATAAACATATATTTTACAGGTGTCGCCAATTTCAATTCCAAAAGCGGTTGCCTCAAATGCGAGTGTGAAGGCGAATATTCTCACGAGTCTCGAACGGTTGTCTTCACCTCGATTAACAGTACAAAACGAACAGATGAAATGTTCAGGAAAAATGCATACAACCATCACCAAAAGACAACCACTCCCTTACTGAAAATACCCAACATAAATCTGATCGAAGATGTTATTGTAGGAGACCGTTTGCACCTCATAGATTTGGGCATCATGAAGCGATTGCTACTTGGTTGGCGGGATGGAACTTTGGGTTATGCTACACAATTGTCATCGCAACAGACTGGTAAAATCTCACAGATGCTAAGCCACATACTATTGCCTACTGAAATTCATCGAAAATTACGTGGATTGGATTTCTTGTCGTTTTGGAAGGGTTCTGAGTTCAGCAGCTTTTTACATTATGCAAGCATAGTAGTGCTTAAAGAGTTTCTTCCTGACGACAATTATAAGCACTTCTTACTACTCTTTTGTGCTATTACTATGTTATCTTCGGAAAACTACAAATCAAACTGGCACGTTGCTAGAAAAATGCTGGAAAAATTTGTTGAGGAGTATATGGAGCTTTACGGCGAACAATTTTTGACTAGCAATGTGCACAACCTACAACATATCGTAGATGAAGTTGAGCGGTTTGGACCGTTATCGACATTTGCAGCCTATCCTTTCGAAAATGCCTTGCAACGAATAAAACACCTGCTTCGAAGTGGGTGGAAAAGCCTTGAACAAGCCATCAACAGGATGTCTGAAATTAACTCCAAAGATTATTACACAACCGCTAGATCGAAATCTCGAGATCAAAAATATCCTTCTGTTAAAATCTGTGGAGATAAAAAAGTTATTGATGTAAATGAAAGCTGTTTTTTAAGCAGTTCTGATAGAAACTGTTGGTTTCTTACTCATAGGAACGAAATTGTACGCTTCGAACATGTGCTAGAGACTCCTGAGTTGCTCATCAATGGGAAAATCATGACATCAAAAACTGATTTCTTTACATATCCTATAGCATCGTCTTTTTTGAACATATATCTCTCTAAAAAGAGCAGTTTGGCTCGGTTTGATTCACAGTTTAGTTGTAGTGACATCAAATGTAAATTAGTTGCAATTGAATTTGGGGATCATCAAGTGTTTATTCCATTGGTGCATACATTTATAAAATCCAACAGTTGAAATATTTTACGATGAACAGAAAATTAAAATAATTCAAAACCATTTTGCGTATGAAAGAGAAGATTACATATTTATGTAAATTGACTTCTAAAGAAAAATAATCAGATAACAATGATTGAAAAAAAAGCCTTTTCATGTACTTTCATGTAAAATATTATGAGAATAAAAATATTTTTTTTGATTAAAACCTGCATTAAAAAAAATCTTAAAGTCTTCGTTATATGCAGTCTTTGATAACAGTTAATCAGTGCGTGCAGTTATTCGCTGGAATCGTTCACATCACTCGAGTCGGTTGGAATGTCTGCATGATCTAAAGCGTCTGAAGAGTTTACGGCCGAACCAGCATCCTCAGACTCGGGCTCATCGAAACTCTCGCAACTCATCGCAGCTTCATCGATCTGGTCACCTAATGCGTTGCACGATCCACCAACAGGTTCCGATTTCACGTCCTGCTCCAATGCCTTCGTTTGTTTCCTGCGTCTTACATGCCGGGTTCCTCGACGAATGCCAATAGCGATCGAGCGTTTGAGCGAGTTCTTCAGTTTTTTCTTAAAAAAGTCCGCCAGCTTCCGTTGGGTGACGACTTCCGTTTCGTCGCTTCCGATCTGCTGGAAAACCTGAAGAATATTGCGGTTTGGCATTATGGCAAGCTTAGGCCCTTTCCGACTAGCTCCCGTCCACGTGCACTTCGTTTGAAAATCTTTACTGAATAGCATATCCAGAACGCAAAGCATGCGATTATCTGCACAGTCACCACTGACGTTCAGGCGCAACCATTTAACCTAGAATGATACAAATTGAAAATGAAATACCTAGTGGCAATCTATGTTTGCGATGTACAGGGAAATGATTCACAAACGGTACGTGTTCATAATAGAGGTAATAAACTATAGAGGAAGAATGTCGCTGGCGTCGCTGCCGAAACATCTCTTGCTGGCGGAGATAGGCCGGGCTATAAGTGTCAAAGCGAAAAAGTATGCAGTTTGACAGATAGATACCCGACATATGTGCGAGCGAGAACAAAGGGAACAGCAGCGACATTCGTCCTCTATAGTTTATTAACTCTATTGTGTTCATCCTCCTCTTTAATTAATAGCAGGTATATTCTACCGCTTTTGCGTTCAAGTATCTGTGTCCATATGAACTGAACTAAACTGGGTTGGGTTTGCAAGTAGTTCGTTTGCGTTTCTGAAGAGCCACTTTTTACATACCGCGCCACATAGGGTCTGTGACCATTTGGGCATGCGGACCTATTATGGACACAGAATTCAATATTTGTACATGGCTATATACTGTATGTATCTCTCAGTGTTCCAAACATCAAGTCAATTGATCAATAATTGGTCAAAAGTTATAGCACCAAGTGCCCAAAATAGATCTGCCTGCCCAAATGGCCCCAGACCCTACCATATCTCAAATGATTAGTGATAGCGGAAAAAGCCATTGGTAATCAAGTGTGTACCTCATGTATGAGCGAGCACATCAATGAAAACATATGAATTTGAAAATCACTGTCTTGAAGACAGAACCACTTGTTGTCTGCTGATAGGTTAGAGATGTTCATTTTTTTCAAGCGCTAAAACACAGCGGCATGGTAATGGCTTTTACACCGTTATCACTAATCATTCGATAAACAAGGCAGGTTGATATTTTATTTTCCAAAGGATTCAGTTTGATCGAATAGGCTCGCTATGAAAAATGCAAACGTGATTGTCTTCAAAACCAGTTTGATCATTTTCTAGTTCAAAATCATTATATTTACCATGTTTGATCTGAATTCGTTATCCGCCAGTTTTTCCTCCAGGTCAGCAAGCTGTTGGTCCTGTTCCATGGGATCGAATCGGAAAGACAGTGGCTCTTCCGGGTTATTTGCGGCACACGAGCTCAATTTTCGGATGGCGTCCAAGATGAACTCATTTTGTGTGGCGATGTCCGCTACACGCCTTTCAAGCAGATCTAAACGACGATTGATTTGCTGCTGCTGTTCCAAGATTTCAGTCAACAATTTGTGTACTGCATTGTTGGTTTCACCTGCTTGATGCTCTGACTCGTATGTCACATATTGAACGGTAGCGATGTTGTCCTCGGCGACTTCCTCATAGCCACAGTGGCTGGACTGTGCTGGTCCTTGCGGAAGAATTTCATACGGAGATGTTTCAGCGTTGTTTTCAATGACTGGAGCAAACACAGGGGCTTGTGATGATGCAGGTAGGGATGTACTTTCCGGATGAAATGCATCACCAGCATTACCTCTTACCTCGATGACGATGGGAAGCGGCGAATGTGATACCAGCGAGTCGTTGGCGGCAGCTGGAAGTTGTACGTTCGATGTTGAAGCTTGAGGTGCTGGGAGAGATGGGTGGAGGCTCGTGTTTTCCAGAATGAGCATTTTTTGGAAAACATTGGTGTCGCGGCTGGTGGCCTTTCTTTTACGTCGCTGGAGTTCACTGACGTCGGAAGATGACTCGCCAGATAGTTCTTCCAATAATCGCTTTGCCTCAGCAAAAGATGAAACCGGATTCCGTTTAACCATGCATTTATATTTGAGCCACGATTTCTTTGGACAGCTCCCTTCATCACGGATCAACTTTTCTTGCTCCGAGACGGTTTTTGCGTTCGGCCAAAGAACAATGTTTCCGTTTCGGGAGCTTCGCAGCCATTTATCTGGAACAACCGACAATTCTTTGCAGCCTCTGGCGTTGGTCGTTTCTACGACGGCGAATGGCATTGCTGTAGGTTTGGATGAATTATTTAATGGGCATTTATAATTATTCAAGTCAATAGACGTACCTTAGCGAGTAAACCAGTATCACAAGTAATAAATTAAAAGATTTCGCTTGACCGCAACAGAAATGTAGCTCGAATGATTTGAGGTTCGCGAGAAAGCTGCAGCAGAAACAAAACAAACAAGAACTGTCAAGGTGAGTTTACGAAAAGTTTCGCGTGAACTCAATGTAAACTTTGATGTTCATAATGGGTTTCAGATGAACTTATCAATGATTTTTAAGTTTATAAAAAGTTCTAAAGCGTTTATGATATAGAATTTTAATTCTGAAATCAACGCATGGAGTAAAATCCAATGGAGTCCAGCAAAATTCATATGGTGAAGTGGTATGCATCCTGATTATAAAGAGGAAGGTCTAAGTTCGAGACTAATGGTGAGTACTTCAAATATACAATTTATATTAAAAATTTCAATAAATTATGAAATCTCTATAAGGGAAAATAAAACCAACGATAAACATTCCTTGAAACATTCTTCTACAACTGAAGTGGGCAACAAACTTAAAAAACCAAAAATTGTAGAAAAATATCTACTTTTTGTATTTTCGCGGCTTTACTCATTTTGTTGAAGTTTATTTTGGAGCTGAATAGAGTTCTATACAGCGGTATCAGTAAACTTTTTGTGAACTTTGAAGGCATGCTATTAGAAGTTCTAATAGGAACCGAAAGTGAACTTGATGGTTCGGTTAACTACTTAAAAAGTAAGCTGAATAGCATTCTCTTCATTATCCTTCCGGGAGCTGATTAAGCTTAAAATTGCTCTTTTATCCGAACTTTTGGTTGCTTGGGGAATGCTACATATGCGGGAGTGAACTCCTTGTAAACAGAACGTAACTTACAGCTCTTGATTAAGCTGAGAACTCTCCAAGGTGTCCATTGTAAACGGTAGTCAAGTCCCACGCTCCGTTTGTTGATTTCTTGTACATTTTCGATTGTTCTGGTCAATCACGGAGCACAACTGCAAATTGTGAGGTCAGTTAAATTCATGTTCATTTGATTACCCTGCTTGGTTAAACTGCCGACTCGCGACAAATCTTATGCATGAAAAAAGAAAAATCTTGGAAAGCTGAAGTTAGTTTTAAAATTCAATAATAATTATAAGCATAACCTGTAGTTTCTGGTACCTCTGGTAACTTCATATTCGCTCTAAAAATCGTTTAACATTATATTATACACTGGCGAGACTTCCATCGACCACGCATTCGATGATTGTTTGGACACAGACCAACAGATGTATCACTTGAAAAAAAAAGCTATTAAAATCATCGTCACGAAAACATAATCGCTCAATGCTAACCACGTTGTATTTCGTAAACTCACTGGGTAGATGGCGGTAGTGGGCCAACGTCAAACAGGAGCGACAACGATGCGAGCGCCATAAGCGAGAGATTTGCGAACTACAAAATATTTGAATTATCCGTTAAAAAAGGAAACGATGGAAAGTAAGTAGAGTAAGACGACTGTTTGTCTGTGGTTTGGAGTAAATGTCTTTCCTTCGTTTCAAAGTTTACCACTAGCGCCTTCTGTTTCGTGAAAGCGCGTTTTGTGCAAAATGTGCACCAGAGATGATGGAAATATTTCAAGGAAACCTATCTTGGTGGTTGGTCTGTTTTTCTGTACAACGCCTATAAATACAGCCATTGGTTGTGGTGTAGATACGATTATGGTCAAAGTGGCGTTCATAGAAAAAAATAAACAAAAATATACTCTTTAAACACATCAAATTGAGCAAAATAAGCTTGACACTCTTTAAACGCTCTGATTTGAATCACATCGAGTAAAATTATTACAATTATATTAAAATAAAAAACTTTTCAGATTTGAGTTTTTCACCCAAGTGCGGTACACCCTAGGTTTGATTCTATGTGGTTTATGCATATGCGGCGAGAAAAAAAATCATCGGCGAGAATTGCGATAACAGCTCTGACCGCACAATGGGATCAATTCAAAGTTCGAAATTGAAATCGTTTCAATCCAACGGAAAGTAAATGTAGCGTTGTTTGAACAGTTGATGAGCACAGCACAAATTTAGTCGCACTTTCGCAGCAAAATAAACGACGCATAACCAAGAACAATCTTACGAGAGGTACACTCAAAAAAGTTTTCGAGGCTCACACTCTCATGGTTTAGTTTTCAAAATGATGAATGGCATCATATGTTTTCTTTTGTGATGTAAAAGATAATTTAAAAATTCAAAACAAATATTTTAAAACACAATTTAATTTCAAAACTTTACTAATATCAACCTACAATATGCCCTTGTGTTTTTAACTGAATCCACTGTTCGTGTTGGGAATTTTTGGAACTTTATCTCAACCCGAATTTGCAAACATTCATATGGCATTGCAGTGGAGCAGCCCCAAGTACAAAACAAACATACCGTAAAATGGGGTAGCATTGATCAGCACAAACTTGCTCATGAAATTTTAAAATCACCATTTTCATTGAATTTGTTACTGATCACGAACTTTGTTTTGGTTAAACAGCTCAAATACAGCTACGAAGAGATATAAAGGGTCATGGAAATCGAGTTTCATGAATGTTTAAATGAACCGATTATTCTTTACTGTTTTTCTTATTGCAGATTGATACATTTTCAAAAATCCACGTTTTGCATGAAATTTACAAACATTGTGGAACTCAAAATTCCTCTACCAGCTACACATGACTTCGAACCGATCAACTTTATAGGTGAAACTTGAGAATAAACTCCGATAGAAAATTGCCACATCTCTAGGTATTATTTATAGCTTTGATATTTTTTAATTTTATTTTATTTTTTCAAATACCTCCAAATGTTTATGACCACTTGGACTTTTGGCATCGAATATGAATTTGGGGACCTCGATTTAAACTTGTGCAGGTATTGTAACAAAAACAAATACTGACTACTTGAGTGATCAAAAATACCCCATTTCCAAATCAGATGATAAATTGTACATAATAAAGTTTTTTTTTATGGAAAGTAAGCTCGGATTACAGTTCTTGTGAACAACTGGACCACTGAATACTCGCACTTTTTTCCTGCGAACAAGTTTGAATATGCAAACACTAATCTAGTGCAGCATGCAAACATTCAATCTGGATCTGCCTCCTGCTGTACTTCCAAAGTTACCCACTTTTAGGGTTCTTAAATGCCTTGTTTTATTTTTCGTTTCCTGATTTCTATGTCAAGCTGCAATGTTTGAGAATATGTTTATTGCGAATGAATCATTTGAAAAAAAAAAAGTAAACTGCCACACATCAACTAGCAGATAACAAACCACCATTCGTGATGGAGCGGCGACTTGAACAGAGCATCCACCTCATCTGGGAGAAGGGTAGACGACAAAAAAAAATCCGTTCGCGCATGTTACACTAGTTTACAGCACTTTGGAACTCGGTAAGCAGATGATCATTTTCAGTGTAAAATCATGCTCTTAGTTTGAAAACGTGATGGAAAAAATATTAGTAGAGCGGGCATTCTTTCTGCCCTCCACACAAGGCTGACAATGTAAACGTATTTCTAAGCAAAGTTGCTCACTTCATACATCTAATTCTCCGCAACCAATGCCCAGATTGAGCTGAAATGTTTACTCTTACTCGCTTACAACTCTGCATGAACGCTGTGAAAGATTTTTTAAATTGTTTTTTTTTTCATTGAATTTTTTTTTTTTTTTTTTTGAAAATTTTGCCAAAATTCTAAAAAAAGCTGACGAATTTCTCGACTTTCATCAATCCGACGCAAAAATCGTGTTCATATGTCTGGAACACATTTCATTCAGTTTTCCATTAATGCAAAAAGATTGAAGATTGACTGACTGGCAATGCAAGATATTCAAATTTTAGTAAATTCCATTTTTTTAAAAACTGTAGGGATCGATTATCAGGTAAAGTTGAAAAATGTTTCACTTAAAAAAATTGAACACGGTTTCGAAATCAGCACGTAATAAATCATCAAAACAAATGCCGTCGATAGAAGTTCACGACTTTTGTTTTATTTTGTGAACTAGTGTTATCTTTCCCCGTATAGAAAAGGAAGAACATTTTGCTGCCAGTCGTAGCCAACTCATTTGGTGGGGAAATTTCTGTCGATTTGCTCACTCAGAATCCCCAGAATCGAACGGCGGATTCCGTTCGGGAAATGAAAGTTAATTTTTAAGTTACTTGATTTGGATGTTACAAGAATACCTGCTTCGAGTAAGGTGGAACTGGATGAATTTCCTCTCTTTTTTGTTTTTTTTTTTCAAATAACAGAGCAATGTTCTCAAAATTGGAAGGATCAAGGTATCTCATGATTTTTTGTACTGTTAAGTATTGATTCTAAGTTTTACAAATACCAATTTAAACTGTAAAGATATTGTAATGAGTTAAAATTTACAAATAAAATTGAATAAAAAAATCGAAACAATATTTTGAAAACAAAATCTTTGCGATGCTTATGAATGTTTTCCACCAAGAAAAAATCTGGAGAAACCTTGATCCTTCCTCCGAATGTCTATGGAAATCGATTTTGAAAACATTGCTCCGTTGTTCAATAAAAAAAAATCATAAACATAAAATCCCAAATTAATCCACCTAGTGATGATAGTGCCTCTCTCGTCGAACATGTTCTTACAATCTTTCCGGCAACGTAAGTCAAAGTGTTTCTGAATCCGAATATTTTTATAGAAAAGCAAGCATTTTATCAAAGACATCTTTGAATTGAATAAAAACTTATTGATTGCACATAGTCCGACGCTAGGGGCGAGACAGTGCCTAATACCAACGCTAATACCGCCTAATAAATATTAGTTTCCTAATCTTCACCGTTTACCCGAACATTATTTGTGTAGTATGTCATGACTTTTCATACAACAACCATCTGTCACGAAAACGAGAGGTGAAAATACGGTTTGTCTGTTCTCCTTCAATTTGTTCAATATAAATTCAATTAATTTTAGTAAATTATTTTAGCTGTGAACATCAGAGGAGATGACTTTCAAAAGTCGTTGTTGCTGAACCCAAAAAATCAAAGAGGTGGCTGCATCAGATGTGATGTGATTAGACGTGGCTCCAATACAGATCCTAAGCATAAAGCTCATGGAAAACTGTAGTTTTCAGATGTACATATTGAATAAATACATGTAAAATAAAAACCGCATTAAATTAAAGACTATGTTTTTAAACTTTCATTGACCAAACCCAGAATAAATCAGCATTGGAATTAACAGAACAGGGTTATATCGTAATATGGCACAATACACTTCAATGACGTTTTAGGCTTGAATGCTACTGCTTGCTACCGATTGTGGTGGGTCTAGCTAATTGGATGATGGCCATCAAAAATTGATCCAAAGGTAAACTCTTAGGATTTTACCACTTGGAATGATCTGTGTGATTTTGAAGATGATAAATACACACTTTTGATAGTTAGATGTATATCCACTTATCCACGAGCGGTAATGGTGACGGCGGGCAAAACCGTGGGGAAAACTAACCGGAAATCAACTTGGGCGAAAGTCAAAGCGGGTACATTCTCCACTTCACCTCTTCACTCAGCATTAGGCGTCAAAAAACGTCAAAATTTGAATCGATTGGATGTGTCCGCCGCCGCCTTTACCGGATAAGTAGATACGAGGTCCACCAGCCAACTTCTTATTGCTGTTCTGATAACATTCATTCATACAATCTCAAAGCGATGAAGCACGCATTTCTTATTGTTGACATTTCGAGTCATCAAGTTTAATAAGCATGGCTAACTTCGTTCAAATTCAGATTTCCTCTGGGATTAATATGTGCTAATACTGCCTAATACCGCTAATCAATATTAGAGCTGTCCCGCCCCTAGGTCCGACGTTATGTTAAACGTATAAGCAGGGCTGAAAAATATCAGACTTCTCAGTTGACTGCTTGAGCACCTTCACTAACACTGGAGGCTGATCAATATCAAGACGATCCCGACTAGAAGATTCTAACCAAAATATAACATAATTATAACAAACCATGATATGTATAACTCACTGTGATATAATAATGTTTAACATCATTGGTGTTTAAAAATATTATAACTCAATTGTATCATATTATGTTACAAATGTTGTTCAATAACTCGATGTGAAGTTATTTAGTTCTGATTCTTTAACATTCAGAACATAATTTTACACAATTGTATCAAAACATGATAGAAACTAGTTTTCTTGAAGCTGAAATTTGTATCAGATTGTGTTATAATTTTGTTCTGATTATAACAAAATAGGTTGTTATTTTGATTAGACCGGTGTACTTTTTGTTACAGTTTTAGTTATTTTAACATCATCCTACATCTAGTTGTTTACAACAAAATAAGTTATAGAAAAATTTTATATCGTCATAACACATTATGTTATAAACTTGATATATTTTTCTAGTCGGGATACTAACAAGCTAAGCTATAACTCTTTACACAATCACAGATCACAAAATTTTTTTCTGAACATTTGGGCTATATCTTATTGACCGTTGAAAACAAGAGCGATAGGGGGTACCCACAAGTGGTGTGTGGGTTTAATTTGTAAGATTTTGTTCTCTTACACATATTTATCGCTTGCATTGATTTTATTTACTTTCGTAGTTCCGGCGAGGCACCAAACGCTGGTTGTGCAACCCAACCGGTAGTCTGTATTGTGGTGTGAGCCTATTTTCTAGTTAACCATTCCTCGGGTTATTCAAATAGCCGTGATGTAATATGTTGCATGGTACATTTGGTTACTTTCGATGCGGTACCGGAACCGGTTCCGGAGCACACCGGGTCTTCCAAATATAGTCTGAGACTATTTCATTGCTAACGTTCATTTGGTTACCCAAAAAAAAAGGGTTTGATTTATCTCATGCATGGGTGGGTATATATCACTTTTACATTTGACCACTTCCAGTGGGACACCCAGAACTGGTTTCGGGACACTACCGGTTGTCTTAAATATGGTCTGAGGCTATGTTATTACGAATCGATCATCGTGTATTCAAAAAAGCGGCTATTTGATGTACTGTCAAAAACTTATTTGTGCATTTCGCCAGTTCCGGCGAGACACTCGAAAGTGGTTCTGGTACACTACCGGTAGTCTTAAAGTGGCCTGAGACTTTTCTTGCTGACCGTTCTGCGCGTCATCGAAAAAGCCGATATTTAATGCGCTGTGTGCATGCGTTTGGTTCCGTTCTACATTTGACCACTTCCGGCGGAGCACCTGGAACCGGTTTCGGCACAGCATTGGTTTTCCAAAGTGTGGTCAATGATTGTTTCTATTGTTAACGTTCATCAGGTTACCAAAACAGCTATTTATGGGGTTGGTTCTCCTTTACATTAGACCACTTCCGATGGGGCACCCTTAATCGGTGAGGAATACTACCGGTTGTTCCAAATATGGCCGGAAACTTTTTTTTGCCTAATCAAGATACCTAATCCGCGATTTGATTTGTCGCATGGGTTTGGTTCACTTTTTTTTTGTTTGGCCATTTCCGGCGAGACACCCGGAACCGGTTCCGGATCACTACCGGTTCAGATACATATGGTCTGATAATATTTTCCTGCTGACTGTTCATCAGGATATCAAAAAAGCCACTATTTGATATGTCGCATGTATGGGTTTAGTTAACTTTTAAACTTGGCCACCTCTGGCGGGACATCTGGAACCGGTTCCGGAACACTACTGGTTCCTATATGTTCTGAGAATGCTTTCTTGCATACTGTTCATCAGGTTATCGAAAAAGCCGCGGTTTGATATGTCGCATGCATGGTTTTAGTTCAATTTTATATTTGGCCACTTCCGGCGGGACACCCGGAACCGGTCCCGGAACACAACCGGTTCAAAAATGGTCTGAGAATATTTTCCTGCTTACCTTTCATCAGGATGTCAAAAAAGCCACTATTTGATATGTCGCATTCATGGGTTTGGTTTACTTTTATACTTGGCCACCTCTAGCGGGACATCTGGAACCGGTTCCGGAATACTACCGGTTCTTATATGGTCTGATAATGTATTCCTTCTTACTGTTCATTAGGGTATCGAAAAAGCTGCGGTTTGATATGTCGCATGCATGGGTTTGGTTCACTTTTATATTTGGCCACTTTTGGCGGGACACCCGAAGCTGGTTCTGGAACACTACTGGTTCAGATATGGTCTGAGACTATTTTCCTGCTTACCGTTCATCAGATTATCAAAAATCCCGTGGTTTGATGTGTCGCATGCATGTGTTAAATGCATTTTCATATCTGGCCCCTTCCTGTGGTACCGGTCCGGAACACCTAAATGGCCATAACTCCGGAACGGCTGGACCGATCCAAACCATTTTCAATAGGAAAGAATGGGACCAGATTCCCCGTCGAATGAACCGTCGGTCAATAAAATCGGTTGAGGTTTACTGCCAAAAAGTGATGTGAGTTTTTTTTGTACACACACATACACACATACACACACACACATACATACACACACTGTGCACTAGCCCCTCTCTGAAGCAATACCTTCTTGGTGGTTCCGGAGAGACGTAGGGTTTGGCGACCATAGGAATGGTTTAGTGGGTACGAGGAGAGAGTAGTCCCGGTTTTTACTTTTGTTGTAGAAGACGGCCTCAGACCTACACTATCCTAACCTTCTGTTAGGGTGTCTGTTGAGCAGATTATCCCCCTATGGTTTAGAAGGAAAAAAAAACATACATATACACACACACACACACATACATACACACAGACATCACCTCAATTCGTCGAGCTGCGTTGATTGGTATATGTGGCTCGACCCTCCGGGCCTTCTATCGAAAAGTCATTTTTGGATTGAACATATAGCCTTTCCAGTACACTTAGTGTACGAGAAAGGCAAAAATGAAAAAATGCATACATTTTCGATTATAAAATGACAATCAAACTCAATATTTCATAAAATCTAACGCCTAGGCCTGGAGGTCTTCAATTCGCCATGTGTATAAGGCTTTCAATAACCAATCCGCCGAAGGTGGGTTTGATTCCCGTTCCGTTCGGGGTTTTTTTCCTGACTTCCCTGGGCATAGACTATCATTCAACTAATAACTGTGGAAGAACTCAAAGAACACAAAGTTGAAGAGAGGCAAGTTATTGTACATATTAACCTTCCTCGGGCACTGAGAACATGTTACGAATAATGCATTGGGGTCATTATGACCCAGAAATTCAAACTCTTATAGAATGAAGATTTTTTCACCAATTCAAATGACCAACGTTTGATGATATGTTGAAGCAGTGGTTCCGGGAACATTGGCCACCGGGAATCTCTCTCTCTCTCTTGTTGGCGTAACGTCCTCATTGGGACAAAGCCTGCTTCTCAGCTTAGTGTTCTATGAGCACTTCCACAGTTATTAACTGAGAGCTTCCTCTGCCAATGACCATTTTGCATGCGTATATCGTGTTGCAGGCACGAAGATACTCTATGCCCAAGGAAGTCAAGGAAATTTCCTTTACGAAAAGATCCTGGACCGACCGGGAATCGAACCCGTCACCCTCAGCATGGTCATGCTGAATACCCGTGCGTTTACCGCCTCGGTTATATGGGCCACCGGGAATATGCTACACTATGTCGGGCACCATGTCGGACAGGTGGGATAGTATTACATTTTGCCAGTAGTTGTGGAATATCTCGCGGTCTCGACCAATTTGAAGGATACTGTCTTCGGCAAAGTTGCTCAGAAGACAGCAGACAATTAAACGTTCCATAATAAATACAAATTTTCCCATAAATAATTCGAAAAGTCCCAGTGAAAGAACAGGGGTGTAAGCAGCAGAGATGCTAGATGATTTTCTGTATCACTCGTTCAAAAATCTGTATTCCATATAAAATTTGAGTGAGAAATCTGTACCCCATACAAATACAAAATCTGTATTTCATTCACGCTATCTGTATTGATGCTGAAAAATCTGTTTATATGGCATCCCTGGTAAGCAGTAATAAATAACAAAAGTTCCATAAACAAATAAAAAAATGCATAAATTAATCAAAAGTTCCCATAAATAATTGATTTTCGAGCAATTAAAAACGTTGGTGTGTTCGACTGTTTTACGAAACTGTTTCGTGGTGGCTTGTCAGTCTTGACAAAAATAAAACACTATTTATGTTATTTTGTTATCGCCGCATAGTCTATGTAATTTTTTGGCTCAAAATGCATTTACGTTTATTGCTCGTTATTTGACATTTATTGATAATTTAGTTTTTCGTTTATTGTACTTTTTGGATTATTTATTGCTCTTTAGATATTTTTTATTGTGAATTTTCTAATTTATTATGGAAAAATTGGATTTATTTATGGAAAATTCGAAGTTTTTTGGTGGGAAAAATGGCTTTTTTTATTGCAACAGTTGAATTATTCATTGCATTTTTGGCGTTTTTAATTGCTCAAAAATCAATTATTTATGGAAACTTTTGATTTATTTATGCATTTTTTTATTTGTTTATGGAACTTTTGTTATTTATTACTGCTTGCACCCCTGTTTCTTCACTGGGACTATTGGAATTATTTATAGAGAATGACCACTTTCTTATGTGTCGTTAATATTTTAGCCACATATATACATACGTTCATACATCTATATATATAAAAATGAGTTTGAAGTCCCTTTGAGGCAACAAAACTTACGAACGGCTGAACCGATCAGAATGACTCTTGCATGGTTAGAACCAGTCACAAACTATATTTTCCAAGCAAGGTATGGGTGTGGAGAATGTATTCTAAAATTTTGCATAATTCTGGAGATATTCACAACAAAAGGACTGCCCTATATATAGGACGCTGGGCGGATATGGGTTAGTGTCTCTGACAGATTTTGGGCCGCTGAATCCGAATGATGGGCTCAGATCTGCTCCAGCACATCACAGTTTTGAGCTTAACCACAATTTATAGGACAAAATATAGGATTTTGGACTTTTTTGATTGCAAGCCATTAAGCATAGAAATATTTTTTTAAGCAATCAAAGAGTAAATCGGTCAATAAACATCTAAATTAGCGACTAATGCAAAATATTTCGTTCTACCAAATCAAATTTGATAGATTTTAGCATTTTATGTTAGTAAGTACACACCGTGTCCAATAAGTTCGGGTTACGTACAAAAGGCTGAATCACATAAGGCTGAATGATCAAAAGGCTGAAACACATAAGGCTGAATGATCAAAAGGCTGAAAGCATCAAAAGGCTGAAAGATATCAAAAGGCTGAAAGATATCAACATGTTGATAAGTTTTGAAAGTTGTAGAGAATCGAATGAAATGACATTTTGGACATTTATGGCTAATCTATTGGTCTTTGATAAACATTTGACTCGACTTGAAAATGATCATAGGGAACAAAAGAATCTTTGCTCGAAAATACATTTGGTCAAACGGTCATTTGGTCAAAACCCATTTTACAGAAGAGGAAGTATATGACATTCAATCGATTTGACTATTCAGCGAATGGACATCTGGTCACGTGAGCTAACTCTAACTGATGAAAAGACATTCAAGTGGAACATAATCTTATGGATTTCGGTGTCATAATGTCTATGTTATTGTACTTTCTTCAGTATCATATCGGCCAATACCCCGCTAATACTAAACTATTTTAGCTCAAATAGGAAGCAATCAGTGAAGTACTAGATTGAAAGTAGTGAGCTGGATTTTTGTATGGTGAGATGATCAATTCTCCGTTTCTGCAATGAAATGGTGCAAACTGCTTGGGTTATATGATTTCTTGCCTAATTTGATGCTGTTTGAGCAAAAGTTTGGGTAACTGTGTTGTTATATTATTTATTTCTTGCAACTTCAACAACACAGTTACCCAAAGCTTTGCTCAAACAGCATCAAATTTGGCAAGAAATCATATAACCCACGCTGCTTGCAGCATTTCTTTGCAGAAACGGAGAATTGATCATCTCACCATACAAAAATCCAGCTCACTACTTTCAATCTAGTACTTCAATGATTGCTTCCTATTGGCAAAGGATTTCGCCAACAATTTATTTCCGCTCGTTTGAAGTATTATGTGTGTCAACTCGGAAACTAGGTTGAATGAGTCTTAGATGTAAACAATTGTTCGGGTAATTCGGGTAATAAGCGGTAGTTGAGGCAAAAACTATTGTACCTAACTGTTGCTCAAAAATGTTTGAACTTTGTTCAGTTCTAAATTTATAACGCGGGCGAGCTCTTAATTGAACACTAGCGAAATCCGCGAAACTGAAATAGCCATACCTCCACCATGTTTCCACAGATTTCAAACATTTAGAGCTCATTAGATTCAGAAATTTTTCTGCTATTGGAACCATATCTGAGCGTACCAGTCCGGTCAACATGGGTTTTGGAAAATCCGGATTTCCAATCATATGATTTAATACAATACAGTAACGGAGTTATTGGCATGAATTATCGAAAATCATAAAATTGCCTAAACCAATAGAGTCTGATCGTCGATCCATCAGTTGGCCATTCCTGATTAAGTTTCTCAAGGAACTCCGGGGGACTAAACAGGTTTATTAGCATCGCATATCGACAGAAACTATTTCCCCCAATATTGTGCGCATAAGAATTCAGAACCGAATTGCAGCACTGCAGTGTGAACGCGTTTAATTTGCATTGAAGTTCAAACTCGGCACACTGCGATCAAATATATTTGAACATGCAAATTGAACGCGGCATGAACTGGAAAGGACTGAACCCGTAGCACGCTGACTAACATGTTACCCTGGTATCTGTGATACTAAAATGATCATATTTGCGCCATTTCACCCTTCAATTTTGGCAATCTTTTGGGCTAATCCAATCTCCTTCTATTGAAGAGTGAACCAGTCCCAATGTCATATACCCTTTATAACACATTGAACCAGTCCGAACATCGTGTGTTTCGAAAAATCTAAATTCCTGGAGCTGTATTTCAATATCCGAGACCACAATGTTGTACCAAAAGATCAATGATGCATTTCCCTGTGACATAACATAATAACGTCCAAATATGTAGATGCGGCACAAGGTTCTAGTCCTAGGAAAGAAGACACATAGGATTTAATGATGAAGATAAGCGCATGTGAACTAAGAGTCGAATGGGAACCGAGCGGGCGCTCTTAAGCAGCAAAAGCTCTGACAGAGTTCAATGCTTTGTCGACCAAAAAAAATTAAAGTGTTCAGTTCATTTTTGACTCACGTTCTGTTCGAATACAATACTGCTTGAAAGAATAGCATATAAGAAGGAGAAACATCTGGTAAAAAGTAAGCGGCTTCAACACCTGAACTTCAATTATGGTTCTTCCAACATTTTAAAAGAAGGAAAACCTTTGATAAAAAAAGATGCAGCTATGACATTCAAACACAGTGAGAACAGCCTATGTTCAAAAGAAAGGGAAATCTCCGATGAATCGTTTTTAAGGAATATGCGCACGCAGAAACTCGCTGCATTTTACACATTGGTAAGAATGCCAACACTGAATATATACAAATACCTCAAAAGAACAGCCTATTTTTAATAGAAGGAAAAATCTCTCACGGGAGAGTTATTAGTATGCAGATATTATCATCAAACCTTTCCGCTTGGTCGTTATACTGTACTATTTGCGGCCACAATACTTACTCTTCCATCAGAGATTTTTCCCGCTTTTTTAGAAAGGCTGTTCTTTCGAGGTAAATGAATAGATCATAATTTAACCATTCAACTAGGTTGCCTAGTAAACTTCCTTAGCATTAAAATCATTATAACCCATTCGCCTTAGTGGCATTTGAGGCCTGATATCCTTCGGCATAATGACACAGCACCAACGGGAACGACATTTCGGCAAATGCCACTCCGGGGAATAGTATTCCGGAAAATATAATACCTTGTGTAATACCATCTTTTAAATCATTAAACCCTCAGCTCAGATTCTATAGAGCTCATTATTATGCATATTTCAAGTTTTGGAATTTGCCATGTTTTCAGCCTTTTGTTATTTCAGCCTTTTGTAATTTCAGCCTTTTGATACATATCCATAGTTTCAGCCTTTTGTATTCAGCCTTATGTGCATTCAGCGTTTTGAAATTCAGCCTTATGTTACCATCCCATAAGTTCTCATACAAAATCATTTGAATTCATTTCACATCTGTAATTTGGATTTTAAAAGTGATTTTATTTATTGAAAGGCCAACTAATACTGATCTAATACAGCATATGTTTTGGAAATAACTGTCCTTTATCCTTCCCTGCTGATCGCTTATGTGTCGTAAGTACATTTCAGGTGGCACGCGCGTCATATCATTGGCATTTCGTCTTATTTTAACGAGTAATGATTTTAAGTTGGAACAAATTAGGTTCCTGTCCTCACCATTGCTAGTAGCAACTATGACCATAAGAGAAAAAATATGAGACTCTGTATTGGTGAAGTGCGAAGCCGTTTTATTTTGTACAAAATAAAACGTAAATTAAACAAAAAACCCAGATTAATCCACCTAGTGGTGATAGTGCCTTTCTCGTCGAACATGTACTCATGATCTTTTCTTGGTTGGGATACGACTGGGATGATTTTGCTTCAGAATGTTGGCTTCAGCCTTTTGGGGGAATCGAAAACACTAGTTTATGATTTTTTCCGACGTTTCGATCTGTATGGCGCCTTTTCAAGGGTTCAATCGGTCAAGATTTCCTAGTCAAGATAGCCTAGCCTAACTTGAAAATGTCATACGGAAGTTTTGGTATTCATTGAGTCCGTTCGGTTTGAAACCGTCGTGATGTGAACAATCTCCTACCTATCGGGCGGTTTAGAATTCGGTCCTGTTTTTGGAATCTTCTACTATTGTTTGTTAAGCTAGTTTCTGTGCTAGGGCCATCATTCCGAAGCATGATCTTTCTGTCGACGTAATGCGAACTGTTCCTGAATCCTGAGAATACCTTATTTAGGAAAGCAATAATTTTAATAAAATTGGGAAATTTATTAATTGAACATATTCCGACGTTACGTTAAACGTATAGACTGGGCTGAAAAATATCAGAATTTTCAAAAATAAAAAGAAAATCGCGTTAAGTACTGTTCCTTTGAATTCCACTAAGAATTTGCATCCTTTGACAGATACGTATTTCGACCTCAACTGTAAGGTCGTCTTCAGTGTCTTGTACTTGACTCGACTCAAGTACAAGACACTGAAGACGACCTTACAGTTGAGGTCGAAATACGTATCTGTCAAAGGATGCAAATTCTTAGTGGAATTCAAAGGAACAGTACTTAACGCGATTTTCTTTTTATTTACAGATATTCCCCTAACAAGCTCAGGTTAATCATCATTAGAATTTTCAGTTGACTGCTTGAGAACCTTCACTATCACTGAAGACCGATCAACATCAAGATGATAATTACAAGCTAGGATATAACGTCTTTCACAATCACAGATGACTTTACGGCAGGCCTGCCCAACCTTTCGTGGCCGCGGGCCACAAGTGATACTCCATACCAGTCGACGGGCCAGACATTACATTTCGACATCAAATTTCTAAAGCACGAATGCAACAGTGAAATTTTGTACATCCGATTACCCGTTCTCACGGCAAATCACAACACTGACATCATTTGGGTCATAAAATGTGAGCAAGAATTCTTGATTGTTTTGCAAAAATCACCCTGAATACTTTTTTTCTGAATTTTGCCGAACTGCAGGTTGCAGCAAACAATTTGCTGAAATTCAGCAAACTTTCCTGATTCGTTCTGCTGTTCAGCAGCAACGTTTTTCTGAAATTCAGTAAATTGTGAAGACATTCTGCTTCAAATTTGGCTGTACCTTTCAAGTTTAAAATTTTTAAATTTATGTATTTAACCCTTGAGTGATCGCGCTGTTGTATTTTGTACAACACGTTGAAAAAGTCTCGCTTTTTGTGTTCAACATGAGCGGGGTGCTGACGCTGGTGGCCAACCACGCGAGTTACGGAAGGTTAATTTTTTTAATCTTTGAAAATTTTTAACAAAACAGTCTACCTATTTCGAGTTTATTTTTAATATTAAATTTTATTTAAATATGAAATATCTTCAAATATTTCAATCCTTGGGCCAAGTTTCATTCATCGATTCCGCGGGCCGTATGTTGGACAGCCCTGCTTTACGGTCTTCGACATAGTTTTTTCTTCACACTTTAGGCTATATTTTATTATCATAGGTTACAAAATTCATGTAAAATTTGACAAAAAATGCAAGCAAGTGAAATTGCCCATACTAAATCCCATAAAAAAATTCCCAGTAGTTTTAGACGGTAAAGAGGATTGAAAAAACTTTCTCCGGGGTTAATGCGATTATTTTCTCATATAACGTTGACCTATCCTACTGTATATTTTTACACCTCAGTGATTTGATGAGATTGCTTTAGTACAGACAAACAGACATATCATTCGTAACATATTGCTATTATATTCATCGTTACGAAAAAAAAAATAATCGCCAAATGCTAATCAGGTTGCGTTTCACTGCGGCTTGATGTTGGTAGTGAGTAGACGTCAAACAAGCAACAACGATTAATACATATTTGTTTCAACCGTTGAAAACAAGGACGATGGAGAGTGAGTAGAGTAAGACGTCTGTATGTATGTGGCCTTAGTTCAGTCAAGATTTTGTTTTCTTACACATATTTATCGCTTGCATTGACTTTGTTCATTTTTGAAGTTCCTGCGAAGCACCCTAGGAAGCACCCAATGCTGGTTTTGCATCACTATCGGTAGCCTCTATTGTGGTCTGCGCCTATTTTCTTGCTAATCGTTCCTCATGGTTTAAAAAAAGACCGCGGTTCGATGTGTCGCATGCTTAGGTTTGGTTCTTTTTGGCATTTGGCCACTTCCGGCTGGACACCCTAGATCGGTCCTGGAACACTATCGGTAGCCTTTATAAAGATATTCGTTGTGGTCTGAGCCTATTTTCTGACTAATCGTTCATCACGTTATTAAAAAGCCGCTGTTTAATGTGCCGCAGGCATGGGTTTTGATATCTACTACATTTGACCACTTCCAGCGGGACACCGGAACCGGTTCCGGAACTCTATCGGTTGATCCAAATATGATCTGAAACTATTCTCTTTTATTAACCGTTTAGGGGCTGTCCATAAACCACGTGGTCATTTTTTTGGGAATTCTCAACCTGATATTTGTTGTCAACTTGATATTTGTTGTCTTTCCAAATCGTGACAGATATCAAACCGTTCAAATACCAAACCAAACATGTGAACCAACAACAACCACAACAAAATTGTCCACAAAAACAATATCAAGCCAATTTTGAATCATATCTCAAACCATGTATCATGCCATGTCACAGACTGCCATTTAATTTTATTTCTAAATTATTAAATATTTATCAAATATTCTATTTTGTTTCAATAATTTGTGATATGTATGTATAAACTTGGCAAATTCTTGAGAAATATAAAGCATGTTTGAGTTTTTGTGTTAAAATAAGATGAAAACTATTTATTTATTTTGATGCAAAATTCTTCAAAAATACTGACGGCGCATTAATTTTATCGGGGAACAATAGCCTATTTCACCGTAAAAAATGATTGGCAATCAAATTTATGACCACAGTATGGCAATTTGGCGTTAAAGTGGCTTGGTAGAATTATTTATGCATGTCCATTTTCGCAGTTGTCGATTTTTGTTATTGACATTTTGAAACTTAATTATTTACAGTAATAAAACATCTTGACTGCCAAGGCACTGTTTTCTAGAATTTGTTGAAAATATATAATGGAAAACATACTACGACACCCGACTAGATGGACATTACAAAATTATAACAAGCTGTGTTATTTTGTTACAATAAATTTTTATAACAAGGGTTGTTATAAAACATGTACCGTTAGTAGTTAAAATAACAAAAATTCTAACAAGGTTCCCATATGGAAAGAACAAAAATGTAACAACTTTTGTTATGATCATAACAAAAATATTACAAAACTTGCTCCATGAAATATGGTAGAATTTTACAAAATTATAACAAATTGTGTTATGATTCCTTGGCAATCTTTTAGGGTAAAAACTAAATTTATATACTCATTTTTTGGGTTAATATTTTAAAGTGTGTAATTCTATTTTTAGAAAATGTGGGTAACACAAAAAGAAAGTTTCCAGTACGTTATAAAATTGAACGGGATTTGAACCAAGACACCTACCATCGGTAGCAATCTGACGCCTCTGCCAATGAGGCCATCACAACACTTGAAGAGAGCGGTGATAGAAGCTTTACTGGTTCTACGTATTGCCAGTTTCCTCATTCAAATCCTTGTTTGTCAGACGCACACAAGCGGGGTAGTATGACGTCACATTGAGCTCGTTGACGTATAATAGACTTGATTTGTCGTTAGTGATTTTGTTTTAATCTATCACAATTATATCATATGCAGATATGATAACAGCTGTAGATATAATTTAGTTATATTCCACATCTTTTTTTTAGCAATGAAATGGAATCTATCCAGTGGCGTAGCCACGGGGGGGGGGGGGGGGGGGGGGGGGGTTTAGGGTTAAAACCCCCCCAGAGCCAAAATTTCTGGAACAAATTTCAAGTATAAACCGTGGCGAAAAAAATTTTCGGCAGCGCCGCTATTTTCAACCTACGGCTCAAATTGACTATATATATATTTACGAAATGTGAGTGTCAAATAAAAAAAGCTATTATTGAATATCGAAAACCCCTCCCAGAGCAAATTTCTGGCTACGCTAGTGAATTTATCACATAACCCGAATAAAACGATATCATACGACTGTGATACAGTCAATCATTTTCTGATTATTCGTGGAATCATAAAATGGATCATAAACTGATGATTATGTGAATGATATTAATGATAACAGGAATCATATCCGGAGTTTGAATGATAGACCGAATGGGTTGTTAAGTATCGTTACCATTCAAAAACGACTATTTTCTCGAACAAAAATTTCATCAAATTATACACGTTATAATCACTTTATCATTGATTTTATGATACACTGAATAATAAAAACAAAAACTGAAATATTTCACAGTTCTGCCTTACCGACTTAAAAAATGATACACCCCTGCAGATCCTTCTACTGTCAAAGTTTGTGATGTTATCTGTTGTGTTTATTTCTGTGCCTCCTGGAAGTTTTTTTTGTTCACGGTTGGGAATCGAACTACTGATGCTGCTGCTGCTGGACGGCTTCGTTTATTCTTGCGATGCGTTTTCTCGTTTGACCACATCGGCAATGTGCTCGCGGGTGGTTTGAAATCAGTTTTGTGAAAGCTGAAAATCGCTAAGCAGAAACGACTTGTCCTAGGTCTCAATGTGTGTCATCGCGAAACAGCCGTTTCCTACAAGGTACGTTATTCTAATACTTACGACCTATCAATGAGGAATGCGTGCTCTCTCCTACGCTAATTTTCATGACAGTATCATTATAGTGCAAAAAGTTAGTTGCCAGACAGTAGCCAATGCACAGGTGTGGCATAATCGGGGGAAATATGCTGCAGTGCGATACATTGCAATGCTTTTCCGTGTCATTATTCACGATATTTCGCATGCGCTCAGGATTTAGGATTCTACAACTTCTCTGTATCCTTCTAACCAAACTTTTTGAACTCTTACTCACAAGCTTTCTCCCTATAAGCACACAGAAATCGAAAAATGTAGGAAAATCGAATTATTTAAAATTGTATACTTATCATTAGGTGTGTCATAATCATTTGTGCTATGATATATCAAAAATATTGAATGATCTCGTTTTTAGAGTTTGCATCATCTGATCATTGAGCAATAATTACTTCTATGATTATCATTCAGTGAATTCAAAGCTTATAATATGCACGATACCACGAATTGTAAAAATCTATTCGGGAAGGAGGCAGGGAGGGTTGAAAATTTCCAATTTTAGCGTGACGTACTTAATAGATGCTCCCTAAGGTCGAAGCAAAATAGTAGAATAAACAAATTCCATGTTATAATTATTTAGTTCCACTTTTGCTTTCTCCATGTTCAAAAACATTCACTACTTGGTATATTTTTTGCGAAATTAGAACAGCAGTACTGTTTATTGTAATCGATCTAATGTTTTCGCGTGTAAAGATACGTAATTTGTGTAAAATTCAACTCAAAAGTATTTGAAGGCATACAAAACGTAGTTCTATGTAACGGAAACATTGTTCATCCGGTCGCAAATTGCAGCACATGCAATATCCGTCGTTTAAGAAAACTTTAGTTATTATCGAAAGGTTTGTTCTCTTCGTCTTGAGGGTTGTATCGGCCAAACATCCCGGTCAACCAGTGAGAGATTTTTGATATCGATCGATATCGATTTGTATTGAACCGATGTCGATCGCTATCGTCAGATAAAGCACTATAAAGGAAATCCGAATCTGGTTCATACGGATTGTTACGCAGAAATGACGCTTGTTTAAAATAATAAAACGCATGATTGATTTACAAACTTAGAGTTTACTTATAGTTGTATTTCTTTGTTCTTACTTAGAGTTTATCGATAAAAACAACCCATTATCATCATTTCACGTTGGTTTTGTTGAATTTGTTTTAACAAAATGAAGTTCACAATCTTCCTATAACTTTCAAAC
Source organism: Aedes albopictus (assembly GCF_035046485.1). Classification (NCBI taxonomy): domain Eukaryota; kingdom Metazoa; phylum Arthropoda; class Insecta; order Diptera; family Culicidae; genus Aedes; species Aedes albopictus. The sequence goes on from NC_085136.1 coordinate 107,632,000, forward strand.
TGTTCGTCCAATCAAGTGAGTGATTGTTTCTGGGATATACAAATGTGTTGGAAATAACATAATGTAGTTGATTGAGCATGGAATAACTTATGAAAATAACGCATCTTCTTACATATTTATTTATTTATTTATTTTTATTTATTCAACGTCTTCAACAGTGTGTTGTACAGACTGCTTAAAATTAAGTATAACTATATTTGCGATACAATTCATTCTAGACATTTTTAGTCATTTACAACAGATTATTTACCATAACAAACGAACAATCATCATTTCATAAAACTACAATGACAAACAAAATTAACATATTTCAATACAAACATAACAGAGAAAAACTTTTAGGGCTTCCAAGTGTCGATCGAGCGATTGTGAAATTCACGGAATTTTATTCTATCGGGCCATGTCGACGCACACATTGCTAAACTTTTCCATCTTGACTTCAGAACAATTCTAAATGAAACATAGTCTAATAAACTGCAGTCCATCCTTTTCGACACCAATTTCGTAACGTTCATGCAGTCATCAATCGGGACTCCTAGACATCTGCGCACCATCGTTTCTACAACTTTTTCGGAGGTGGAACTGTCGATGTTTGTCAATAGTAATGAGAACCAGTCGTCTATTGTTGATTCTGTGATCTTCTGTTTTTCATGCGGCTGTGTTTGAGCTGTGCTATCACTCTTATAGCTCGTGTTTGTTCCACGTATAATCCCAGCACTTGTGATAGGAGTGGAATGAAGCAGACTTGCGTTCGCGGAAGCAGTATCGTGCGGTGCGATCTGTTGCAATTTGTCCATTATCGTGGACACTTGCGATTTCAATAAAGATATCTCCGAATCAATCGATTTTGTATCTGGCGGTGAAGATGATGTTTGTTGACCTTTTTTCCATTGAGTAAATGCTGGTAAACATCCTTTGCAAAGCCACACTGATCCATGAGTGTGAGATAAACCTCGCTGCTGATCTTTGGTCATTCCAACACATGCGATATGGAATGAGTTGCCGCACGGACCAGCACACACAATGTATAAAGCTAACTCCGTGTATATGCATATCGAGCACTCATTGCAATATACATCTTTGGCGCAGCACGTCGAACTCTTTTTCATGTTTATCAACGAAAACCTAGCAGTTATTAAGATTTCTTTATACGAAATCGACGAAACACAGAAAAATTCACGAATGTAAGGCCGTTTCAACAATTTAATCGTTCTAGAAACTTAATTAACAGCACAAAGACAAACGGAGACTAAGCGAGACAACAAGCGAGACAGCGATAACTCATGAGACTCATGAAGTTAAATTCCGAATATCTCGGAAACGGTTACTTTCAGAAAGGCTATTACCACTTATTACAGTAGAAGTCCGGTTAGTGCAAGCGGTTTAATTGCAATGCTTTTTAACTGCAAGTCTGGTAAGTGCAACAAATTTTATGTTATCGCACCGCTAAATGTCAAAATGGTGCGCCATGTTAGCCAGAATGAACAGACGGATGAAGTTCACGTTCATTTTAAGTCAGTTGATGGTTTGTTGATAATGTCAGGCGTTTCAGTTATCGGATTTTTGTTCGCTAAGTGAAACGTAAACATGTTGCAGCTACAGAACGTCTACTGTATCTTTGACATCCTACCAAAATTTGAAAACGATCTGATAAAAAGCTCCAAACTTTTCTTCACGTTGTTTACCCGACTATTTACCGCGTAAGAATACAAAACTAAGGTTAACAGAGAAGAAAGAAAAACTAATGACCTGATGAAGGGAAAGTTTGTCAATGTTTACTTGTTTTGTTTCACACCGGCCAAGACTTAACAATTGTGCCACAAAACTAACTCAACATCATCTAGAAAATACTGTGCTGTTCCGTCAACAGGTTCTTTGTCACAGTTTCCAGCAGAAAGAATTTTCTTTAAAACCCTACAAAGCGCTGTTACAGTAGGTAGGTACAGTCTTGTTAGAGATCACAGTCATTTGAATCTTTTCGTTGATATTCAGCCTCCTTTGTTTCCGACATTCGCAACACAAGCAATCAAACTACTGAACGAAACAAAAATGTCAAACGAATGCACATCGCCACGATAGCGGCTTCGGGAGACAGTTCGACTTTTGTTATTCCTGTCTGCTATGTTGGCCATGTGTGTGTCGTATTCAATACAAAATGCAAGAATAAACTAATATCAACATTCATAATCGGAATTGGCTGAAAATATATACGGAAAGCTGTAATTAGACAGATGTCATCGTATCAGACGATATTGATTTGACCCTTTCTTATGTTTATTGATCTTCGTTCTACCGCTCGTGTTGTGTGTAAGAGGTAACGGTAGCGTACGAATGTAACAAAGCAACCTGACACCCGACTGCGGCAACGAAAGGAAGGTAGTGAAAAGTGTCGAATGTTTACAAGACTGGGTAGGTATCTTTATTAGAGAGATTTTCAGCCCGAGTCTGGTTCATCTCTTAAAACTGTAACAGCACTAAAACGTACTCTATGAAAGCAGCCGTTTTGTTGGTGAGGATTCTTATTTGATTAGCACATCATCCGGGAACTATTCCGGTTTTGGATTAGAGTGCAATAAAGGAACCCCAACAAAAATACATAAAAGATAGCTGTGAAGTATTTGATTTCCAGCTATATTCCAGCTCACAGTTAGTATTGAGAATAATGTTTATATCCGACAAGCCATGGTGATATCTCAACAGTTTTTTTTTTATTACACCTTCCAGCTGTAATGATATCGCGTAACGATAGTAAAAGTTAACAAGTTGTTCTGTTGCATTTTTTTAACAAATATGACGCCGTCCCCAAATTACGCGTCGGCCAAGAGAGAGGGGAAAATACAACCGAGCGTTGCGGTCCATACAAAAATTTTAGGACTTTCATACAAAAAAGCGTAATGGAAGAGGAGGGGGTTTTAACATGACGATTTCAGCGTTGCGTTAAGTTTGTTTTATGGCTTTTGGCTCGAGTGGTCAATATTACAAAAATGATCAGGGGTTTATGGATACCACGTGGTCATTTTTTGGGAGATTCCAAAACCCTTCTCTCCCCCCGCGTTGTCTTTCGTACATACAAAAAAAAATGTATGGACCGTGCTCTTTGACCGACACCCCCCTCCCCCACCAACATGACCACGTGGTTTATGGATTGCCTCTCAAACTATTTCGCGTCAACACAAAAAACATATCAAATTTTAAAATTATTTTGTTACAAAAAATGTAGCAAAAATTACAATAAATTTGTTACGAAATTTTGTTATAGGCAATTATTTTAATACGCATAATGTAACAAATGCTGTTATATATCTGTTTGAATAAATAATACAAGTTTTCTTATAGTTTTGTTTTTAAAATAATAACTAATTATGTTACATTTTTGTTATGGTTATTCACATATAGGAATCCTTACAACAAAATTATATCAATTTGTGTTATTTCTAACAACGGTTGTAATAATTTTGTTATAAACTTGTTAGGAGCTTCTGGTCGGGTAATCTAGTGTAGCATGCCAAAATTCAACTTGATTCAGCCTCCTGCTGAATTTCCAAAGTTACCCACTTTTAGGGTTCTTAAATGGCTACAACTTTTTCAAACCAGGAAATCTATTTTAAGCAGATATGCTTGAGATATATTTATTCTATAATGAATCACATGAAAAAAAAAAACTGCTACGCCACACATCAACAAACCATCATACGTGATCGAGCAACTTGAACAGAGCATTCGCCACCAACTGAGAGAAGTGTAAACAAAAAAATCCGTTCACACATGTTACACTAGTAAACAGCATTTTTGAACTCGGTAAGCTGATGATCATTTCAAGTCTAGAACCATGCCGTGAGTTTGAAAACCTAAAGGAAAAAAAAAAAAATACAGTAGAGCGGACATTTTCCGGCTTTCCATACAAGGTCTTTTTCTCCCTCACCAATGCTCCGATTGAGCTGAAATTTTTATTCGTACTCGCGTACAACTTATATTTTGCATGAACGCGATAAAAGATATATACGAGTATTTTTTATTGTAGAAAAAAAAAACAATTTTCTTTTTTTTTTGAATATACACTTTTTAAAACTTAAGGAGATCGTCCCATATACTCGTCAATGTATCGACTTTCACCAATCTGACGCAAAACTGTGATTAGTAGGTCGAAACAAATTATATTCAGCTTTCTGTCCACGCAGAAAGATTGAAAATTGACTGACTGCAATGCATGCTATTTAAATTTTAGTAAATTAGGCTGAAACAAATTTGTCTTTTTGTCCCCCCCCACCCCCCTCGAAAATTTTTGGCTGGATTTTGCGTTTTTAGGGGGCAGCTAAAAAATATTCATCAAAATATCGGGACTTGCTAAAAATTCTTTAACAAATCCGATGAGTTTTTAATATTTTCCAGATTAAATGCTTTATTATTTTTATCCCCCCCTCTCGATTAGTCAAAAAGTGGTGGGACAAAAAGTGAAATAAATATTTGTAACGGCCTTATTACCCTTCTTACACCCATAAGAAGGGTATAAACATCGCTCGAAAAACCGACTTTCGATCCGAGGCCCGGAGGGCCGAGTCTCATATACCAATGAACTCAGCTCGACGAACTGAGCAAATGTCTGTATGTGTGTGTGTGTGTGTATGTGTGTATGTGTGTGTGTGTGTGTGTATGTGCGTTACAAAAAAAGTCACGCACGTTTCTCAGCCGTCTGTCAACCGATTTGAGTTCTCTTGGAAGCAAATGAAAGCTACTACATCCTAGTAGAACGCTATTGATTTTTTTTTCGATTGGACGTTTGATTACCGAGATATCTCTCGAAGAGTACTTATGAGCCATACATCTAAACTTTTTAAGATTTTTGATCAAACGTAACATAATAAATATTTCGGCCGTTTGTCAATCGATTTGGGTTCTCTTTGCACCAAATGGAAGCTACAGCATCCTAGTAGATCGCCCAGAAATTTTATTTCGATTGGACATTTGGTTACAGAGATATCTTTCGAAGAGTACTTAGGATTTATACAACTAAACCTTTTGAGATTTTCGACCAAGTGTATCATAATGAATACCTTAGCTGTCTGTCAACCGGTTTCGGTTCTCCTGGCACAAAATGAAATCTACAACAATCTAGTAGAACCCTATACAATTTCATTAGTATTGGACATTTGGTTACCGAGATATCTTTCAAAGAGTACTTCGGAGTAATGCAGGATAACTTTTTGAGAAATTTTTGACCAAGGGTACCATAATAAATATCTCAGCCGTCTGTCAACCGATTTGGGTTCTCTAAGCACCAAATGAAAGCTACAATATCCTTGTATAAGGCCCTCAAAATTTTATTTGGATTCGACATTTGATTACTGAGATATCTTACGAAGAGTATTTCAATAAATTCTTTTTACCCTTCTTACACCCATAAGAAGGGTATAAATATCGCTCGAAAAACCGACTTTCTATCCGAGGCCCGCAGGGCCGAGTCTCATATACCAATGAACTCAGCTCGACGAACTGAGCAAATGTCTGTATGTGTGTGTGTGTGTGTGTGTGTATGTGTGTATGTGTGTATGTGTGTGTGTGTATGTGCGTTACAAAAAAAAGTCACGCACGTTTCTCAGCCGTCTGTCAACCGATTTGAGTTCTCTTGGAAGCAAATGAAAGCTACTACATCCTAGTAGAACGCTATTGATTTTTTTTTCGATTGGACGTTTGGTTACCGAGATATCTCTCGAAGAGTATTTATAAGTCATACATCTAAACTTTTTAAGATTTTTGGACAAATGTATCATAATAAATATTTCGGCCGTTTGTCAATCGATTTGGGTTTTCGTGGCACCAAATAAAAGCTACAGCATCCTAGTAGATCGCCCAGAAATTTTATTTCGATTGGACATTTGGTTACAGAGATATCTTTCGAAGAGTACTTAGGATTTATACAACTAAACCTTTTGAGATTTTTGACCAAGTGTATCATAATAAATATCTTAGCCGTCTATCAACCGATTTCGGTTCTCCTGGCACCAAAAGAAAGCTACATCATTCTAGTAGAAGCCTATACAATTTCATTGGGATTGGACATTTGGTTACCGAGATATCTTTCAAAGAGTATTTGGGAGTAATACAGGTTAACTATTTGAGAGATTTTTGACCAAGGGTACCATAATAAATATCTCAGCCGTCTGTCAACCGATTTGGGTTCTCTAAGCACCAAATGAAAGCTACAATATCCTTGTAAAAGGCCCTGAAATTTTATTTCGATTCGACATTTGATTACTGAGATATCTTACGAAGAGTATTTCAATAAATTATTTTTACCCTTCTTACACCCATAAGAAGGGTATAATACCGCTTGGAAAACCGACTTTCGATCCGAGGCCCGCAGGGCTATCGGCTATCGGGCTACCAATCAACTCAGTTTGACGAATTGAGCAAATGTCTGTATGTGCGTGTGTGTGTATGTGTGTGTGTGTGTGTGTGTATGTATGTTACAAAAAAATGTCACTCACGGTTCTCAGCCGTCTGTTGACCGATTTGAGTTCTCTTGGAAGCAAATGAAAGCTACTACATCCTAGTAGAACGCTATTGAATTTTTTTTCGATTGGACGTTTGGTTACCGAGATGTCTCTCGAAGAGTATTTATAAGTCATACATCTAAACTTTTTAAGATTTTTGGACAAATGTATCATAATAAATATTTCGGCCGTTTGTCAATCGATTTGGGTTCTCGTGGCACCAAATAAAAGCTACAGCATCCTAGTAGATCGCCCAGAAATTTTATTTCGATTGGACATTTGGTTACAGAGATATCTTTCGAAGAGTACTTAGGATTTATACAACTAAACCTTTTGAGATTTTTGACCAAGTGTATCATAATAAATATCTTAGCCGTCTATCAACCGATTTCGGTTCTCCTGGCACCAAAAGAAAGCTACATCATTCTAGTAGAAGCCTATACAATTTCATTGGGATTGGACATTTGGTTACCGAGATATCTTTCAAAGAGTATTTGGGAGTAATACAGGTTAACTATTTGAGAGATTTTTGACCAAGGGTACCATAATAAATATCTCAGCCGTCTGTCAACCGATTTGGGTTCTCTAAGCACCAAATGAAAGCTACAATATCCTTGTAAAAGGCCCTGAAATTTTATTTCGATTCGACATTTGATTACTGAGATATCTTACGAAGAGTATTTCAATAAATTCTTTTTACCCTTCTTACACCCATAAGAAGGGTATAAATACCGCTTGGAAAACCGACTTTCGATCCGAGGCCCGCAGGGCTATCGGCTATCGGGCTACCAATCAACTCAGTTTGACGAATTGAGCAAATGTCTGTATGTGCGTGTGTGTGTATGTGTGTGTGTGTGTGTGTGTGTGTGTGTGTGTGTGTGTGTGTATGTATGTTACAAAAAAATGTCACTCACGGTTCTCAGCCGTCTGTTGACCGATTTGAGTTCTCTTGGAAGCAAATGAAAGCTACTACATCCTAGTAGAAGGGGCTGTTCATAAACCACGTAGACCAAATTTTGGCCATCTCAGACCCCCCCCCTCCCCCTTCGTAGACTTTCGTCCATACAAAAATTTTGAAATTTGTATGGAGCGTAGACTTTGGCCAGACCCCCCCCTCCCCCCAAAAAGTCTACGTGGTTTATGAATGGTCCCGAACGCTATTGAATTTTATTTTGATTGGACGTTCGGTTACCGAGATATCTTTCAAAGAGTGCTAGGGAGTAGTACAACTTAATTATTTTAGATATTTTTGACAAAGTGTATCACCATAAATTTCTCAGCCGTCTATCAACCGATTTGGGTTCTTAAGGCCCCAAACGAAAGCTACTACATCCTAGTAGAACGCTATTGAATTTTTTTTTGATTGGACGTTCGGTTACCGCGATATCTTTCAAAGAGTGCTAGGGAGTAGTACAACTTAATTATTTTAGATATTTTTGACAAAGTGTATCACCATAAATTTCTCAGCCGTCTATCAACCGATTTGGGTTCTTAAGGCCCCAAACGAAAGCTTCTACATCCTAGTAGAACGCTATTGATTTTTTTTTTGATTGGACCTTCGGTTACCGAGATATCTTTCAAAGAGTGCTAGGGAGTAGTACAACTTAATTATTTTAGATATTTTTGACAAAGTGTATCACCATAAATTTCTCAGCCGTCTATCAACCGATTCGGGTTCTTAAGGCCCGAAACGAAAGCTACTGCACCCTAGAAGAACGCTTTTGAATTTCATTCCGATTGGACATTTTGTAACCGAGATATCTTTCGGGGAGTACTTTGGAGTAATACAACTTAACTTTTTAAGAGGTCTTTGACAAAATGCTTCATAATAAATGAATCAGCCGTGTGTCAATCGATTTGAGTTCTCTCAGCATCAAATGAAAGCTACAGCATCCAAGTAGTATGCTATTAAATTTCATGCCGTTTGGACATTTTGTTTCCGAGATATCTTTCCACGAGTACTAAGGAGTAATGAAATTTACGCTTTTGAGAGATTTTTGATAAAATGTATCATAATACATTTCTCAGCCGTTTGTCAACAGATTTTTACCCTTCTTACACCCATAAGAAGGGTATAAATATCGCTCGAAAAACCGACTTTCTATCCGAGGCCCGCAGGGCCGAGTCTCATATACCAATGAACTCAGCTCGACGAACTGAGCAAATGTCTGTATGTGTGTGTGTGTGTATGTGTTTTTTTTTCCTCCCAACCTCCCCAGCAGAGAAAACCGATTGGAAAAACTCTGCTACACCTAAATGCCTCAATCCCCCTGGTACCACTGATGCGACTGCTTCAGGGGGGGCAATGCGCTCATGCGCTTTTCTGTTATAGTGCTCATGCACTTTTTGTCGCTTCTAAACTGTGCTCCTCGTCTGTGCACTTACTCTTTAAGCGATCCCAGCTTGCTGGTCGCTCCTCCACTTCCTCTGCAACTCCGTCAGCATTTTTGTGACTGCCCTGCTGATCGCATTCCATGTCTCTTCAGTGCGGCACATCTCGTCGACGACGTTGTCCACGCTTAATGCCGGCATCGATCTTCTTACTTCCTCGAATCTGGGGCAGATGAACACTACGTGCTCCGGTGTCTCCTCCACGTTCTCGCACTCCGGGCAAAAGGGCGAAGCGGCATGGCCAAACCGATGTAGGTACTGCCTGAAGCAGCCGTGACCAGACAAAAACTGGGTTAGGTGAAAGTTCACTTCTCCGTGCTTCCTGTTCACCCAAGTCGACACATCAGGGATGAGCCGATGGGTCCATCTCCCTTTCTCCGTGGAATCCCATTCCTGTTGCCACTTTGTCATTGAGGCCGTTCGTACCAACGTTCTCACTTGGCTGGTCCTCCTCCGCTCATAGCACTCGATGTCCTCCTCCAAGGTGATGCAGATCGGGATCATCCCTGCAATCACACAAACTGCCTCCGACGATATCGTTCTATACGCGCTCTCTACTCGCATGGCCATGAGCCGGAACGCGCTGTTTAGCTTCATCCGATTTCGCTTTGTTTTCAGCGCCGCACCCCAGGCTGGGACTCCGTACCGCAGTATCGAAGATGACACGCTAGCTAGCAACCGCCTCTTGCTGCTTCTCGGACCACCGGTGTTTGGCATAATCCTCGACAGTGCGTTGATTGCCTTCGCCGCCTTTTCACAGGCATAGTCGACGTGGCTATTAAAGTTTAGCCGATCGTCAATCATCACACCCAGGTGCTTCAGGTCTCGCTTCGACGCTACTACGTGTTCTCCGACGGAGATTTCCACTCGCTGCACTGCCTTGCAGTTGCTCACCAAAAGTACCTCCGTTTTGTGGTGGGCTATCTTTAGCTTGACTCCATCCATCCAGTTTTCGATGATGCCGATCGATTCTGCCGCCAACATTTCCACCTCTTCCAGTGTCTCGCCTATTACTGATAGGACGATATCGTCCGCGAAACCCACGAGCACGACGCCTGTGGGTAGCTGCAGCGTAAGCACTCCGTTGTACATAGCGTTCCACAGCGTTGGCCCGAGGATGGAGCCCTGTGGAACTCCCGCCGTCACTTTCATCCTCCTCTGCCCAGCTTCAGTGTCGTACACCAAGACTCTGTTCTGGAAGTAACTTTTCAAGATCCGACACAAGTAGTCTGGAACTCGCATTCTATGCAGCGCTACGGCGATGGCCTCCCAGCTGGCGCTATTGAACGCGTTCTTGACGTCGATTGTGATTACGGCGCAGTACCGGTTTCCTCTCCTCTTCTGTTTTGACGCCTTCTCGGCCTTCTCCAGAACCGTCCGGATAGCATCCACCGACGACTTTTCCTTCCGGAATCCAAACTGCAGCTGTGACAGTCCACGTTCTCCTTCTGTGAACGGCACCACCCTGTTAAGGATGACCTTCTCCAGCAGCTTCCCAAGTGTGTCCAACAGGCATATCGGTCTAAACGATGCTGGATCCCCCGGCGGTTTTCCAGGCTTTGGCAGTAAAACCAGTTTCTGCACCTTCCATATGTCTGGGAAGTGGCCTTCTTCCAAACATTTCTGCATCACCGTCCTGAACATGTCGGGGTAAGCTAGGACCGCCGATTTTAACGCCACATTGGGGATCCCGTCCGGACCCGGGGCTTTGTTCCCTTTCAGTTTTTTCGCTACTGCCTCTAGCTCGACATTGGAGACCTGCCGAGCTTCCGCACTTGCTTCGTCCTCCTCACCATACGGTGTTGGTGGCCACGTCGTTGGTTCGTGCTTCGGAAAGAGACCCTCCACGATTACCTTCAGCTTGTCTGGACACATTTCTGCTGGCGTCGCTGGACCTTTAATCTTTGCCATCACGACTCGGTACGCGTCACCCCAGGGGTTTGCGTCGGCCTCTCGGCATAGCTCCTTGTGACAGTTCTACTTGCTCACGATTATCTCCTTTTTAAATGCGGCTCTGGCCTCCTGGAACGCTAACTTCCGCTCCTCCCTATCCGGGAGGTTTCTTGCCCTCTGGTAGCGTCTTCTGGCTCTTAGACAGGCAGCACGGAGAGTGCCGAGTGTCTCGTTCCACCAATGCGCAGGACGTCGTCTGTACTTTGGCTCCCGTTTCCGTGGCATTGTAGTGTCGCATGCCCTTGTAATCGCTCTTGTTAGCTCTACCGCATATAGGTCTGGAGTGTCACTGTCCATACGGAGTGCCTCAACGAAGAGGTCCTTGTCGAAGGCCTTCGTCTTCCACTTTCGCTCGCATGTTCTGTTTCTCTGCATGGCCGTAGGGTTCCGTTGGCCAACGCTGTAGCAGATCGCCTGGTGATCACTGTGGGTGTACTCTTCGCTTACTTTCCAGTTCATGTTGCTTGCTAGCGATGGACTGCAGAAGGTAATGTCGATGATCGACTCCCGCCCGTCTTTCCTGAATGTGCTTACGGTGCCAACGTTGCACAGTTGTACCTCCAACCTCGCTAGTGCTTCCAGCAGGCTGTAACCTCTTGCGTTGGTTAGCTTGCTACCCCACTCCACGGCCCACGCATTGAAGTCTCCGCCGATCAGTACTGGCCTACGTCCAACCAGCTTGTCGGCTAACTCCTCCAGCATCCGGTCGAATTTCTCCGCTGTCCACCTTGGGGGTGCATAGCAGCTGCATATGAAGATACCGTTGATTTTGGCGATGACGAAACCTTCGTACGTGCTTGCAATCACTTCCTGAATAGGAAATCTTCCCATCACTTGTATAGCAGCCGTTCCCGTGCTATCTGACACCCAGTTGTTGTTACCGAGAGGAACTCGGTACGGCTCTGCAATAATCGCAACATCGCACTTTGCTTCCGTTGTTGACTGCCTCAACAGTTGCTGTGCGGTATCACAATGATTCAGGTTGATCTGCATTATCTCCATTACTGTTGGCCTGCGATCGCCTTCTTATATGCAGGGCACTTGTATCCACCCGTCGAATGGACGTTTCCTTCTTCCGCTGTGCAGAGCATGCACTTTGGCGCTTGCGAGCAGTCCTTCGCAAAGTGTCCCTTCTCTCCGCATTTTCTGCATTGTTCAGATCTGTCTGGGCCTTTGCAGTTGGCCGACATATGTCCAAAGCCCATGCACTTGAAGCATCTCAACACCCGTTTGCGGTCACTCCTTGCTATTCGGGCGGCGACCCTCAGCGGGCACACTGAACAACCAACTCGTACCTTGCCTACCTTCAACAATTTGCTAGCCGCAGGCACCGACAGTCGAATCATCGCTGTTTGTGTGCCTTGGTACCCCTTCGTCAGACGGATCGTTAGAACCTCTTCTCCCAATTCGCATTGCGTCTTCAGTTCACGCCCAAGCTCTTCCACTGTTGTGATCTCATCCAGGTATCGGCATTCGATCGTTGCTTCCTGGCACAAAGCTTTCACGTTCCCACCATCCCCGACGAGGTCGCCCAATGACTTGGCGAACTGCTCTCGGTAGGCAGAACTTTTAATCGCCGGATCCTTCTTCAGCTCAAAGAGCATATCTCCTTGCTGAGTGCGCCTGGTTCTCACCACGTTCTCACCCAGTTCCTTCAACTCCGGATCTTCTCGGACTTTCTTGGGGATTGCTGCGTACGTCTGTTGGTCGTTTGCCTTGACCAGCAGGGCGTCTCCCATGTGTCTCTCTCGATGGGGCAGACGGCGTTCTTGCCTGTTCTCTTTGGACCTCCTTTCGTCTCGAGCCGGCTTTCTACCTTTTTCGATCCGATTATTCCCTTTCGTTTCCTCCTTTTTGGGCTGATTTTTCTTCTTCTCATTGCGATTTTTGACGACGTTCCAATCGTTGTTGGCTCTCTCGTCGCTCAACTCCTCGCTACCTTGAACATTCTTTGTCTTCTTCGGGCGTTCCTCCTCGCCTGGTGTTTCTCTATCCCGCTTGTTCGAGTTCTTATTTCTGCGCCCTTTCGGCGTCTCCTGTAACTTTGTTGATGCTTCCACCGCCGCAATCTGCTCCAAAGCCAGCTTCAAAGCCTTTTCAGCAGTCTCAGCTCTCTTACGCAACGCTGTGTGCTCGCGGTCAGCTTCCAACACGGCATACCTGAGGCTCGACACCCTTTGCTTAATCTCAGTGTGCACGTTGTTACGGCCTTTTACGTATTCGTGCAGCTCGATGACCTTCCTGTTCAACTCCACCATTGACACCTTGGGCCTCGCAAGTTGTAGGCCTTCTTGAGTGGTGCTGCTGCTCGGTGTAGACACCGGGGGCCCTCCTTTAGTGCTACCGCTTGGTGTGGACATTTGACTCGTTACCCCTTTTGCTCCGAAGAGTCCATGTTGCCCACCTCGTGGCGTGCTGCTGTTATCCGTTGCCGCGATACTAAAAGCTTCTACCGGCGAACGTGTCAACCTACTGCTCCTTAGGAATGCGCTCGCATCCTTATCATCTGCTACCTCCGTTGTTGTGTGATTGTTGTTCTTCTCCATCTGGTTGGGTCCCCCCTCCAAGCCGCTATCTTCGCCCGTCGTAAGTAGTTGCCGTCGTGATCCCATGGTGATCTTTGCAAGCAGTGAGGCCATGCTAGGGTTGACACGGTCCTTTATGGGGAACCGTGTTCAGAGCCAGATCGGCATTAGTCAGGAATGTTCAACTGAGCCTACTTCCACCGGCTAAGGTGCCGAGTTCGGAACGTACTTGGAGGCCTGCCAAGGTTTTAACGGGACGGGGGCAACCATACCATTAGCCCACTCGCCGTTTCGGAAAGGTGTCACCCATTCTTACTAGGGTAGTGGAATAGTACGGTTGTCAGCTCTGTAGCGTTTGGTAGTATATACGTATTCCTTGCTCGTGTCCATGTCCATGTGCTGCCAGTTTGTCATAATTAGGGTCTTACTGGCGTCGATCCTAATGTGCCGGTTGGCACGCCGGGTGTTTGGGCTAAGGCACTTTGGAAGCGGTACCAGGTCGCTTGTACGGAGTTGCTTGCAGATGTGTGGCTTTTTATGGGAATCCAACAGAGCCCACTGTTGAACCCCCACCACATCCTAGGCATCCTCCTCTTGAGCTGTCTGGAGACCAGAAGCCCGGTCACTCCCCGAAGGAAGCGCCAAAGGTGGTAATTCACACGGGTGTGTGAACGGTTTTCGCTTCGGGAAGACTCCCAAGCTTCCACCCGACTCGCAGAAGGGGGGGTTCGTCAGGCCCCTGGACTCCTGTCCCTGCTGCCCCATATGTGTGTGTATGTGTGTATGTGTGTATGTGTGTGTGTGTGTATGTGCGTTACAAAAAAAAGTCACGCACGTTTCTCAGCCGTCTGTCAACCGATTTGAGTTCTCTTGGAAGCAAATGAAAGCTACTACATCCTAGTAGAACGCTATTGAATTTTTTTTCGATTGGACGTTTGGTTACCGAGATATCTCTCGAAGAGTATTTATAAGTCATACATCTAAACTTTTTAAGATTTTTGGACAAATGTATCATAATAAATATTTCGGCCGTTTGTCAATCGATTTGGGTTTTCGTGGCACCAAATAAAAGCTACAGCATCCTAGTAGATCGCCCAGAAATTTTATTTCGATTGGACATTTGGTTACAGAGATATCTTTCGAAGAGTACTTAGGATTTATACAACTAAACCTTTTGAGATTTTTGACCAAGTGTATCATAATAAATATCATAGCCGTCTATCAACCGATTTCGGTTCTCCTGGCACCAAAAGAAAGCTACATCATTCTAGTAGAAGCCTATACAATTTCATTGGGATTGGACATTTGGTTACCGAGATATCTTTCAAAGAGTATTTGGGAGTAATACAGGTTAACTATTTGAGAGATTTTTGACCAAGGGTACCATAATAAATATCTCAGCCGTCTGTCAACCGATTTGGGTTCTCTAAGCACCAAATGAAAGCTACAATATCCTTGTAAAAGGCCCTGAAATTTTATTTCGATTCGACATTTGATTACTGAGATATCTTACGAAGAGTATTTCAATAAATTCTTTTTACCCTTCTTACACCCATAAGAAGGGTATAAATATCGCTCGAAAAACCGACTTTCTATCCGAGGCCCGCAGGGCCGAGTCTCATATACCAATGAACTCAGCTCGACGAACTGAGCAAATGTCTGTATGTGTGTGTGTGTATGTGTGTATGTGTGTATGTGTGTGTGTGTATATGTGCGTTACAAAAAAAGTCACGCACGTTTCTCAGCCGTCTGTCAACCGATTTGAGTTCTCTTGGAAGCAAATGAAAGCTACTACATCCTAGTAGAACGCTATTGAATTTTTTTTCGATTGGACGTTTGGTTACCGAGATATCTCTCGAAGAGTATTTATAAGTCATACATCTAAACTTTTTAAGATTTTTGGACAAATGTATCATAATAAATATTTCGGCCGTTTGTCAATCGATTTGGGTTCTCGTGGCACCAAATAAAAGCTACAGCATCCTAGTAGATCGCCCAGAAATTTTATTTCGATTGGACATTTGGTTACAGAGATATCTTTCGAAGAGTACTTAGGATTTATACAACTAAACCTTTTGAGATTTTTGACCAAGTGTATCATAATAAATATCTTAGCCGTCTATCAACCGATTTCGGTTCTCCTGGCACCAAAAGAAAGCTACATCATTCTAGTAGAAGCCTATACAATTTCATTGGGATTGGACATTTGGTTACCGAGATATCTTTCAAAGAGTATTTGGGAGTAATACAGGTTAACTATTTGAGAGATTTTTGACCAAGGGTACCATAATAAATATCTCAGCCGTCTGTCAACCGATTTGGGTTCTCTAAGCACCAAATGAAAGCTACAATATCCTTGTAAAACGCCCTGAAATTTTATTTCGATTCGACATTTGATTACTGAGATATCTTACGAAGAGTATTTCAATAAATTCTTTTTACCCTTCTTACACCCATAAGAAGGGTATAAATACCGCTTGGAAAACCGACTTTCGATCCGAGGCCCGCAGGGCCGAGTCACATATACCAATCAACTCAGCTCGACGAATTGAGCAAATGTCTGTATGTGCGTGTGTGTGTATGTGTGTGTGTATGTGTGTGTGTGTGTGTGTGTGTGTATGTATGTTACAAAAAAATGTCACTCACGGTTCTCAGCCGTCTGTTGACTGATTTGAGTTCTCTTGGAAGCAAATGAAAGCTACTACATCCTAGTAGAACGCTATTGAATTTTATTTTGATTGGACGTTCGGTTACCGAGATATCTTTCAAAGAGTGCTAGGGAGTAGTACAACATAATTATTTTAGATATTTTTGACAAAGTGTATCACCATAAATTTCTCAGCCGTCTATCAACCGATTTGGGTTCTTAAGGCCCCAAACGAAAGCTACTACATCCTAGTAGAACGCTATTGATTTTTTTTTTGATTGGACGTTCGGTTACCGCGATATCTTTCAAAGAGTGCTAGGGAGTAGTACAACTTAATTATTTTAGATATTTTTGACAAAGTGTATCACCATAAATTTCTCAGCCGTCTATGAACCGATTTGGGTTCTTAAGGCCCCAAACGCCCCAAACGAAAGCTTCTACATCCTAGTAGAACGCTATTGATTTTTTTTTGATTGGACCTTCGGTTACCGAGATATCTTTCAAAGAGTGCTAGGGAGTAGTACAACTTAATTATTTTAGATATTTTTGACAAAGTGTATCACCATAAATTTCTCAGCCGTCTATCAACCGATTCGGGTTCTTAAGGCCCGAAACGAAAGCTACTGCACCCTAGAAGAACGCTTTTGAATTTCATTCCGATTGGACATTTTGTAACCGAGATATCTTTCGGGGAGTACTTTGGAGTAATACAACTTAACTTTTTAAGAGGTCTTTGACAAAATGCTTCATAATAAATGAATCAGCCGTGTGTCAATCGATTTGAGTTCTCTCAGCATCAAATGAAAGCTACAGCATCCAAGTAGTATGCTATTAAATTTCATGCCGTTTGGACATTTTGTTTCCGAGATATCTTTCCACGAGTACTAAGGAGTAATGAAATTTACGCTTTTGAGAGATTTTTGATAAAATGTATCATAATACATTTCTCAGCCGTTTGTCAACAGATTTTTACCCTTCTTACACCCATAAGAAGGGTATAAATATCGCTCGAAAAACCGACTTTCTATCCGAGGCCCGCAGGGCCGAGTCTCATATACCAATGAACTCAGCTCGACGAACTGAGCAAATGTCTGTATGTGTGTGTGTGTGTGTGTGTGTATGTGTGTATGTGTGTGTGTGTGTATGTGCGTTACAAAAAAAGTCACGCACGTTTCTCAGCCGTCTGTCAACCGATTTGAGTTCTCTTGGAAGCAAATGAAAGCTACTACATCCTAGTAGAACGCTATTGAATTTTTTTTCGATTGGACGTTTGGTTACCGAGATATCTCTCGAAGAGTATTTATAAGTCAGAGCGTTCATGATTAACAAAAATTTTAATCATGATTAATCATTGATGATTAAAATTCCAATTTTGGTGATTATTGATTATGATTAATGATTAATTTGATTTTTAGGATGATTAAAGATTATGATTAATGATTAAAATTGGTTTTATCTGTGATTATTGATTATGATTAATGATTTAAAATGGCTCATTGATTAAAAATCATGATTAATCATGATTAATCAATCACAAAAAACTGGAAATGATTAAAATATATTTATTGTTCAACATGTTTTTGAAGTTTCAAAAGTAAAAAGTAACTCTGTCCGGGAGATTTAAAAAAAATCACACCTAAATTATATTATTTAGAACAGCATTTGAACCAATTTAAATTGGATCATATATTTTATATGATGAATCATTTTTGGCGATGAATGATTAATGATTGATTAATATTTTTTCTTATGATTATGATTACTGATTAATGATTCGATTGTAAAACCAGTGTGATTAAGATTAATGATTAATGATTAAATGAAATTTTTTTGTGATTTTGATTAATGATTTTGATTAATCTTAATCATTAATCATTAATCATGATTAAATTTGTGATTAATCATTAACGCTCTGTTATAAGTCATACATCTAAACTTTTTAAGATTTTTGGACAAATGTATCATAATAAATATTTCGGCCGTTTGTCAATCGATTTGGGTTTTCGTGGCACCAAATAAAAGCTGCAGCATCCTAGTAGATCGCCCAGAAATTTTATTTCGATTGGACATTTGGTTACAGAGATATCTTTCGAAGAGTACTTAGGATTTATACAACTAAACCTTTTGAGATTTTTGACCAAGTGTATCATAATAAATATCTTAGCCGTCTATCAACCGATTTCGGTTCTGGCAACAAAAGAAAGCTACATCATTCTAGTAGAAGCCTATACAATTTCATTGGGCTTGGACATTTGGTTACCGAGATATCTTTCAAAGAGTATTTGGGAGTAATACAGGTTAACTATTTGAGAGATTTTTGACCAAGGGTACCATAATAAATATCTCAGCCGTCTGTCAACCGATTTGGGTTCTCTAAGCACCAAATGAAAGCTACAATATCCTTGTAAAAGGCCCTGAAATTTTATTTCGATTCGACATTTGATTACTGAGATATCTTACGAAGAGTATTTCAATAAATTCTTTTTGCCTTTCTCGTACACTAAGTGTACAGAAAAGGCTATATGTTCACTCCAAAAATGACTTTTTGATCGAAGGCCCGGAGAGTCGAGTCACATATACCAATCAACTCAGCTCGACGAATTGGGGTGATGTCTGTGTGTGTATGTATGTGTGTATGTGTGTGTATGTGTGTATGTGTGTGTATGTGTGTATGTGTGTATGTATGTGGACAAAAAAACTCACGTCACTTTTTTTGAACTAAATCTCAACCGATTTTAATGACCGACGGTTCATTCAACGCGGAATCTGGTCCCATTGTTTCCTATTGAAAATGGTTCGAATCGGTTCAGCCGTTCCGGAGTTATGGCCATTTAGGTGTTCCGGATCGGTACCCCAGGAAGGGGCCACATATGAAAATGCCACAAAAACATGCATGCGACACATCAGACCGCGGCTTTTTCGATAACCTGACGAACGGAAAACAGGAAAATAGTCTCAGACCATATCTGAACCGGTAGTGTTCCGGAATCGGTTCCGGATGTTCAGCCGGAAGTGGCATAATATTAAAATGAGCCAAATCCATGCATGCGACACATCAAATTGCGGCTTTTTCGATAACATGATGAACAGCAGCAAAATAGCCTTTGATCCCGCAGATACTACTGGTAGTATTCCGGAACTGGTGCCGGGTGCCCCGCCGGAAGTGGCCAAATATAAAATTGAACCAAACCCATGCATGCGACACATCAATTCGCGGCTCTTCAGATAACCTGATTAACGATTAGCAATAAAATGGAATCAGACTATATTTAGGAAAACCAGTAGTGTTCCGGAACCGGTTCCGTGTGTCCCGCCGGAGGTGGTCAAATGTAGATGGGAACCAAACCCATGCATGCGACACATTTAATAGCAGCTTTTTCAATAATCTGAAGAACGGTAAGCAGGAAAATAACCTTAGATCACAGCAGACCACCGTTAGTATTCCGGAAGCGGTCCCGGGTGCCCCGCCGGAAATGGTCAAATATAAAATTGAACCAAACCCTAGACCAAACCCATGCATGCGACACATCAAATAGCGGCTTTTTCGATAGCCTGGCGAACGGTGAGCAGGAAAATAGCCTCAGATCACAACAGAGACTACCAGTAGTGCTCTGGAACCGGTTCCGGATGTCCCGCCGGTAGTGGTCAAAAATAAAAGTGTACCAAACCTATGCATGCGACACACCTAATCGTGGCTTTTTAGGTAACTGTAGTAATAAAGTAGTACAATCATAGTAGACAATGACTTAGGGTAGACAAGAGATATTTTGTAAACCAATGAAATTGAATAAACACCCCTCAAACTGAATAGATGTCTATTCTTCAATTCAGAAGTGGGATATCAATACACCCAAAGATGAGTTCGAGCAACCAGAGGTCTTCGGATAAGCATGATTCGGGAAATTTCGGAACTGGTTTTCCTTTTCCGAGTCATCAGAACCCTTCCGAAGAACAAAATTTTTCTGGAGCACAAACGTCATTGGGAGGATCTTCAAGTACAGGAAACGTTTATCGGGAAGACAACAATTGTCCAGGAGAACTATACCATGATAGAATGCAAACTTTTAGTGAAGAATTTCGGTCGATCAAATTGGATGAACTGCTTTTACTCCTGCCTAGTTATTCGGGTGCCAGTAATGAAAGTTTTGAATATTTCGAAGATGTAGCGCAACAAATGAAAAATTGTTTCAAGATCAAAGATGAAATAATGAAGTTTGTCGTTTTGAAACGCCTCACCGGAAACGCACAAATCTGGTCCATGTCACACCCCAATTTGCTGGCAATGGATTTCCAGGAGTTTTTCAGAAGCATGAAAGAAGTATTTTTGGTGAAAACGAGTCCGATGGAATTATACAAGAAATTGGAGTCAAGGAAATGGAACTTTGGTGAACCTTTTAATCAGTATTGCCTTGAAAAACAACTACTTGCAACGCCACTTCTTCTTCCGGAGTCTGAGCTGATTGAGTATATTATTGAAGGAATTCCGGATCTACAACTAAGAAATCAAGCCAGGATAAAGCGTTTTTCAAGAGTCACGGATCTGAAGAAAGCCTTTGCGTTGATCCAGCTTCAACAAAACGTCGTGCCAGTTTCGAAAGTTTGCCATAATTGCCATCAATCAGGACATATTGCTGCAAGATGTCAACGAGATGACCAACAATATTCCCGGAGAAATCAACCGTACACGAGAGCGAACCCTGGAGCGAACCGTATTGGAGCAATGAATACTAAACAAGACAATATGACTGAGCTGGACGTAGAAATTGACGGACTAGTAAATTTGGAAATTGATTATGTTAAACAACCTTTGAAAGCTTTGTTTGATACAGGCAGTCCTGTTTCTCTAATACCTCTCAAATTCACAAAACCTGAAACAATTGGTAAACACGATAATAGAAAAATTTATAAGGGTATTGGAGGAACACGATTGACAATTTTAGGTAATTTCACTACTAATGTTTATGTTCAAAATGTTCTTTTCAAGGTTAATTTTTTGGTCGTCCCTGATGCAACCATGTCGTCGTATGATGCCATTATCGGTCGGGATATTATAATGAAGCCTGGAGTTCGAACGATTATTAAGAGCAGCCACATTAATATTTCCAGAACACCTGTGATTGAGAAATTGAATGCTGAGTATCTTGATGAAATGAAACCTATTCATTCTATTTTTGATGAATCAACAATTTTGAAGAACGTTGGAAATGTAAGTAATGATCAATTTGTAAAATTTTTGGATATTTTAAGACGGTGCTACTTGTATTCTGACAAACCTTTACAGCCTGAAACAAAATTTGAAAAGAAAATCAATTTGAAATCTGGTAATCAGTTTCACTTTAAGCCAAGAAGGTTATCATTTGCCGAAAAATCTAAAGTAGATGAGAAAATTAAAGAACTTTTGCAAGATAATATAATCAAGGAAAGCGATTCTCCGTTTGCCAGTCCTATCGTTCTGATTCCAAAGAAAGATGGTAATATAAGAATGTGCGTGGATTATCGAAAATTAAATAAAGATACTCATAGAGACAATTATCCTTTGCCTTTGATTGAGGATATTTTGGACAAACTAAGAAACAAAAAAATATTTTCAGTTTTGGATCTAAAATCTGGGTTCCATCAAATCAAAATTGCTCCTGAATGCACTAAATTTACATCTTTTGTTACCCCATCTGGACAATACGAATATTTACGTGTTCCAATCGGACTTTGTAATGCTCCTGCAGTTTTTCAAAGATTCATAAACAAAATTTTCAAAAAATTGATCGATGAAGGTAAGATTTGTGTCTATATAGATGATATTATTATATTTTCTGATACTTTCGAGGAACATTTGGAAATTTTGCAATCTGTTTTCAAAATTCTAAACGATAATCTTTTGGAGTTGAATTTGGAGAAATGTAAATTTTTGTTTGATGAAATCGATTATTTAGGGTACACAATTAATGAATATGGTAGGCGTCCGAATAAATCTCTCATTGAGGCAATTTCGAATTTTCCTATTCCAAAAAATGTCAAAGAAGTTCAAAGAATCATAGGATTAACAAGTTATTTTCGAAAGTTCATAAAAAAATTTGCTACTATTGCAAGACCGTTGTATACTTTATTGAAAAAAGACTCAGTATTTCATTTTGGTAATGAACAACATGACGCTTTCCAAACACTGAAAGAAAAGTTAATGTCAGCACCAGTTCTGCGTATTTACAATCCAAATGCCGAAACTCAGCTTCATTGTGATGCAAGTTCGTATGGATTTGGAGCAATATTGTTGCAAAAACAAGCAGACAACAAATTCCATCCAGTTAGTTACTTTAGCAAAAATACAGACAGGTTTGAGTCAAAATTACATAGTTTTGAACTAGAAACGCTTGCTGTTGTATATGCAATAAAACGTTTTCATGTTTATTTGTCAGGAATGAATTTCAAAATTTTTACAGATTGTAATGCTTTAGCACAAACCTTGGTTAAGAAAGAAATCAACCCCAAAATTAGCAGATGGTCTTTATTTTTAGAAAACAACAACTACACTTTGGAATATAGGGATGAAGCTAGAATGAGGCATGTAGATGCTTTGAGTAGACAAAATATGTCCAGTACAAATGTGGCACCACTTGATGTTGAAATAAAAGATATTAATTTGTTAAATACGGAAGATATTGAAAGAAATGTGATATTGGCTCAAGAGCAAGATGATAAGTTGAAAAATATAAAGGAACATCTTGAAAACTACACGTTTCCGAATTTTGAGTTAAGAGATGGAATTCTTTTTAGAAAATGTGATGATAAAGTATTATTGGTTATACCAAAATTAATGATCGACAATATAATTAGGATTTGTCATGATAATAATGGACATATTGGCATAGATAAAACTATTGTAGAAATCAAAAAGCATTATTGGTTCTCGAACATGAAGAAAATTGTCAAAAAATATATATTGAATTGCTTAAGTTGCATCTTTTACAGTCCAAAGGAAGGAAAAAGAGAAGGATTTCTGAAAAATATAGATAAAGGAAATGAACCTTTTAACACAATTCATATAGACCACTATGGTCCGATACAACTACCTTTTCGTGGAGGTTTTAAGCACATTTTAGTAGTGATAGATGCTTTTACAAAGTTTGTAAAGTTTTACCCAACGAAGACTACAAATACAGATGAAGTTGTAAGGCATCTGTCGAATTATATGAGTTGTTACAGTAAACCACTAAGAATTATTTCTGACAGAGGGTCTTGTTTTTTTTTCAGTTGAATTTGAGAATTATATGAAAAACAATTATATTGAACATGTAAAGACTGCAGCATACACTCCAGAAGCAAATGGACAAGCAGAACGTGTGAATAGAACATTAACTCCAATGCTTTCAAAGTTAATTAACGATACTGGTTTAAAATGGAATCAGTTATTGAACAAATTGGAATACATATTCAATAATACATATAATAGAACCATTAAAAATTATCCGAGCGTGTTATTGTTTGGAACAATGCAACGAAATTTGAATGTAGTAGATCATAATATGGAAGTATTTTTAAATAATTACACTAGTTTACAGCATTTTTGAACTCGGTAAGCTGATGGTTGTTTTTGGTGTAGAATCATGCCCCGAGTTCGAAAAAGCGAAGGAAAAAAATTACAGTAGAGCGGAAATTTTTTCGACTTTCCATACAACGTTGATGTTTTGAAATCAATTTTTGTTCTATTTTTATGCAAAGTCGCTCACTTCACACATCTCATTCTCCGTAATCAATGCTCCGATTGAGCTGAATTTTTTACTGTAGCTCGCCTACATATGATATGTCAAATAAACGTTAAGAATGAATTTTTACAATATTTTTTTCTTATTGAAAAAAAATACATTTCTTCAAATAATTTTGGAAATTTTGGTAAAATTTAAGGAGATCGTCCCTAAAACTCGTCAATATCTTGAATTTAATCAATCTGACGCAAATCCTGTATTCAGATGATCGAATGGTATTATATTCAGCTTTTAATTTATGGAAAAAGATTTAAAATTGGTTGAACAAAACGCAAGATATTTGAATTTTATTAAATTCCATATTTTAAAAAGTTGTAAAACTCGATATTGAGCTAAAACTCAAAAACTGTTCTACTCTAAATTTTTCGAAGCATGGTTTCGAAATCAGCGCTAAATTATGCTTCAAAAATTTTGGTCGTTGACAGAAGTTCACGACTTTCGTTTTATTTTGTAAACTAGTGTTACCAACTGAATAATAATCGAATTGATTTGCCATCCGAGCGTAACAAAGCCAAAGAAATGATACAGAAAAACCAAAACTACAATAAATCGGCAACTGATAAGAAGCGTAAAAGTGTAACTGATTATAAAGAAGGAGATTTTGTAGTTATTAAATTAATTTCGGCATCAAAATTGTCAGAGAAATTCAAGGGTCCGTATGTTATCCAAAAAGTTTTACCAAATGATCGTTATGTAGTATCTGATATTGAAGGTTTTCAAGCATCAAGCATTCCCTTTCACTCAGTGTGTTCGCCTGGTGATATGAAACTGTGGTTATCTTCCAATAATTTAATAGATCAAAATTAAATTGCGAAAATACCGATGAGGACATCGGTTTATCAGGATGGCCGAAATGTAGTAATAAAGTAGTACAATCATAGTAGACAATGACTTAGGGTAGACAAGAGATATTTTGTAAACCAATGACATTGAATAAACACCCCTCAAACTGAATAGATGTCTATTCTTCAGTAACTTGATGTACGGTTAGCAAGAAAATGGTTCCAGACAATATTTGGTACAACCAGCAATATTCCGGAACCGGTTCCGGATGTCCCGCTGGAAGTGGTCAAATGCATATGGGAGCCAGACCCATGCATGCGACACATTAAACCGCGGCTTTTCCGATTACCTGATGAACGGTTTGCAAGAACACAGCCTTTGATCACATCAGATACTACCGGTAGTGTTCCAGAACCAGTTCACATCAAACCACGGCTTTTTCGATAACCTGATGAACGTTTGACAAGAAAATAGTCACAGATCACATTACAGACTATTAGGGCCGATTTCTTCACCCGGGCTTAAATTTTAAACCAGGCTTAGCAAAATTTTAAGCCAGGCTTAACTTTTTTTCGATTTCTTCACCTCGGCTTAACCACTAAACCCGGTTTAATAAAGCTGCGGTTTACGTTAAGTGTGGCTTATTTTAAGCGGTGCTCTGAGGTGGCTTAGCAGTGCTAAGCCAGGCTTAAGCCGCAAATTGCAGAGTTTGAGTTTCTTCACCTGCTTCATGGATACATTTTTGAAACAGCAGAAAATATTTTTAATGAAACTTGTACACTTAGGGCCGATTTCTTCACCTCGACTTAACCGGTAAGCCAGGCTTACCCATATAGTTAAACCTGGTTTAACGCTTAAGCCAAGGTGAAGAAATCGGTCCTTAGGAACGATACAATTGTAAAACTTTTGGATACTGATGGAGGCGATCATATAGAAAATGATAATCTACATCCAGCGCGTCGTCAATATAAAATATTCAACATCGGTTTTTGAGTCAATCAAGTTTTTACATTAGATTGAAAGTCTTCAAAAAGGCACCGTGTTTGCAAATTTGTCACCCTGATTTGGAAATCAAAAGCACATTTGAAATGAAGTTTCTATTTATTTTAATCCAGTCCTTTCCATAATGTCAGGTCACAATGAACAATGTTATGGTTCAAGAGATATTATTTTTTTAACAAACAAATTACACTAAAAAAAATCCTCAAATAACTTTTTACACACTGATTTCTTACAGAAACTTAGTTCAAAGCACGTTTAGCCCATCGAATATTCAACATTTTGACTCATAATTCTAAATATAAAAAAGTATTAGTCGTGGTGTACTTCTAAACATGACTTTTTTTGAATACCTAATAGGGTGACGATGGCTATTATCGGCAGGTTTGTTCTTTTTGTCGTGGGGGTTTTTCGTTGGCCAAAATGCCTGAAACATTGCCATATCATTCAGCTTAATTTGGAAGGATTTGTGGCCAACTTTGAGTTCAATAGGTTTCAAAAAACCTTTTATGACGACGAAAACAAAACTGCCGAAAATACATAAGTTCCACTACCTTAAAATGACGCAAGTGGATTTTAAATATCTTTTCGCAACTCAGCACTATGAAATTTGATTTATACTTGCCGTATCACAAAGGACTAGTTTTTCATACTATACCAAAAAAATTGCAATATGATTCATAAGCACAATGGTACTGATAGAAACAATCATATTCTAGTGATTTGTTTTTCACTGCAAAATTTTTTTGCAACACGTTGCAGAGGAATTCCTGGAGGAATCACAGATAAATTCCTAGAAAGAAGTTCCCTGGAAAAATCTCTTAAAGAAATTCCAGGAGGAACCCCTGGAGGAGTTCCTGAATGAGTTCTTGGAGGAATTTCTGGAGCAATAACTGGAGGTGTTCCTGAAAGAATTCCTGGACAAATATCTGGAGGAATCTCAGAGGAACCTCTGGAAAAATTCATGGAGCTATCTTAGAAGAATTCCTAGAGAAACTTCTGGTGGATGTCTTGAAGGATTTTCTGGAAAAATCTCAGATGAATTCCTGGAGAAAAACATAAAGGAATTCCTCTAGGAATGCTTGAAGGGCTCCCCGAAAGAAATTTCTGGATGTATTCCTGGATGAATCTCTGGAAGAATCCCTGGAAAAATCCTGGAGGTATCTCGGAGTAATCCCTGAAGAAATCTCTGGAGAAATCCATGGAGGAAATCCCGGAGAATTTCTTGAAGAAATTCCTAGAGGAATCCCCGAAAGAAATTCCTGCAAGAATTTCTGGAAAAATGTGTAGGAATCGCAAATAAATTCCTGGAAGAATTCCCGAAGGGATTCCTTAAACAAATTCAGGAAGAATTCCTGAAGGAACCCCTGGAGGTGTGCCTAGAGGAATCCTTGGGCAAATTCCTTGAGGAATTCTGGGAGGAATCTCAGAGGAATTCCAGAAGAAATTCCTGGATGATCTAATGGAAAAATCTCTGAAAGAATCCTTTTAAAAATCCTAAAGGAATTCCTGGAAGAGTTGCTAGAGGAAACTTTGAAGGTATTCTTGAAGGAATCTCTGGCAAAATCTCAAAGGAATTCCTGGACAAAAACCTGAAGGAATTCCTCGAGGAATCCTTGGAGGGATTCCTGGATAAATTCCTGGAGGAATCCTCGGAGAAATTCCTGGAGGAACTCTTGTAGGAATCGCAGATAAATTCCTAGATGAATTCCCAAAGGGATATCCTAAAGAAAGTCTTGGAAATATTCCTGCAGGAACCCCTGAAGGTGTTCCTGGAGAAATTTCTAGAGGGATCTCAGAGGAACTACTGGAGAAATACCTGGATGCATTGCTGGAGGATCTTGTGGAAGAATCTCCGGGGAAATTCCTGGAAAAATTCCTCGAGGAATTCTTGGAGAAATTCCTCTAGGAATCCCTGGAATAATTCCTGAGGAATCCCTGGAAGAAATTCATGCAGGAATTCCTGTAGGAATCGTAGATAACTTTCTGAATGAATTCCTGCAGGGACCCCTTAGAGAAAGTCCTTGAAAAATTCCCGAAGGAGCCCCTGGAGGTGTTCCTGGAGAAATCGCAAGGCAAATTCCTGGAGGAATCTTAGAGGAAATTACTTCAAGGAGAAATCCATAGAAAAATATTTGGAGATATTTAAGAGAAATTCCTGAATTTTTTTCATGGGCCGTAACGCACGATTTTCCTTTTCTTTAGAGCATTGTAAACGGCACCTAAACATTTTTAAAATAAAGTATTAAAAAACACCAACGAATGGAATAAAAGTGGAATAAACTGTTTCTATTAAGGGATTTCATTTTTTTTAGTTTTTATTAATGTGTATTTTAACTTAAAGGCTAATTCTACACTCCTTAAGAGATTTCAGTTCCTAGTTGAACTTGAACTTTGCTGTGGCTTTCGTTGAATGTAAACAGTTCAAAATTTTAAACATATTCGAAAAATGGTCTAGACTCTGAAGCATCACACGACCAACAAATTTTCAAAAAGTCACTATCAAAATGCAACTTTAACAAGGCGATAATGAAGATTATTATTCGAAGGCAATTCTGGATATCAAAACATAAAGCAACATTGCAACGCCTTTTCTGCAATGTGGCACACCAACTTTGTATAATGAAAGGAAAATTCGAACACCAAATGTTGTGGAACGATCATATCCCTTTCGTGACGAACCAGCACAATTGTGCTGTTTAGCAGTAACAGTTTTGCATTTTTTTTCATCTGTTTAGACTTTGTTTCATTGATGTAAACTGTTTCTATGATTTAGCCATTACATACTTATACTTGTTTGTGTGTAAACAAACTTTAGTTTACGTTGCCTGTGAGATTTACCACAACAAGGTAAACAAAAAGTGGACAAAAATCGTAAAACATGAAAAAGTTTTATCTGTCGCATATTTTTTATTTCCGATTTATCTAGGTAGTCAAAGCTGGAAATCAAAAGATAAAGAGAGGTTCTTTCAAATGAGGTAAAATAATTGTTGTTTTGTTGGGAAATCTTAGAGTTCTGGAGAGCCAAAGTTGAGCAATTTGTATGGAGATTTTACTTTTTTGCGCTCCGTCACGAAAGGGATATGAAGTAGGTACTAAACCGAAGATCTTCGATACTAGCGTTGGGTAAAATATCAACAGTCTAGGTAGTTCTGCATCCGAAAAATTTACCGAGCGATTTCGCTTTTCCTGCTCAAATTTCAGCGGATGTTTTGTTGTTGTTACTCCATACTGCATATAACGGGCATTTCAAAATATCGGCGGCTTAAAATGACGTTTCCATTGGAAAGTCACTGGAATGATATGGGAAAATTCGTTAAGCTTGGCTTAGCGTAAGCCATCGCCTTCATTTGCTAAGCCGGTGTGAAGAAATGCAAATATTTAAACCTGGCTTAAAAATTTGGCTTAACTTTAAGTGTGGTTTAAGATAAACCAGGCTTACGTCGTTAAGCCGGGTAGGTGAAGAAATCGGCCCTTAGTAGTGTTCTAGAACCCGTTGCGTATGTTCCGCCAGAATGACCAAA